>NW_024070203.1:91605209-91865137 GCF_014754425.2 Oryx dammah | reverse complement strand
GGGGATTAAAAATATATATTTGAAATAGCTACTTCATTAAACTGTCTGTTAGGCATTGGAATCATAAGTCAACAATATTACGGGATCCATGTAAGAGGAATGTGAAAAAGAAAGCGGTACTTCTTACTTTTGCGGTGAACTCTGACCACAATAGAGCCACTTTCTATAAATCTTAGATTCAAGAGTGTTTACTGGTGGCATCAGGAACAGAAGTCCTCTTGGCACAGGCAATCCTGGAGAGGCATTTGTCTACTCATTCAGTTGTCCACTCAGCCAGCACACGTTTATTCGGGGCTTGGATGATGTGCTGAGGAGATAATTCAATTTTTTTTGTGTGCTCAGTCACTCAATCATGTTCAACTCTTTGCAGCTCTGTGGACTGTAGCCTGCCAGGCTCCTCTGTCCATGGGATTTTCCAGGCAAGAAATACTGGAGTATGCCACCGTTTCCTATTCCAGGGGACCTTCTTGACCCGGGATTGAACCCACATCTCTTATGTCTCCCTCACTGGCAGGCAGATACTTTCTCACTGTGGCACCTGGGAAACCCTCACAGACATGAGACAAAACTAAATTTGCAGAATATTTTAACAAACTCCATGCCACCATCTGCTGAATCTTTTTTGTTTTCTAAATTGTTTTTTGTTTATGAGGTCACGAAACTCATAAAGTATTAGTTTTGAAATACTCAGAAGATACAGATGTATTTCTTAATTTGGTCTGTTCACTCTTTCTACTTCTTCCACCACTTACTTCTTAGTATTGGCTCTAGGTTTTCTGTCAGTTGTTTCTCTGTTGGTTGGCTTTTTATAGCACCCTGGGTCAGGTTTCTTGTATGCCAGACAATACCTCTGGATCCTTTCTGTAATCGTGATGAGAGCTCCAAAACCTTCTGTCCTCACACCGCATCTGCAGAACACAAACCAGTCTCTATGTTTCTCTGTAAACCTCCTTAGCAAAAAAATTCACAGATCTAACTGGATATTTTTGGGCTTCCCAGGCGGCGCTAGTGGTCAAAAACCTGCTTGCCAATGCAAGAGATATACGAGATGCGGGTTTGATCCCTGGGTGGGGAAGATCCCCTGGAGGAGGGCATGGCAACCAACTCCAGTCTTCTTGCCTGGAGAATCCCATTGGACAGAGGAACCTCGCGGGCTGCAGTCCATGAGGTTGCACAGTGTCAGACATGATTGAAGCACCTTCAGTCAGTCAGTCAGTCAGTTCAGTCACTCAGTTGTGTCCGACTCTTTGCGATCCCATGAATCGCAGCAAGCCAGGCCTCCCTGTCCATCACCATCTCCCAAAGTTCACTCAAACTCAGTAAACTTTAGCATCAGTCATTCCAATGAACACCAGGACTGATTTCCTTTAGGATGGACTGGTTGGATATCCTTGCAGTCCAAGGGACTCTCAAGAGTCTTCTCCAACACCACAGTTCAAAAGCATCAGTTCTTTGGCGCTCAACTTTCTTCACAGTCCAACTAGCAGCAGGTAACTGGATATTCGTTTTGCTTAAATGATCTTGGTAGTTGGGCTCTGCGACTGAACACCTCACAGGTGAGCAGTTTCCATAATGAAGGAAAAAGATGAAATCATGTTAATTCAAAATTTGCGATGTCTTCTGACATCCATTCCAGGTACCTGTGGTTCAGATAGATGTTTCTGGTAATGTTCTGCAAAGTTAGAACAACATTGCTCTGTGGGTTTCTGGGGAACATTTGTGATTTTTCTCGTGTGCTTTGTGCTAGAAGCAAATTCTAATCAGCAGGAAACAGAGGGTGTGTGTGATTTATCCTTTAAGTGAGTCATACAGGGTAAGTAAAAGAAAGACTTGCTGATGCTTAGAAGTGATACTTTTACATTTTGGTCAAAGACCATTTCTCGTGATTTAAAAAAAAATTATTTGAGTACAGTTGAATTGCAATGTTATATTAGCGTGAGATGTACAGCCAAATGAATCAGTTACATGCATACAAAAATCTACTCTTTTTTAGATTGTTTTTCCACATGGGTCATTACAGAATATTGGGCAGCATTTCCTGTGCTATACAGTAGGTGCTTTTTAGTTATCTATTTTACATGTAGTAGTGTGCATATGTCATCATTAGTGATTTAACATATGCTAAGCTGGAATGTGAAGTCAAGTGGGCCTTAGAAAGCATCACTATGAACAAAGCTAGTGGAGGTGATGGAATTCCAGTTGTGCTGTTTCAAATCCTGAAAGATGATGCTGTGAAAGTGCTGCACTCAATATGCCAGAAAAATTGGAAAACTCAGCAGTGGCCACAGGACTGGAAAAGGTCAGTTTTTATTCCAATTCCAAAGAAAGGCAATGCCAAAGAATGCTCAAACTACAGCACAATTGCACTCATCTCACATGCTAGTAAAGTAATGCTCAAAATTCTCCAAGCCAGGCTTCAGCAATACGTGAACCGTGAACTCCCTGATGTTCAAGCTGGTTTTAGAGAAGGCAGAGGAACCAGAGATCAAATTGGCAACATCCACTGGATCATGGAAAAAGCAAGAGAGTTCCAGAAAAACATCTATTTCTGCTTTATTGACTATGCCAAAGCCTTTGACTGTGTTCATCACAATCAACTGTGGAAAATTCTGAAAGAGATGGGAATACTAGACCACCTAACCTGCCTCTTGAGAAATCTGTATGCAGGTCAGGAAGCAACAGTTAGAACTGGACATGGAACAACAGACTGGTTCCAAATAGGAAAAGGAGTACGTCAAGGCTGTATATTGTCACCCTGCTTATTTAACTTCTATGCAGAGTACATTGTGAGAAACGCTGGGCTGGAAGAAACACAAGCTGGAATCAAGATTGCCGGGAGAAATATCAATAACCTCAGATATGCAGATGACACCACCCTTATGGCAGAAAGTGAAGAGGAGCTAAAAGGCCTCTTGATGAAAGTGAAAGAGGAGAGCGAAAAAGTTGGCTTAAAGCTCAACATTCAGAAAACAAAGATCATGGCATCTAGTTCCATCACTTCATGGGAAATAGATGGAAAAACAGTAGAAACAGTGTTGACTTTATTTTTTGGGGGGCTCCAAAATCACTGCAGATGGTGACTGCAGCCATGAAATTAAAAGATGCTTACTCCTTGAAAGAAAAGTTATGACCAACCTAGATAGCATATTCAAAAGCAGAGACATTACTTTGCCGACTAAGGTCTGTCTAGTCAAGACTATGGTTTTTCCAGAAGTCATGTATGGATGTGAGAGTTGGACTGTGAAGAAGGCTGAGTGCTGACGAATTGATGCTTTTGAACTGTGGTGTTGGAGAAGACTCTTGCGAGCCCCTTGGACTGCAAGGAGATCCAACTAGTCCATTCTGAAGGAGATCAACCCTGGGATTCCTTTGGAAGGAATGATGTTAAAGCTGAAGCTCCAGTATTTTGGCCACCTCATGCGAAGACCTGACTCATTGGAAAAGACTCTGATGCTGGGAGGGATTGGGGGCAGGGGGAGAAGGAGACAACAGAGGATGAGATGCCTGGATGGCATCACGGACTCGATGGACGTGAATCTGAGTGAACTCCGGGAGTTGGTGATGGACAGGGAGGCCTGGCGTGCTGCGATTCATGGGGTTGTAGAGAGTCGGACACGACTGAGCGACTGAACTGAACTGAACTGAAGCTGGAAATATTTTGGTTCTGCTGTTAATGAGGTAACAATATCTCATTAATGAATTAAAAGATCTCAAAAAATATCTATGGGAGTTTTTCCAAGACTACATAAAAATCACTTTTGAGCTGAGATCCCAGAGTTTTAAAATCATTTTTGTGAAATATATTTAAAATTTCCAATTAATATAGAAATAATTTAAACAAAAAAGGAAAAGTAAACAAAGCTAAAATATTAGAAATCTAATTTTTAAAGAAATTTAAAACAGCTTTAAAATATAATTGTATTTATATTGCTATATAGTTATCTGCACTGGTTTTTTATTTTTTAAAATTTAAACCTATATAGAAATTGCGAGAATAGTACATGCATCAAAGGATAACATTTTATCATGCTTTGTCTTTCTCCAATACTTTATCATGGACCTTCAAAAAACATGAATATTCTTCTACATTACCAAAATAAAATTATCCCAATCAGGAAATATAACGTTGAAAACAATAATTATTTGATAGTATAGTCCATATTCAAATTCCTCCATTAGTCCAGCGGAATTCTTGATATATTTTATGCTCCTGAGTACATTAGGAACACACACCGCATTCAGCTGTTCCTCCCCTTAGTCTGTTAATAAAAGTAAAGGTTTGTGATGATGCTTGTGGTTTCATCACTGAGTCGTGTGCGACTCTTAGGACCCTATGGGCTGTAGACCACTAGGCTTCCTGTCCCTGGGATTTCCCAGGATAAGAATACTGGAGGGGATTGCTGTTTCCTTCTCCAGGGGATCTTCCCAACCCAGGAATCGAACCCGTGTCTCCTGCATTGCAGGCAGATTCTTTAACTGAGCTACCAGAGAAGTGTTGCTAATAAATCAAAACTAAATTTATTACAACTAATTGAAATGAGGGACAGAATTTTAGCAATATCTGAAAATGATTAAACTCAAATGGTTCCAAAGCACCTCAATATGGATTCGTCTAATGTTCTCAGTGAATTGATTGAGGTGAAACACTTCTGCCAGACATGCCACAAAGGTGACTTTTGTGTCTTCTGTGCAGAATATGATGTCAGTTTCTTCCACTGTTTGGTGATACATGGCTTGATCACCTCGCTAAGGGTTATCTCTCAGGTTCACTCATTGTACAAGTTCTTTTAAATAAGTAACCTGTGGGGGAAACCTATGAATATCGAGTTCTACATAAATCCATTAATATTATTAGCACCCATTGATTATTTCTGTTATTACTGTGATTGGTGAAAAACAGTACATATTTTGTCTTCTTAAAAATTAATTACTTTATTTTAATTGGAGGATAATTACTTTGCAATAGTGTGGTGGTTTTTTCCAAACCTTGACATGAATGCACATGGGGGCATATGTCACCCCCAACCTGAACTCCCCCTTAATCTGTAATGTTTTTCAATATTTGCTCATTGATATTTAGTCACAGGAAGATATTTTCTTTTTCCTTTCATTGTAACTATTTTTATTTAATAAAAATAGAGCTATTGGCTTCCTTTTTTTTTTTTTTTTGCAGTGTGTTATGTTCTTATTCATGTTGCTACCCAAACCATCCCTCATGTGGCCACTGGGACCTAATTCAGGCTGGCTCCGGGATACTTTTGATGTATTCCTATAACTTTTAAAATAAATTCCTCACTTTCTGGGACAAGAAGGCTTTTGTGGCTATTCTTTTCCTGCCTTAGCCCTGGAATCGGCATTTTTCTCAGGAACCAGAGTTTTCTTGTCCATTTCTGTGCCCTGGTCATCCACCCTCAGCCAGTTGTTAGTTTCATTAGCTTCAGGATTTCACCTCCTATATTTATTTTTTAAAATTTAGACAATACCTATTAACTATTCCTTCTCACTCATTCTTATCCAAAAAAGAAGTGAATTATAGATATTTATTATTATTATCTTTTCACTTAAAGAGCCTATCCTTGAAATTAGGGTTAGGGTTAGCACTATATATGCATTCACAAAAGCTTACTTCATGGTTTTGTGAAAGCTGTGTGGTTATTTCATTTTGTGGTCAACAGTTATTTATATAATCTCTTGTATGTGGAGTATGTCTTTTAATTTTATTTTTGGAAGTGTATCTTAAGGGTAAATTCCTAAAACGGTATCTTCTTGTCAAAGGGTAAACACTTATAATGTTGTGCTAGATTCTGCCACATTCTTCCCATTGAGCTAAATCTATTTTCTTTTGTTCAGTGTTATTGGAATATAGTTGATTTACATTGTTCTGTTAGATTCAGGTGTAGAGTATAGTGATTCAGTTATATATAGACACATATTTATTTTCAGATTCTTTACCCATATAGGTTATTGTGGAATATTGTGTAGAATTCCCTGTGCTATACAGTAGGTCCTAGTTGGTTATCTATTCTCTGTATAGTGATTTCCCTGGTAGCTCAGACAGTAAAGGATCGCCTGCAACGCAGGAGCCACAGGCTAATCCCTGGGTCAGGACAGTCGCCTGGGGAAGGGCATGGCAACCCACTCCAGTATTCTTGCCTGGAGAATCCCAAGGACAGAGGAGCCTGATGGGCTACAGTCCATGGGATCTCAGAGTCAGGCACAACTGAGGGTCTGAGTGACTAACACTTTCACTTTAACTCTGCACAAGTTAATCCCAAGCTGCTGATTTATCCCTCTCCATCATGTTTCCCCTTTGGTAACCATAAGTTTGTCTTCTTTGTAGATCTATCTCTGTATTTTATATAAATTCATTTGAATCATTTTTTAAAATTAGGTCCACATATGAGTGATATCATGTATTTGTCTGACTTATTTCACTTAGTATAATAATCTCTAGTTATATACAGACTAAACCCATTTTCTATTCATACCAGTAATACACGAAAGTGTTTCCCACACCTTCAAACAGCATGTGTTTTTAGACCTTTGTGCTTTTGTCAACTAGTAAATAATACATAGAACTGTAGTGTACGGGAGGTTAATATGAAGTTTTAAAATTACGAGTGCATTTATATAGTATTTACATGACTATCATATTCTCTCAAGGGATTTATATTGTAATTCAAGATTAGTTGAGCATAAGTTAATAAACTCTTAAAGTATTAGTCAAATCTTCTTATGCAAAGCTCTGAAAGATTCTTAAAAAAAAAAAAAAAAAAAGAAAACAGCTATAATGTACCTGGAGATACACTACAGGGAATTCATAATATTCTTTTTTTTTTTATAATATTCTTTTAAAATAATAATATAGTTAAAGCAATGTATTTACTCATTTCTTTTTTTATTTAGCCTGGCGTATGTATTTGCCAGAATATATAAATCATAAAGCTTTATCAATCATCAATCGTTTTTGTCCTATTTGCCTTATTTGCTTGCTTTTATCAGTCACTTTTTATTTTGATATAATTTGAAATAATTTAAAGCTGCTGCAAAACTAGCACAAAAACTTCTATTGTATTATAGGAAAATCATAAAAATCAAATCATTGATAAATATTGATACATCTTACATTACCATTGATAAATATTATCTAATCTACAGTCTATATTTATTTTGAATTGACCTATTAATGTTCTTTATATCTACATTCTCCCTCCAGCTCCCCAGACCATAATTTACTCCAAGATAACTCCTTAGTTTTAGTTGTCACATTTCTTTAGTTTTATTTAATGTGAAATTGTTCCTTAAAATTTCATTGTGCTTCATAATCTGACATTTTTGGAATTAATTAGAGACTTTGTAAAATTTTCAATTTGGGTTACCTTTGTTTATTAACTCTTCGCTTTCACTTTTCACTTTCATGCATTGGAGGAGGAAATGGCAACCCACTCCAGTGTTCTTGCCTGGAGAATCCCTGGGACGGGGGAGCCTGGTGGGCTGCCGTCTAGGGGGTCACACAGAGTCGGACATGACTGAAGTGACTTAGCAGCAGCAGCAGCAGACATCGTTATATTTAATTACATTGCAATGTACTTACAAAGTTGAATTGCTTTTTGGCACCCCACTCCAGTACTCTTGCCTGGAAAATTCCATGGACGGAGGAGCCTGGTGGGCTGCAGTCCATGGGGTTGTGAAGGGTCGGACACGACTGAAGCGACTTAGCAGCAGCAGCAAGCTGTTCTAACTTAATCATTTATGGAGGCCTTTTATCACAGTTTAAGTGCCCAGCCTTTGGAGTAAGATTTAGATTTGCAGTCTACATTGTTTAACAATCAGTTTCACTAATCCCCTCTAAGCTTCAATTTTCTAATATGTAAAGTAAAGAAAATGATGAGAAAAAGCTAGCACATGAAAGCATTTGGAAAGGTGCCTCCCAGGTGACACAGTGGTAAAGAATCCTCTTGCTGAGATGCAGGAGTCACAAGAGACCCTGATGTGCCCCCTGGGTCGGGAAGATCCCCTGGAGAAGGGAACGGCAACCTGTTCCAGTATTTTGGCCTGGGAAGTTCCATGGACAGAGGAGCCTGGTGGGTTACTGACAGGGCTTTGCAAAAGAGTCAGACATTCCTGAGTGACTGAGCATGAGCTGCTGCTGCAGCTAAGTCGCCTCAGTCGTGTCCGACCCTGTGCAACCCCACAGATGGAAGCCCTCCAGGCTCCCCCATCCCTGGGATGCTCCAGGCAAGAACACTGGAGTGGGTTGCCATTTCCTTCTCCAATGCATGAAAGTGAAAAGTGAAAGTGAAGTCACTCAGTCGTGTCTGACTCTTAGCGACCCCATGGACTGCAGCCTACCAGGCTCCTCCATCCATGGGATTTTCCAGGCAAGAGTACTGGAGTGGGGAGCCATTGCCTTCTCCGACACATAAAACAAAGCTTTATATTAATAAAAGATTGGCGATTACTATGTTGGCTGATGGAAAGTAACATGAAAAAAGTGACAAATTTTTTAAGGAACCTTAAATAAACAACAGCACCACCAATATTCAGGAGAGGATAAAAGTGAGTCATATTGTTTTTTAAATTTGAGGACCCTTGAAATATTTATCTTTCCAAGTTCCAAGTCTTTTTGGGTCTTTTTAATGTCTTTTTTCTTCAGTGTATAGGGTTCCGAATATAATTTTCCAAAGCAAAATATCTGTTTATGTTTTTAATATAGTTCTTTTTGAAATAATAATCATAGGTAAAGGATTTCTTTCTGATAGTGTAGAATTTAAGACAAGGGTTTACTATAATTTTGTTTTTCAAAATTACATATTTACTTATACACTGTTTATAACTGACAAGTTTATTTACTAATATAGTAGTATTTTATAAAAGTAGATCAAAAAGGTCAATCTAGCTTCCAATGTAGCTGAACTGACATTAAGAGTAATGGTTTTGATTAGGGCTCTGGAAATAGTGGTTCAATCAGAGCTGGAAAAGTAGGCATTTTTAGCTTATTGCTTGATTCAGGGTAGATGGCATGAATTATCTTGACCTAAGCTCTATCTTAGGAAATCAGTCCTGAATATTCATTTGAAGGATTGATTTGAAGCTGAAACTCCAATACTTTAGCCATCTGAGCTGACTTATTTGAAAAGACCCTGCTGCTGGGAAAGATTGAGGGCAGGAGGAGAAGGGGATGACAGAGGATGAGATGGTTGGATGGCATCACCGACTTGATGGACATGAGTCTGAATAAACTCTGGGAGTTGGTGATGGACAGGGAAGCCTGGGGTGTTGCAGTCCATGGGGTTGCAAAGAGTTGGACAAGACTGAGCGACTGAACTGACCTGAAGCTCTATGTGGGTTTAGCAACTTTCAATGACCCTTTCTGGTCAATTTCCCAGGGATCCTCTGTCCCTGTGGTCTTAAACTTGTAACTGTTTTGTTACAGCTTTTGCTGCCCTGCCATATTCATATACAATTCTCCTTTCTTCAGTGTGAAGAACCCATACACTTTTAGGGAAAGTTAATCCATTCTAAAGGAGATCAGTCCTGGGTGTTCTTTGGAAGGAATGATGCTAAAGCTGAAATTCCAATACTTTGGCCACCTCATGCAAAGAGTTGACTCATTGGAAAAGACTCTGATGCTGGGAGGGATTGGGGGCAGGAGGAGAAGGGGACGGCAGAGGATGAGATGCCTGGATGGCATCACCAACTCGATGGACATGAGTCTGAGTGAACTCTGGGACAGGGAGGCCTGGCAAGCTGCAATTCATGGGGTCACAAAGAGTTGGACACGACTGAGTGACTGAACTGAACTGAACTGAATCCATCAGCAAGTCATTTGGGATTCTTTAAATTTGTTAAATGTTCCTTGAACATGTCCATTCAAGAAATAATGCGTGACACTTAAATGTCCAATTGGTTGTCTTCCAGGCTTTGTTTTGGTAGACAGTTAAAAAGTTTAGGCCAACTTGTGTGCAGCAGTGTTCTGTGGGGTCTGTCGTGTCTAAGAGGATACTGTTCTTCACAGCTTCTTTTTTCCAGTTTGGAAGATCTCAGTACCGTTAGTGTACTAAGTCACAGTACTCACATCAAATCCAGGGAGAAGATACGCCCAGCTCTGCAGGGCAGAATGGCCTGCCCGCCTGGGGAAAGCACGGCGTGCCGTGCGGGTGTAGGCGGTGACGGTCTCTGACTCCGAGAGGCCGACAGACTGCGACCTGGGGCCTGGGATGCTTCGCTCGCTGCAGCGCTTGCCCTTGGACAAACATTTCCTCACGCAACAGAAGACAAAGAAGCTATAAAGGCATAAAAATAACTGCAAGCATGAGTAGTTGGCGGCAATTTTGTTCAAAAAGGCCAAAACATGATTGTCACTTCTGGTGGGCCAGCAGCAAAGGCAGGGTCCCGAGCATGGCCCACGCACCCAGCGTGCCAAAGCGACGGGAGGACGCCCGAGCCGCCCGTCTTGCTGTCCGCGCTGTCGGGCTGTCCGCTGAACCCGAGGTAGGCCAGGCCGAGCTAAGAGGAAGAAAGCGCCAGGGGCTGGAAGAACTGCGGGCGTTTCATCCCTCGCCCGTGCTGCAGCCCTTCCAGCAGCCGCAAGCCGAGCCTCGGGGCTCTTCCCGGCGGAGCTTCTGTAGCACCGGGCACAGCGCCTCCGACGCAGCCGGCGCCTCCTGCGCGCATGCGCCGTGCTGCGAGGCGCCCGCCGTCGCACAGCCTGGCTCACAAACCTGGCGAGGCCCTGGTTTGGAGAACATGGCCGCAAGCCTGGCCGGCGCCATCTTGTTGCTTTCCCCACACCACACCGCAGCCTCCACCCACAAATCTGATCCTTTTGTTGTTGTTTAGTTTCGAAGACCTCTTCGACCTTTTGTGACCTCATGGACTGTGGCCCGGCAGGATCCTCTGTCCATGGGATTCTCCAGGCAAGAATCCTGGAGAGGTAGCCATTCCTTTCTCCACAGGGTCTTCCCAACCCAGGGGACTGGTCCGGCGTCTCCTGCATTGGCAGGCGGTTCTTCACTGCTGAGCCACGAGCGAAGCCCATAGCCTCACCCCTGTTTGACTGAGCAGTCCGCACTCCCGCCCTGGGCGGTGAGCAGGGGCATCTGGCAGTTCTTGCTCCCTTGATGCAGCAGGAGTCTCCATAAAGCCTTGCCTGCAGCCGCATCTGGCCCCTTACCAAGTTCTGTCAGTTAAGGGGTCCAGGAGCCCTGATGGGAAACAAGATTGTCTGGCTTGAATGTGCCTGTGGCAATTTTGCCCTGGGTAATTCACAACAAAGGTCCGTCTAGTCAAGGCTTGGTTTTCCCCGTGGTCATGTATGGATGAGAGAGTTGGACTGTGAAGAAAGCTGAGCACCGAAGAATTGATGCTTTTGAACTGTGGTGTTGGAGAAGACTCTTGAGAGTTCCTTGGACTGCAAGGAGGTCAAACCAGTCCATCCTAAAGGAGATCAGTCCTGGGTGTTCATTGGAAGGAGTGATGCTGAAGCCGAAACTCCAGTACATTGGCCACCTCATGCAAGGAGTTGACTCATTGGAAAAGACTCTGATGCTGGGAGGGATTGAGGGCAGGAGGAGAAGGGGACGACAGAAGATGAGATGGCTGGATGGCATCACCAACTCGATGGTCATGAGTTGGGATAAACTCCAGGAGTTGATGACGGACAGGGAGGCCTGGTGTGCTGCGATTCATGGGGTCGCAAGGAGTCGGACACGACTGAGTGACTGAACTGAACTGAATTTCAACAGAACAGCATTTTTGCTTTATTTAAAAGTATGGAGGCTTGAATTAAACATGTCTAAGTTTGTTTTGACCTGTGTCAATAAAAATAAAGCAAAGAGCAAAAAAAAAAAAAAAAAAATCAAAAAGAAGAAAAACTATGACATCATTTCAACTATTAGGGTGATTTGCATGCTTTTTTGTCTATAAACTTCTGGTCAGTCAATTCTCTGTGTGTGTACACTATTTATAATACAATATATATATTTATACATAGTGTTATTAACTTTTCATATCTGTTTGCAACAGCTGCAAAGTCACTTTTGAAAAACTATTTAAATGGCTTACAAATTGATACCCTTTCCTTTTTAAATTCAAAATTTTTTTTCTGTAGGATATGCTCACAATTTTCAAACACCAGTGTACTTTTTTCTTTCTTTTTTTTTTTTTTTTTACATTTTAGGGATTATCTTTTCTGTGAAATTGAAATTTGACGTTCAGATACATAAGTGGCCAGGACATTTGAAAGAACTAGAGATTATTGCAGAAGTGTTCTTCTAGTGGGGAGGCATTCATACAAAAGATACATTTTTTATTTAAAAGTTAGAAACCTTGTATTGCTATTTAAATAATTTTCTCACATAATAATTCTTTAAAAATTGTAATTGCTTTAAGTTTTACTACTGATTGTAGTCATTTGTGTGATTGTATCTGTGATTGATGCATTTTAATGTTGCAATTGTCTGCAATTTTCTATGATTATATCCATGACTGGTGTTCTTTTGGTGCAATTGTGTAGTAATAGTCTGATTATATCGCTATAAAGATTTTTACATAACTTTCTCTCAGGACACATTTGAAGAATAGAGGCTTTATTTGTAAAAGTATAAGCTCTTCTGTAAAGCAGTCAGTGCCCCTGCTTGGTGAGATTTTCTGTATCAAGTCAACAGACTGAATGATTTTCAGAAGAAACCCACCAGGTTCATTTTCCATATTAGAGTATTGAGAATGTTATTTAGAAATTTATATTGTTCAGTTCAGTTCAGTTTCTCAGTCCTGTCTGACTTTTTGTGATCCCATGAACCACAGCACGCCAGGCCTCCCTGTCCATCACCAACTCCTGGAGTCCAACCAAACCCATGTCCATCGAGTCAA
Organism: Oryx dammah; assembly: GCF_014754425.2. Taxonomy (NCBI): domain Eukaryota; kingdom Metazoa; phylum Chordata; class Mammalia; order Artiodactyla; family Bovidae; genus Oryx; species Oryx dammah. The sequence continues at coordinate 91,852,264 of NW_024070203.1, read as the reverse complement.
TGATGCCATCCAACCATCTCATCCTCTGTCGTCCCCTTCTCCTCCTGCCCTCAATCTTTCCCAGCACCAGGGTCTTTTCCAATGAGTCAGCTCTTTGCATCAGGTGGCCAAATTATTGGAGTTTCAGCCTCAACATCAGTCTTTCCAAAGAACACCCAGGACTGATCTTTAGGATGGACTGGTTGGATCTCCTTGCAGTCCAAGGGACTCTCAAGAGTCTTCTCCAACACCATAGTTCAAAAGCATCAGTTCTTCAGTGCTCTGCTTTCTTTATAGTCCAACTCTCACATCCATACATGACCACTGGAAAATTGACTTATTAAAATGAAATCAGGAAAAAAGAAAAAACAAAACAGATCTAATGACAAAAGTGGAAAAGGAGTGGCTAGCATATTTGGAAAAAATCTCACAGGGAACAGCATCAGAGAAGGCCCAGGGGAAAAAGAGGAACTCATCGAACGGCACAGAAAGATCAGCTGATGTAAGTTCTGAGAAGAGGCTCCTGCACCTGGACTTAGACAACAAACCTGACCTGCTTGAGAGCAGATTCAGTGATGTCATGGGAACAGAAAACACGTGGAAATGTAAGTAGGAATCAAAGGGAGATAAAAAAATTCCTTTAGGAACTAGCTGTGAAAAAAGGAGAAAGATAATATTCATAATATATGGAGAAAAATAATTTTTGTTTTATCTTTTTAACACAACAGCGATGATTATACACTGAATATAAGAAAACAAAAGAAAATGATAAAAAATACTGAGCGAAAATGTCTCTTAACAGGTTCAGGGTTTCATTAAATTTCAAAGCAAGTTTGAAACAGGTAACTCTGTACTATATCTTATATCTCACTGAGCTATAGAAGGAGAAGGGGATGACAGAGGATAAGATGGTTGGATGGCATCTCCGACTCAATGGACATGAGTTTGAGCAAGCTCTGGGAGTTGTTGATGGACAGGGAGGCCTGGCATACTGCAGTCCATGGGGTCGCAAAGAGTCAGATACAACTGAGCGACTGAACTGAACTGAGCTATAGAAGAGGGAGGGAAGGTGGTCATTGAAGGTAAATTCACTTGTGGTGGGCGAAGGAAGTGGAAGGAATTTCTGCTACTTGGTGACTATACTTGCTGTAGTTTAAGAAAATACATTTCCTCTCCAGAGAAAGGGCATGAAGGTCTGTATGGGGTGAGGACTGAATGAGAACTGGGAGATGTTCGAGGAGATCTGGCCAGTAGAGAGACGGCTGGGGTGTGCTGGTTAGAACACGCAGAAGGGTTACTAGCTGAGCTTGCACGGAGGAACTTTGCCTTGGCACAGACATACGGTGTTTTCCCAGCAGTGGTTAATGGTCTGCATATAAAAGCAGGCCAGCAAATGTCCCGAGCGATTTTCTAATAATGATTGACAGATCCTGTGTAGTAGAAGGACAAGCAAACAAAGTAACTGTGGGTAGAGTGAGGGACCACAGGGTCTGGTTCAAACAGGGACAAAAATGGAGTCACCAAGAGGCTGATGACAGAGATGAGACACCAGAGTCCTGGTTTCTGGTGAAACTCCACCGTTTGTACAGTGAGACTAGGAAAGGAAAACGGCTAACTAGGTAAATATTTCTAATAAGAAAATAAGATTTTCAATTCAATGGTTTTGGCAAAATCACAAGAGAATTGATATTAAGATCAATAGTGTTCATAATTCTTTTAATTAGCTTATTCTTTTGAAATGTAAAAGGTATCGGAGACATAACTGATTAATTCATTTTAGTGGTTCTCAAGAGTGGTTCACATTTAAAAAATTTTTAATTGAAATATAGCTTATTTATAATGTTGTTTTAACAAAATGTATACAGCAAAGTGATTCAGTTATACAAACATACATATACACACACACACACACACATACATTTATTCTTTGTTTTTGCATTCTCTTCCATTATAGGTTATCACAAGATATTAGCTATCGTTCCCTGTGCTATACAGTAGGTCTTTGTTGGTTATTTATTTTTATATAATGTATGCACACGTGCTAAGCCACTTCAGTCATGTCGCACTCTGTGACCCTATGATCTGCAGCCCGCCAGGCTCCTCTGTCCGTGGGACTCTCCAGGCAAGAATACGTGAGTGGGTAGACATTTCCTTCTCTAGAGGATCTTCCAGGGATCGAACCTGTGTCTCTTCTGTCTTCTGCATTGGCAGGTGGGTTCTTTACCACTAGTGCCACCTGGGAAACCAATGTGGGTCAAAGTCGTGTCCGACTCTTTGTGACCCCATAGACTATAGAGTCCATGGAATTCTCTGGGCCAGAATACTGGAGTGGGTAGCCATTCTGTTCTCTAAGGGATCTTCCCAACCCAGGGATAGAACCCAGGTCTCCTGCATTGCAGGCGGATTCTTTACCAGCTGAGCCACCAGGGAAGCCCAAGAATACTGGAGTGGGTAGCCTATGCGTTCTCCAGTGGATCTTCCCAGGAAGTGAACCAGGAGTTGAATTGGGCTCTCCTGCTTTGCAGGCAGATTCTTTACCAACTGAGCTATCAGGGAAGCTATCAGGGAGACCCATAATAGTGCATATATTTTCATCCCAAGGCTTCCCTTGTGGCTCAGCTGGTCTAGAATCCACCTGCAATGCAGGAGACCTGGGTTTGATCCCTGGGTTGGGAAGATCCCCTGGAGAAGGGAACAGCTACTCACTCCAGTATTCTGGCCCAGAGAATTCCATGGACTGTATAGTCCATGGGGTTGCAAAGAGTTGGACATGACTGAGCTATTTTCATTTTTTTAATCCCAAACTCCTAATTTATCCCTCCTCCCAACAGTGTCTGTCTTTTGAGGGAATTTTCCATTATAAGTTATAATCTCCCAATATCTTTGTATCCACAGTCCCACAAAATGTTTTTTCACTTTGATTAGGTCCCCTTCTCTACTCTGAGTTTGTAAATGGCTGCCTATAAAAAAGGGAGATTTCAGCATTTTCTCCCATTGTGTTTTTCTCAAGAATCACGGACCTGGATTGTGTCAGCTCAGTTCAGTTCAGTCACTCAGTCGTGTCCGACTCTTTGCAACCCCATGAATCACAGCACACCAGGCCTCCCTGTCTATCACCAACTCCCAGAGTTCACTCAAACTCATGTCCATCGAGTCAGTGATGCCATCCAGCCATGGCATCCTCTGTTGTCCCCTTTTCCTCCTGCCCCCAATCCCTCCCAGCATCAGAATCTTTCCAATGAGTCAACTGTTTGCATGAGGTGACCAAAGTACTGGAGCTTCAGCTTTAGCATCATTCCTTCCAAAGAACACCCAGGGCTGATCTCCTTTAGAATGGACTGGTTGGATCTCCTTGCAGTCCAAGGGACTCTCAAGAGTCTTCTCCGACACCACAGTTCAAAAGCATCAATTCTTCGGTGCTCAGCTTTCTTCACAGTCCAACTCTCACATCCATACATGACCAGAGGAAAAACCATAGCCTTGACTAGATGGACCTTTGTTGGCAAAGTAATGTCTCTGCTTTTGAATATACTATCTAGGTTAGTCATAACTTTCCTTCCAAGGAGTAAGCGTCTTTTAATTTCATGGCTGCATTCACCATCTGCAGTGATTTTGGAGCTCAAAAAAACAAAGTTTGACACTGTTTCCACTGTTTCCGCATCTATTTCCCATGAAGTGATGGGACCAGATGCCATGATCTTCGTTTTCTGAATGTTGCACTTTAAGTCAACTTTTTCACTCTCCTCTTTCACTTTCATCAAGAGGCTTTTTAGTTCCCCTTCGCTTTCTGCCATAAGGGTGGTGTCATCTGTATATCTGAGGTATTTTCCCAAAATGCGAAAAAATATTGTTTCATATTTATCTAGTGTTCCTGTTTTATATGATGAGAAGGCAAGTCCAGCATCAAGGCAAATTCTGTCAAAGTTAGAGGTAGAAATCATTTTTATTTACAGTTCACAAATAATTTCTTGTGTGCTCAGTCACTTCAGTTGTGTCCCACACTGCAATCCTGTGGACTGTAGCCCACCAAACTCCTCTGTCCATGGCATTCTCCAGGTAAGGATACTAGAGTGAATTGTCATTCTCTCTAAGGTATCTTCCCGACTCAGGGATTGAACCCACATCTCCTGAGCATTGCAGGTGGATTCTTTACCCACTGAGCCACATGGGAAGCCCAAATAATTTATTGTGTGATAGTAATAGAGCATCTTGGAAATATTCTTTTGATTTTTTAGGATTATTTAAGAAATAATAATAACAATAAATTAAAAAATTATCATATTCTTGGGTTACTTTGTAATTGAACTTTCAACTCCCAATTTGATTTATGGTAAATCACCAAACTGAGATAGGTGAATTCAGATTAAATATCAGGGGCACCTTATCAATAAGTTTCAATGAATATTGTGAATAGAAACATTTCACAAAGATTTATTAGAGTATCTAGATTATGTACATCTTTGTTTTTCCTATTTTAATTTAGGCATTTGTTATTTAAAATTTAATTAATTTCTATATTTTCACATAAATGTGCATATATACATTTGTCTGTGCACCGAACTCAGCACACAAAACACTTGGTTGCCTGGTGGTTATCATAACTCTCTTCTGAACACCTATCAGCAAGGTATCCAGAGCGGAGAAATAAAGTGCCTGAGGGCTGAGATCCAGGATTTAGGATTGATGAAAATGTGAGTGAAGTTCTTCATCTTCTTAAACAAAAGTGAAGGAGTTTTCTGGATTAAGGGACTATAACGAGGGGAAGGAGGGAGACAAAAAACCATAGATATAATATTTCTATCCCTAAGTTCCTACCTGGGAACTCTCTCTGACTATATCCTGTTTGCCCCACACCTGTTCCTAGCAGTAAAGCACACATTGCAGATGAATAAAAGGAGACTCAGAGAGATATTGCTGATTGTCCCAAGATATAAGGCATGTCAAATATATTTTTATGGAACCAAACTCAAAAACTCATCTGAAAATGACACAGGCATGAGCAAGTATCCCTTTCCATATCCAAAACAGTTTTCATCTCCATCCAGACTGGAAACATGCTGCTCCTGCTGAGTCACTTCAGTCGTGTCTGACTGTGTGACCCCATAGACGGCAGCCCACCAGGCTCCCCGTCCCTGGGATTCTCCAGGCAAGAACACTGGAGTGGGTTGCCATTTCCTTCTCCAATGCATGAGAGTGAAAAATGAAAGTGAAGTCGCTCAGTCGTGTCTGACTCTTCGTGACCCCATAGACTGCAGCCCACCAGGCTCCTCTGTCCATGGGATTTTCCAGGCAAGAGTACTGGAGTGGGGAAACATGCTAGGCTACCTGAATAATTACACCAGTTCTTCATCCTCAATGCCAACATTCAGTTAATTCCCAGCACTGATAAATTTGATCATCAAACTGTTAATTCAGTCAGATGGAGGTTACAACTTTGTAAAAATGAAGAAGAATTACACTGATTAAGTTTAAAGGGCACTTGTGTCTTATTAATTACTCATTTTAATATATTTTCCAATGAAGCAAATTTCAGAAAGCATTATGTATGATAAAGTAATTTATTTCCCAAAGTCTTCTAAAAAATTCGCTAAAGTGGGATAAAAAGTTTGAAATTCAGTAAGAATTTTGTGAACATACTGCTACCATGGTATTTTTGCAAAGACAATAGTATCTAATTTAGATTTCTTTGATTTATTGCAAGAATTGTAAGGTAACAAAGATGCTTAATTTAACAGCTCTGCACTTTTGCTGGTTAAAACTAGAGGAAGCATTAAAAATATAACTGGCCTTTTAATCTAAGATTCATAACATTGGCATCAGCAAAAGTGAAATGTATAATTATATTTTCCCCAGGATGTTTACATTCTTTTTTCCCATTGTCTTGCTTTTGAGAACAATTCTGGGCACTATACTGAAGTATTCAACTGTTAAGCTAGCATTTTACAAACATCTGACATAACAAAAATAATTGTTTTAACATCTGTTTCTTTTCAATTGAAATCCCATGATTGTATAAAGATTCTATAAAGATCATCTATAAAATATCACAAGCATGGAGGTGACTCAAATTTACGACTGTTCACTTTGAATTTATATGCTCTTCTAAATACCTTACTGGTAATGAACACACTTTTAAAATCACATCTAAATCTGAACGTTAAGAGAAATTTACCCTTCTTAAGATTGTGCTACCCATTAGACACATTTCAAGTCCCCTCCCTTCTTCAAGAGCTCTCTGTTTTGGTTTTTACTCTCCTACCCAGACCTGCCCTGCTTCCAGATTCCTCTATCATGCCTCCCTGTGCCAATCGCCCAGTCTCACGTACTCGTTACTTCTGTGTGGGGGCTGGTCAACCACACTTTAAGATCTCTGAGGATGAATGCCTTGTTCTTCTATCTCCCTTCAGCACGGTGTCAGAAATAGTGCTCCAAAAATGCTTGGTTATTCTTAGTTGACTTTGAATAACAAAAGAATCTCCTGGAACCTGAATTACTGGTAAGACCTATGTGGTCTTCAGAGTTGATCGAGGAACCAAACGCAATAATCAGGGCCAGTTAGCTGTTATCTCCCATCTAAACCTGTTTGAGTAAGTTTTAAGAAAATTTACTTAGAAAAGCCATAAATTGATGAGTTCTGGGATGGTTGGTCCTTGGCGTTAAGAGTCCTTACCCATAACTGAGGCATCGTAGTCTCCAGGAGGTTGCTCAGGAACCCTTTTGTTACTATTCCTATCTAATGCTCTATTGTCAAATATATATCTCAAACTTTTAACCTGAGATATTTTTCAGTGTGGGGACTGAGAAGTAGTCTTATTATAGCACATTATTTTGTCAAAGATAATGAACCACAAACTGTCAATATTTATATAGTCCGAATACACACAAAAAAATCAAAAGAAGATAGGAATTCAGAGCAAAACCACAAGAGACTTAGCACCTGCTTTGTTCTTAAGATCTAGATATAGAAACGTGGGAGTCTGAAAATTACCAATACTATTTCTTGATCACTACTCTTTTCAGCTAGGTGTTTCATAACTCTCCTAAGAAAAGCATTGGAGGAAACATCTTTGGATACCCAATTGCTTTTTGTTATATTCAGCTGAATATATTTGGTTAAATTTTGCAGATACAATCTTGATAAATTTATTATGCACACAAAGAACAAGGCAATATTTTATTTTTAAATTCTACACCCAAAGATTCTCTCTGGGGGTTTCGTTTAGTCGATAGTTTCTTTTGAAAAGGAGCAGAAAAGACATTGACCAGTCAATCTGATAATGGAATTTAAAGATTTCTTCATTCTAGGAGAACTGTTCTTTTCTCAGAATTAATTTCTCCAGCCCAGTACTAAGAAAAGCCTTTCCTTTGCTCCTTGACAAGGAGTATTTTCAACTGGGAGAGTTTGGTTTATTTCTTCTTTGTAAATGTCTTGAAAATATTTGTCTTATGGAATACCATTTTCCCTGACAGAGAGCACAGTTCCTGCACTTGATGAATAACCTATTGACTTGAGAAATGCTTTGTTTTCTGGAGAATCTGAACTCATAAGGCAATCAGAAAATTACATTTAAATGAAATTCCACAGCAATATAACCTTCTTCATTCTGTGCAAACACTTGTGGAGTTTGGTTTCCATGGTTACTTGTTACTAGTCCTCTGTTCTTTGTGGTTCTGTGCAGAGCTGGACGAGAGATCAAGCTTAGTGTCATCATAGTGAGGCAGAAACCGAAAATAATTCTTTAGCTGATGGCCGTGCAGCAGTTTAGAACACATACAATTTTAACACTATAATTATTACAAACTATCATTGGAGCTTTTCCCCCTCATTCCTAACCTGTGATAGAAATAAGAATAAGAGAGACATGATAGTATAACCATACTGATTGAAACATGTATAATATCATGTAAGAATCGAATCGCCAGTCTATGTCCGATGCAGGATACGGCATGCTTGGGGCTGGTACACGGGCATGACCCAGAGAGATGTTGTGGGGAGGGGGGTGGGAGGGGGGTTCATGTTTGGGAACGCATGTACACCCGTGGTGGGTCCACGTCAATGTATGGCAAAACCAATACAGAATTGTAAAGTAAAATAAAAAATAAAATTAAAAAAAAAGAAAGACATGATAGTATAACCATACTGATTATCTATCTGCTATGTATGACTAAAACACTGTATTCCTTTATAAGGTTGGAACTTTCAGAAAGCATAGAATAAAGTACAATATTATAGTTTGTGTCTATGCATATTTGTGTGTATTAAAAGAAAATACTAGTTTGCAAGTGAGTGATTTTACCTAAGATAAACCTAACAAATAGAAAAGCTGTTCCCAGGGTTTTATATTCAAGGGTAGCTCTGATCCATTTTATTTATGGAAATTATTTATCTTGTGAAGTAATGATACGATATTGATTTTGAATACTGTTTCAAAAAAACCGAACTATACCTTGGAAATTGCGTTTTGGCTGCGTATATGCTATCTGTGTCACGTTAAAACGGCTTGATGCATCTTTAGTGTAATTTGGCATCTGAACAGTGACCGTGATGTGATCGTTACCTCCAGATCACTTCCCAAAATGTCAGGATTGTCGCACAGAAATCAGACAGATAGAAATGATGATGGAACTCTTTGACAATAAACCTTCGATGGGTAATCTAAATAGGAGACAATTCAAGAGACAGCTGTATCCCTTATCATTATGACCTGCTGGACAAGACAAATATAACCTGTTATCTAACGATTATCTTCTACCTGTTCTTGGACACACAGGATCTGTACCATGCTTTCCCTCTGCTTCAAGGCATGGTTTTTTGAAAAGGGCAGGGTGTAATCCTTTCCTTCTTACAGCTTCTAGGGCCCCCAATCCCCACAAATGAAGGATAAGGTCAAAACTAGAGATGCCTTGAAAATTGTATTTCTGTATCTCATGTTTATGCATAGAATTCATTAATTTAGAGTTTTAGGCTGTTATGCAAGGAAATAGATAATTCCAGTGGCATAACACTAGAACAGATGCCCTAACCTGCAGTCCAAATAAGGAGATCTTGGATATTAGCTGCAAAAAAAGAAATCTTTATTTTCATTAAGATGAAACTAAAATGCAGTATTCTTTTCAAGTAAATAATAAACCATAGTTAATTAGCAGGACTGACCACTTTCTCCCTAAAAGAAATCATTAGTAATTTGAAGCCATATTTCAGTGGCTTCAGCTGTCTCAAAATGTCTGTTATGAGACCTTTCAATAGCGGTTGGTGTCAATGACTAATACCAATACTAAGAAGCACATTTGTTGGTATGTATTTTATTTTTAAAGTGGAATGAGATCTGATTTTAATATACAGTTTTTCCTAGGAATTTTCTTTACTTTTTAAACATTTCCTTGTTCAATATACAGCCAAATCTTTTCATAGTGCAGAAAAGTAAAGAAGCCATAGTCTAAGCAGAATATTTTCTGGAAATTGGGTGATAGCTTAGGACTTCTGTGCATCAACCTGCTCCTCAGCTCTGTGTCCAAAACAGGAATTGAGCAGACATCCAAACACTAAGTGGTGACCAAGCAAGGCAGCATCAGATCTCTTGGTGGCCACTGACTCTGCTAACTCCTACAAAGTTTAATAATGAGAACAGTGAAAGCACCACAGATCAAAGAGAAGAAAACATCAAATGAAGACTCAAAAAGACACTACATTTGAAAATGAGCTATTAATTCAAAAAACAAAATTACTTCAGAAAGTTCTTTGACATCCTTGATGTGGAAAACGATCAAGGTTGGACAGGATAAGATGAAAAGGGAGAAGAAAAAGATAAAGAAGTAACCAAGAAAACAAATACCCAAGTATGAATGAAATTTTTATCAGAAAAGTTAAAAATCAGGATTTAATGATATGTAAGACTTAAGACTGCAGATGGTGACTGCAGCCATGAAATTAAAAGATGCTTACTCCTTGGAAGGAAAGTTATGACCAACCTAGACTGCATACTAAAAAGCAGAGACATTACTTTGCCAATGAAGGTCCATGTATTCAAGGCTATGGTTTTTCCAGTAGTCATGGATGGATGTGAGAGTTGGACTATAAAGACAGCTGAGCGCCAAAGAATTGATGCTTTTGAGCTGTGGTGTTGGAGAAGACTCTTGAGAGTCCCTTGGACTGCAAGAAGATGCAACTAGTCCATCCTAAAGGAGATCAGTCCTGAATATTCATTGGAAGGACTGATGCTGAAGCTGAAGCTCCAATACTTTGGCCACCTGATGAGAAGAGCTGACTCATTTCCCTGATGCTGGGAAAGACTGAAGGCGGGAGGAGAAGGGGACGACAGAGGATGAGATGGTTGGATGGCATCACTGGCTCAATGGACATGAGTCTGAGTAAGCTCTGGGAGTTGGTGATGGGCAGGGAGGCCTGGTGTGCTGCAGTCCATGAGGTTGCAAAGGATCAGACACGACTGAGTGACTGGACTGAACTGACTGAAGACTTAAGACACTGTCCTCCATAACTGAGGGAAAGGAAAATAACAAGAAATGACAGAGAATGAAATTATAGGTATTTCAGCAGGAGAACAAAACATAATAATTTTATTAAGTATTGTTCAAGACATTGCATGATTGTTGGAGATAAGTCTCTTAAAAATTACAAACATACAAAATTAAAGAGCCTGCAGGAAAAACTTTACCATTTAAGGTAAAATGTTTCAAAAGGGAAACCCCGCTTTTAGAAAAGTCAACTAGAAAAGAAAAATAATGATGAGAATAAATAAAAAAAGGAAAATCTATAGCAGCACACAAGAGAAACAAAATACATAACAACACAGATTAAAAGAAAAAGAAAAATAGATTATTAGTAAAAGAAGTAGTCTAACTTCCAAACTATCTGAAACATTAAATACCAGATGTTAGTAAAGAGTGTTTATGAAGACTTGAGAGAACTTTTATCCAAACAAATTTTAGAAATCAGTATACAAAGTATTCAAATATGCCAAGTCTTCAAAATATAAGTAATCAAATAATAAAAGATTTATTTACAAATTACTTTGAAAAGTGTTTAAAAGTTTTCAGTGTATGTTTCAGTAATATTCCACTAACTATTGAATAATTCTAAATTAAATGTCTATGATTAGAGAAATAAGATATAAAATGCAAAACTAATGCAAATTAAATGTAAATAATTGTTTCAGAGAATTTATGAATGTAAAATTAATTGCAGTATCCTTGGTGTAAATCATGTTACATTAGATATTATACTGTGGGAATGTGCAAGGAAAAAATGAGGGATATTAAACTCCTTATCATAAAAAAGAGATAGCACTTTGTTTTGATTCTAATACTGTTCAGTATTACAAACTATCTCCAGGCTTGTTCTTAGAGTTAAATTTGTTAGAACTTTCTGCAGTAGGTAGAATAATGCGAAACCTTGGTAGTGTCTCAAAAGGGAAATCTAAAGTGGGCAATTTACAGACAGCATTTAGGAGCAAATGATTTCCATCTTCCCAAGAGGGAATCTGATGGAGATAAAGCTAAATTCACCATATCATAATTTAGTTTTGGTGGACACAACAAAGCAGGGATAATTAACTGAGTCTTGACTGACAAGCGAAATTTTTGTCCAGGTGAGCAGATTATCTCTAAAATAAATATCATGAGAATTTCCTGCATGAAATAGTGAAATTATGCAGTGTTTTATAGCTGTATCTTTCATAGACCAAGTTATTTGAAAAGAATCACTGCTACTGCTAAGTCACTTCAGTCATGTCCGACTCTGTGCGACCCCCTAGACGGCAGCCCACCAGGCTCCCCCATCCCTGGGATTCTCCAGGCAAGAACATTGGAGTGGGTTGCCATTTCCTTCTCCAATGCATGAAAGTGAAAAGTGAAAGGGAAGTCGCTCAGTCGTCTCCGACTCTTCATGACCCTGTGGACTGCAGGCCACCAGGCTCCTCTGTCCATGGGATTTTCCAGGCAAGAGTACTGGAATGACTAAATCACCCTAAAATATGTAGTCTTTTACCTCAGATATGCAGATGACACCACCCTTATGGCAGAAAGTGAAGAGGAACTAAAAACCTCTTGATGAAAGTGAAAGAGGAGAGTGAAAATTTGGCTTAAAGCTCAACATTCAGAAAACGAAGATCATGGCATCCAGTCCCATCATTTCATAGTAAATAGATGGAGAAACAGTGGAAACAGTGTCAAACTTTGTTTTTTTGGGCTCCAAAATCACTGCAGATGGTGAATGCAGCCATGAAATTAAAAGACGCTTACTCCTTGGAAGAAAAGTTATGACCAACCTAGAGAGCATATTCAAAAGCAGAGACATTACTTTTTTGACTAAGGTCCGTCTAGTCAAGGCCATGGTTTTTCCAGTGATCACATATGGATGTGAGAGTTGGACTGTGAAGAAAGCTGAGTGCCGAAGAATTGATGCTTTTGAACTGTGGTGTTGGAGAAGACTCTTGAGAGTCCTGTGGACTGCAAGGAGATCCAACCAGTCCATTCTAAAAGAGATCAGCCCTGGGTGTTCTTTGGAAGGAATGATGCTAAAGCTGAAACTCCAGTACACTGGTCACCTCATGCGAAGAGTTGACTCATTGGGAAAGACTCTGATGCTGGGAGGGATTGGGAGCAGGAGGAGAAGGGGATGACAGAGGATGAGATGGCTGGATGGCATCACGGACTCGATGAACGTGAGTCTGAGTGAACTCCGGGAGATGGTGATGGACAGGGAGGCCTGGCGTACTGCGATTCATGGGGTCGCAAAGAGTCAGACATGACTGAGCGACTGAAATGAACTGAACTGAACTGAGGCATATATACATCATACTGATACACATATTGATACTCAGTAATGCTTTTAAAACTTCTTGAAAATGACCAGTAATAAAATTAACACCATGTAATGCATAACTACAGAAGATGAATATGTGCATTTATTTGTATAACAAATATATTTATGTAAAAATATTTAAAATTCAGTTAAAATATCAGTGTTTAAACTATCATATTGTGAGGAAGAGACTATTAGTTTGAATAAAGCTAATAAAATTCCAATATATGCTGTTTACATGAAACATACCAAAAAAAAAAAAAAACCCCAAAAAGTAATGTGCAAATGTTGAAATATTAAGTGCAAAAAAAGGAAAAAATATTCAATATTTATTTCAGACAAAGTTGTCATCAAGGTAAAAGTCCTGGAAGTGAAAATAAATTTTAAATAGAAATAAAAAATTCAGGCCTCAATGATGAGATGACCTGTTTTCCAATGTAAATAGCAGAAAACTATATATAGTAAAATAACTTTCAGGAATCTATGAGAAAATAATCAAGGAGTTACTTTTAATACATGAAAAAAAATCCAACCCTTACCGGAATAACCAGACATAAATTTGTAAGTAGGTTTGCAGGATATAAATTATTTATTAAGAAGTGTAAATATTGTGGAAACAGAGAAGATTGAGTATCCATTCAATAAGATCTCAAGCAAATTTTGTGTATATACTAATGGTTCAATGATATAAGACTCATTTTCTGATTTGTGTGCAATACAGATGGAAATTCTTATCAGAGGTTTAAATGCCGTCAATATCAATAGCAACAAGTTACAACAATTCTTAGATTTACAACCTGCCAGGCTCCTCTGTCCATGCGATTCTCCAGGCAGGAATACTGGAGTGGATAGCCATTCCCTTCTCCAGAGGATCTTCCTGGACCAGGGATCGAACCCAGGTCTCCCACATTGCAGGTGGATTCTCTATCATCTGAGTCACCAGATGATACAAACTTTCCCAAACAAGTGTTTAGTCAAAGCAGCATTTAAAACCATTTTAAAAAGCAATTAAGTGTGATAAGAGAGATTAAGCCAAGAGGAGAAGGGGGCGACAGAAGATGAGATGGTTGGATGGCATCACTGACTCAATGGACATGAGTTTGAGCAAACTCTGGGAGTTGGTGATGGACAGGGAGGCCTGGTGTGCTGAGGTTCATGGGGTCACAAAGCGTGAGACACAACTTAGTTACAAAAACAACAATGGATGAGAACACTGCTTACACAAACTTACACAATGCAGCTATTTTCGATGTAGATCTCTACTAACTCTTCCTTCAGTGCGTGCTGGCTGTTATCCCCTTTAGAGGAGGTATGGCTGATGTGGTGGTGACCCTGCTCTTGAGCAGGGCCTACTCATTGTGAGTAAAGTGAAAGGCACTCAGTCGTGTCTGACTCTTTGCGACTCCATGGACTATACAGTCCACAGAATTCTCCAGGCCAGAATCCTGGAGTGGGTAGCCTTTCCCTTCTCCAGGGGATCGTCTCAGCCCAGGGCTCGAACCCAGGTCTCCCACATTGCAAGTGGATTCTTTACCATCTGATTTGGTAAAGAATTTCAGACTTGTTTCTTAGCTGTGTTTCTGATCTGCAATGCAAAGTTCCACCGGGGGAGAGACCGCTGACTCGTCCTCCTCTGGAGGTGTTCTCTGCTGTGTCACCTTTCACCCCCGTGCCAGCTCTCAGGTTACTCTTGCTGGCACTGCTCTCCGCCTTGCCTTGACTGCAGGTCTACCAGCAGTTCGCTCTGGGATCTCTCAGACGTTCTTTTCCCCCCGGCGTAGGCCCACTGAAGGACTGCAGAACTGCAGTAATCGTGACCTGGATCTGCTGTGTGCCGTGGGGGCAGGTCCGACTCTGACTTGCCCAAACCCCCGGTGTTTGTACCCACATAGTCTTCAGCTGCTGAGGCTAGACCCATCTAGGCTGCAGGAGGAATTGTCTGTTCAGATCTGTAGGCGCTGAGTTTGCAAAGCTGGGGTCTACATTTGTAGTTTTCACAGCTGTGAGGAGAGACTTCAGCTTTTCTTCCTTCGTTGCGTGGCCCCGGGGCTCAGCTGTGCTCAGCCCCGCCTCTACTTGTGGGTCCCCCTCCAGCATCTGCACCTGAGGCTGTGGAGCCTGCAAGCCCGCCCAGGCATGAGGGGGCCGGAGCAGAGACTGGGGCACCCGAGACTGCCTGGGTGGGAGGTGCCCCTGGGACCTCGTGGAGGAAGGAGCGTGCTGGGGTAGAGAGCTGGGTGCAACACTGTTGGGTGGGAGGAGGCGGAGACAGAGAGTGTGGCGAGCGGGCTGCCCGGGAGGGGAGGAGGTGGAGGACGCGGTGACCAGGGTGGTGGTCACATGGTTTTGATTCTTCAGTTTGTTGAGGTGGACCCAATGTTCATCACTTCCCAGATGGCATGGTCAGTAAAGTATCTGCCGGCAGTGCAGGAGACCCTGATTCAAGCCCTGGGTCAGAAAGATCCCTTGGAGAAGGAAATGGCAACCCACCCCGGTATTCTTGCCTGGAAAATCCCACAGACAGACAAGCCTGGTGGGCTACAGCCCTGGGGTCACAAAGAGTCGGACACGAGTTAGGGAGTAATCCACCACCAATGTTCATTGCAACATTATTTATAGTAGTCAGGACACAGAAGCAACCTAAATATCCATTGACAGAGGATTGGATAAAGAAGATGTGGAATACAATGGAATATTACTCAGCCATTAACGGAACACAATAATGCCATTTGGAGTGGCAGGGATGGACCTGGACATTATTTTACCAAGTGAGGTAAGTCAGACAGGAAGAAAAATACCATATGATATCACTTCTATGTGGAATCTAAAACATGATGCAAGCGGACTTATTTACCAAACGGAAACAGACTCACAGACATTGAGAACTAGCGTACCGTTACCTGTGTGAACAGAGCAGGGAGGGATAGATCGGGAGTTTGGGATTGGCATGTACATACTACTATATTCAGAATGGATAACCGAAATATTCTGTAATAGCCTCAACGGGAAAAGAATTTGAAAAAAAAAAAAAAAGATACATGTATATGTATAACTGAATCACTTTGCTATACACCTAAAGTCAAGGAAAGGAATTCTATTCACAATCTTAATTTCTCTTGCCATATTGCATAACACACAGGTTCTAGATATGAGGATGTGAGCATCTTTGGGGGACCTGCAAAAATAGTATGCTTAAAATGTTTGCTCTCCCATGTACTGTCTTTTTGAAATGTAAAATATGAAGTTCTGATGAGAGAAAATATGTTGAGAAATTAGAAATGAATATACTTAAATAAATAAATTAAGTTTGTAGTGGGTAAATGTCTTATCAGAAGACACTCTAGCTTGTTTGGGTAGGTTGTTTAAGTAGCTTGTTCTAGCCTGCTTAAGGAGGAAAAAATTTACCTTGAAATATCTCTTGCTCACAGGACCTTTAGAGGAGCTGCAACAGTATGACCCAACAGAACTGGCCCAGAGGAGTGGTTTTCTCTTTCTGTGGAGAAGCTGCCTGCAGCTCCTGCTGGCTCCAGATTATTCTACTGTTTCTTTTCACTCTGTTTATTTTCTTGAGCTACCATTGCCACTGGCTGAATGCGTTAAACAACAGAAACTGATTTCTCACAGCCCAGCAGGCTGGAAGTCCAAGGTCTAGATGTCAGCACATTCAGGTCCTGGTGAGGTTCTTCTCTTCCTTGCTTGCAGAGGTGGATGTCATTTCTTATAGGACACTAATCTGATTCGACTGACGGCTCACATTATGACTTCATTTAACCTTAATTATTCCTTAAAGGCCCCATCTCCAAATATAGCCACATTGCAGGGGGCAGGGGATTAGGGTTTCAACATATGAATTTGGGGGCTAGAGGACACAAACATTCAATCCATAACATTTTATTAATATGGAGTATTCATGTCTGATCTAGATTATTATGCAAATAACTTCTAAACATAAGAATCCTGTGGCTACTTTAGAAATCAACTGCATTTCTATATACTAACAATGAAACATCAGAAAGAGAAATTAAGGAATCAATTCCATTCACCATTGCAACAAAAAGAATCAAATATCGAGGAATAAACTTACCTAAGGAGATGAAATAACTGTACATAGAAAATTATAAGACACCAATGAAAGAAATCAAAGATGACATAAGCAGATGGAGAGATATTTCATGTTCCTGGGTAGGAAGAATCAATATTGTGAGAATGACTATACTACCAAACGCAATCTACAGTTTTAATGCAATCCCTATCAAATTTCCAATGGCATTTTTCACAGAACTAGAACAAAAAATTTCATAATTCATATGGAAACACAAAACTCCCCCAATGGCCAAAGCAGTCTTGAGAAAGAAGAATGGAGCTGGAGAAATCAAGCTTCCTGACTTCAAGTTATATACTACAAAGCTACAGTCATCAACACAGTGTGGTACTGGCACAAAAACAGAAATACAGACCAATGGAACAACATAGCCCAGAAATAAACCCACGCACCTATGGGTACCTTATTACTGACACAGGAGGCGAGAATATACAATGGGCAAAGACAGTCTCTTCAATAAGTGGTGCTGGGAAAACTGGACAGATACCTGTAAGAGAATGAAACTAGAACGCTTCCTAGCACCATACACAAAGAGAAACTCAAAATGGATTAAAGACCTAAATATAAGACCAGAAACTCTAAAATTCTTAGAGGAAAACATAGGCAGAACACTTGACATAAATCAAAGCAAGATCCTCTATGACCCACCTCCTAGAGTAACAGAAATAAAAACAAAAGCAAGCAAGTGGGACCTGATTAAACTTAAAAGCTTTTGCACAACAAAGGAAACTATAAGCAAGGAGAAAAGACAGCCCTCAGAATGGGAGAAAATAATAGCAAATGAAACAACTGATGAAGAATTAATTTCCAAAATATACAAGCAATTCATACAACTCAATACCAGATAAACAAACAACACAATCAAACAGTGGGAAAAAGACCTAAACAGACAATACTGGAGTGAGGTCGCCATATCCTTCAAGGGATCTTCCCAACCCAGGGATCGAACCCGGGTCTCCCGCATTGCGGGCAGACGCTTTACCCTCTGAGCCACCAGTGAAGCCCCAGGGAGATATACATGTGGCTGACAAACACATGATGAGGCGCTCAACATCGCTCATTAGTAGAGAAATGCAGGTCAAAACTGCAATGAGATATCTCCTCACACCGGTCAGAATGGCCCTCATAAGTGCTGAAAAAGGTGTGGAGAAAAGCGAACACCCTTGCGCTGTTGGTGGGAATGTAAATTGATACAGCCACTATGGAAGACGGTATGGGGATTCCTTAAAAAACTAGGAATAAAACCGTCATATGACCCAGGAATCTCACTCCTAGGCATACACCCCTAGGAAAACAAAATTGAGACATATGTATCCCATTGTTCACTGCAGTACTGTTTACAGTAGCTAAAACACGGAAGCAACCTAGATGTCCATCGACAGATGAATGGATAAAGAAGCTGTGGTACATATACAAAATGGAATATTACTCAGCCATAAAAAGGAACACATTTGAATTTGTTCTAATGAGGTGGATGAACCTAGAACTCATTATACAGAGTAAAGTGAGTCAGAAAGAGAAAGATAAATACCATATTCTAACACATATATGCGGAATCTAAAAAAATGGCACTGAAGAATTTATTTACAGGGCAGCAATGAGAAACAGACATAGAGAATAGACTTATGGACATGGGGAGAGGGGAGGAGAGGGTGAGATGTATGGAGAGTAACATGGAAACTTACAGTACCATGTTTAAAACAGACAGCCAATGGGAATTTGCTGTATGACTTGGGGAACTCAAACAGGGGCTCTGTATCAACCTAGAGGGGTGGGATGGGGAGGGAGATGGGAGGAAGGTTCAAAAGGGAGGGGATATATATATATATATATATATATATATATATACACCTATGGCTGATTCATGCTGAGGTTTGACAGAAAGCAGCAAAATTCTGTAAAACAATTATCTTTCAATAAAAAAAAAATTTAATTAAAAAAAATTCTGTGGGTACTTTGATTGGAAGAGCTGAAATCTAGTAGTGTTAGTGGAGGAGAGTCTGGAGACCACTCCTCCTGTGCACCTTGGTTCTTGGTAAGAATACAAAGAATAATCTGAGGTCTTACCTCATGCAAGAAAGTTTATTGATGGTAAGGAAAGAAAGAATAGAGAGGATACCTCAAGAGAGAGGTGGGTTACGCCAAGGGAAGCAATCACCAGGAGGGCTGGGGTACAGAGTTTTGAGGCAAAGTTATTTGCATACTTGGGAGGGCCCTTGATTGACAGCTGCAGATTATATTACAAGATGCCTACTGTGCATGTCCTTCCTGTAATTCAGTCTGTTATAATTAGATGTAAGTATTCATGGAATATTTATGAGCAGTTAATAAGTCCAGAGGCCTCCGAAGATTACTTTGGTACAGGATAGTGTGAGGTGTGGAGAAGGCAATGGCAACCCACTCCAGTCCTCTTGCCTGGACAATCCCATGGAAGGAGGAGCCTGGGAGGCTGCAGTCCACGGGGTTGCTAAGAGTCGGGCAGGACTGAGTGACTTCAGTTTCACTTTTCACTTTCGTGCATTGGAGAAGGAAATGGCAACCCACTCCAGTGTTCTTGCCTGGAGAATCCCAGGGATGGGGGAGCCTGGTGGGCTGCTGTCTAGGGGGTCGCACAGAGTTGGACACGACTGACGCGACTTAGCAACAGCAGTGTGAGGTGTGCACATGTGCTGGAGTAGGGAAAGTCTCGCCAGGTTGTAGTGGGGATATTTCCCGGCCCCTGACTCTTTGCTGATGGGGACATATTAGGGGCAGAGCTGGTAAACTGCTTGATGGGATTAGGTGGCCATTGGATGTTTAGCTGAAAGGGCTGCTTCTCCTTGCTCTTAGCTAACTTCTTGCCTAACTAGCACCATAGTGACAGGGATGTGAAGAAAGGTAGCGGCCATATTTGTTTTTTGGAAAGTGAGATTCACTGATGGGAAACTACCAGACAGATGTTCAAGATATTGTTGGCGATCACTTAACACAGAAAGTGCATGAAAATAGAGACAGAAGACGTGTGAAAATAAATGCATCTGTAAAAGCCTCATTAATCTCAAGGTTCTTTCTGTGAGACAGATAAATCAGCAAGAAAATATCAGTGTTGGCTAGTCATTTTAGAAAACCTGATGAAGCTGAACTAAACGAGAATATCGCCCTATCCCCGAAAAGACTGAGATCACATCATTTAAGAAGACAATTTTTTTCAAATCCTCAAGAAACAGATAATTTTCAGCCTATTTAAATGTTTCCAGAGCATAGAGAAAGACGAAAAGCTATCCTGTAATGCTGATAAAAAGACCTAACAAAGAGGAAGAAAGAAAATATCAATCTCAATTATGAATATAGATGAAAAAATAGAAAGTAAATTATCAGCAAATGATATCCAGCTGTATTTAAAGAATTTAATTCATCATAGCCAGTGGGGTTTATTTCATGAATGCAAGAATAGATCAATGCTAGGAAATTTTTTAATCAAATATTCCATTCTAGCAAGTCTAAATGGAAAAATATTTAACTATCTACATGTGTAATTTAATTGACTCTAATTATCATTTCTGCCTCAAAAGACCAGAATTTTTGCTTTGACCCAATAAAACTATATACAATATATAATCTCAGAGTCAAAATCTTCATCATGCTTTGTGTTTGGTTTGAATCTGTTTAACAGGCTAGTTCAGCTAGTCCACATTAAAAGGGAGACAACATTTTTGTTATTTACAAACAAATTATCTATAGAAATGTGGGCAGCAGAATTGTCAGGAAAACTGGAAGAAGCCATGTAGCATCATGTAGTATATATGAGGACGAGCACGTGTTTGAGGTCTGACATCTTACCGGGTATTTGTTGTCTTGGAAAATTATTTAACATTAATCATTGAAGTAGATAATAGTTCCAATTTTATAAATCTCATTTTGCATGGGTTAAACTGGGCATGATACTGGTGCTTGTCTTTCATTTTGAGAGTCTTAAATGAGACGATACACCTCAAACAGTCAGTATGAGGCTGATGTGCTGTGACCACTGGTATTATTATTCTAGTATTATTATAGTTTCAATATTACTATTATTACTATTATTATTTTCAGGATACAAAGAATAACAGTTAAACATAAAGTAGATATAAAAAATTATTATATTCCTTCTATACCAACAATATCTAGTCTGAATTTAAAAAAAATCAAATTCAATTTCCTTTGTTTTACTTATAAAACATAAAAATTAAATCATGATTAAATAATCAGACAAGTAGTCTCTAAATTTCATAGTAATACATATACAACAGCAGTGTCAAATAAAACAGAATAATATAAAAAAGATAACTTGATCGACTTTAAAGACTTAATTGATTAAAATGATGACCTTTAGTTGTTGTCTACAAATTTGTGGAGAGTTGAGGTGAGGAATTGACTTTCTGTAGTTACGCTAAGTGTATGTGTAGTGGTGTTATCACTAACAGCTGTTGAAGAAGAATCATATGCAATCTCTGGAACCTACGCGTTCATTCCATTGACTACCTCTCTCAAGTGCAAATCAGTATCCGGTTGTGATTTCATGCAAGTGAACCATTTGTGAGCATATCAGAAGGAAGCCCAGTGCAGGTGTTGCACTTACTCTGTTACTATCCTTTAATGTCACAGATATGTTACTTCATGGATGTATTGACTTTATTCTTCCTGACTTAGCAGTCCCAAATAAGTGAGAATCACCTCTAAGTTATTCATTTATCCAATAATTCCTTCACATAGCTAGTTACTCAGTACCTGTTCTATGTCAGGCACTGTACTGGATGACTGGAATACATTAGTGAACAAAAATGATTTTTTGAGCTTATATTCTAATGGTAATTTCCTTCTATTGTAAGTGTATAATGCCCAGGACTATGTAGATTAAAAAAATAAATTACAGCATATCTGAAAATCTCTCATCCAAAGAAATTAGTATTACTTTGTCAGTAGAAGTCACATTTGGATATTTTAGATGTCTTTCCATATATTTCATCCCATGAAACTGTTCCTCTGCAACAGAAAAGTTTCAACCTTTGATCTGAATTTTCAAAACCATTTTTTCATATACTAATTATAGGATTTATAAAATTTTTCTATAATATCCTTTGTCTTTTAACAAGCTGTAAATTTTCTCTCTGCCTTAACAAAGGAAATATTTAATTCAAAAGATATTTTGAACAGGTGTGATTGTGTTACATTTTATTTAGAGAAGACATTTATCTAGAAACTCATTTCTTAAGCATCTTGCACTAGAGTGTGTGTCTCAAAATAATGAAGTTAACATAAATAAAGGGAACTTAAGAGAAAGAAAAAAAGGCAAAGTGAAGAAAGACGAGCAAAGGCTAAGGGCATCATCATAAAGCTCAGCCTTGAGAAACTGAGCAAATATTAACAGGCACGTAAGGAGCGAAGGAGGAAAGGGAGTCCAGTATGAGAGAAGACAATCATTAAAATCACTGAGGTGTAAGAGAAAACGTATATTTGAACTCTAAATGAGGTTTAGAAGTTCCAAGTGGCTAGAAAATAGAGTACATAGAAAGAGCAGCAATAGATACATCTGCAAATGTGTAACTATGAAGAGTCTCAACACTTAGCGGAAGGAGTTTAAAATCTTACCCTACAAGTAATAGAATATGTAAAAAATCTTGAAGGACAAAATCTAAGTTGCAATTTAGTTTAATGATGGTTGATAATTTGGAAGAGTGTAGAATATTCAGGTATGACCTAAATCAAATCCCTTATGATTATAAAGTGGAAGTGAGAAATAGATTTAAGGGACTAGATCTGATAGAAAGAGTGCCTGATGAACTATGGACGGAGGTTCAAGATATTGTACAGGAGACAGGGATCAAGATTATTCCCATGAAAAAGAAATGCAAAAAAGCAAAATGGCTTTCTGGGGAGGCCTTACAGATAGCTGTGAAAAGAAGAGAAACGAAAAGCAAAGCAGAAGAGGAAAGATATAAGCATCTGAATGCAGAGTTCCAAAGAATAGCAAGAAGAGATAAGAAAGCCTTCCTCAGCGATCAATGCAAAGAAATAGGAGAAAACAACAGAATGGGAAAGACTAGAGATCTCTTCAAGAAAATTAGAGATACCAAGGGAACATTTCATGCAAAGATGGGCTCGATAAAGGACAGAAATGGTCTGGACCTAACAGAAGCAGAAGATATTAAGAAGAGGTGGCAAGAATACACAGAAGAACTGTACAAAAAAGATCTTCATGACCCAGATAATCACAATGATGTGATCACTCATCTAGAGCCAGACATCCTGGAATGTGAAGTCAAGTGGGCCTTAGAAAGCATCACTACGAACAAAGCTAGTGGAGGTGATGGAATTCCAGTTGAGCTGTTTCAAATCCTGAAAGATGATGCTGTGAAAGTGCTGCACTCAATATGCCAGCAAATTTGGAAAACTCAGCAGTGGCCACAGGACTGGAAAAGGTCAGTTTTCATTCCAATCCCAAAGAAAGGCAATGCCAAAGAATGGTCAAACTACCACACAGTTGCACTCATCTCACATGCTAGTAAAGTAATGCTCAAAATTCTCCAAGCCAGGCTTCAGCAAAATGTGTACCATGAACTTCCTGATGTTCAAGCTGGTTTTAGAGAAGGCAGAGGAACCAGAGATCAAACTGCCAACATCTGCTGGATCATGAAAAAAGCAAAAGAGTTCCAGAAAAACATCTATTTCTGCTTTATTGACTATGCCAAAGCCTTTGACTGTGTTCATCACAATAAACTGTGGAAAATTCTTAAAGAGAACGGAATATGAGATCATTTGACCTGCCTCCTGAGAAACCTGTATGCGGGTCAAGAAGCAACAGTTAGAACTGGACATGGAACAACAGACTGGTTCCAAATAGGAAAAGGAGTACGTCAAGGCTGTATATTGTCACCCTGCTTATTTAACTTCTATGCAGAGTACATCATGAGAAACGCTGGGCTGGAAGAAGCACAAGCTGGAATCAAGACTGCCGGGAGAAATATCAATAACCTCAGATATGCAGATGACACCACCTTTATGGCAGAAAGTGAAGAGGAACTAAAAAGCCTCTTGACGAAAATGAAAGAGGAGAGTGACAAAGTTGGCTTAAAGCTCAACATTCAGAAAACGAAGATCATGGCATCTGGTCCCTTCACTTCATGGCAAATAGATGGGGAAACAGTAGAAAGAGTGTCAGACTTTATTTTTGGGGGCTCCCAAATTACTGCAGATGATGACTGCTGCCATGAAATTAAAAGACGCTTACTCCTTGGAAGAAAAGTTGTGACCAACCTAGATAGCATATTGAAAAACAGAGACATAACTTTGCCAACAAAGGTCCATCTAGTCAAGGCTATGGTTTTTCCAGTGTTCATGTATGGATGTGAGAGTTCGACTGTGAAGAAAGCTGAGCACCAAAGAATTGATGTTTTTGAACTGTGGTGTTGGAGAAGACTCTTGAGAGTCCTGTGGACTGCAAGGAGATCCAACCAGTCCATTCTAAAAGAGATCAGCCCTGGGTGTTCTTTGGAAGGAATGATGCTAAAGCTGAAGCTCCAGTACTTTGGCCACCTCATGCAAAGAGTTGACTCATTGGAAAAGACTCTGATGCTGGGAGGGATTGGGGGCAGGAGGAGAAGGGGACGACAGAGGATGAGATGGCTGGATGGCATCACCGACTTGATGGATGTGAGTCTGAGTGAACTCTGGGAGTTGGTGATGGACAGGGAGGCCTGGCGTCTGCGTTTCATGGGGTCGCAAAGAGTCGGACATGACTGAGTGACTGAACTGAACTGAACTGAACTGAGAACGTAAAGATATAAAGACCCAGTTAGTAAACTACCACCATGGTTCATTTGAGATGTGATATGGAGCTGAATGAAGTACAGCACTGGAAGAAGAATGGAAAGGAAACCGAATCTACAGATTAGATGTGGATGACAGGGAGGACTGGATATGACTTCATTATTACCCAGAGTGACTTGTGAGGGCATAGATGTCATTAGCCAATAAAGAGAGCATAGGTAAAAAAGGAAATTTTAGTGTAAAGAAAAGTTCTCTTTGCTTGCCTTTCCATTTGGTTATGTTTAATTTGAGAAGTGCGAGGGGTTTATGTGGAAATGTAATCTGACAATAGTGTGTTAGAGTTATGGGAATACCAGACCACTTAACCTGCCTCTTGAGAAACCTGTATGCAGGTCAGGAAGCAACAATTAGAGCTGGACATGGAACAACAGACTGGTTCCAAATAGGAAAAGGAGTACGTCAAGGCTGTATATTGTCACCCTGCTTATTTAACTTCTATGCAGAGTACATCATGAGAAACGCTGGATTGGAAGAAACACAAGCTGGAATCAAGACTGCTGGGAGAAATATCAATAACCTCAGATATGCAGATGACACCACCCTTATGGCAGAAAGTGAAGAGGAGCTAAAAAGCCTCTTGATGAAAGTGAAAGAGGAGAGTGACAAAGTTGGCTTAAAGCTCAACATTCAGAAAATGAAGATCATGGCATCTGGTCCCATCACTCCTTCGGAAATAGATGGAGAAACAGTGGAAACAGTGTCAGATTTTATTTTGGGGGGGCTCCAAAATTACTGCAGATGGTGACTGCAGCCATGAAATTAAAAGATGCTTACTCCTTGGAAGAAAAGTTATGACCAACCTAGAGAGCATATTCAAAAGCATAGACATTACTTTGCTGACTAAGGTCCGTCTAGTCAAGGTTATGGTTTTTCCTCTGGTCATGTATGGATGTGAGAGTTGGACTGTGAAGAAGGCTGAGCACCGAAGAATTAATGCTTTTGAACTGTGGTGTTGGAGAAGACTCTTGAGAGTCCTGTGGACTGCAAGGAGATCCAACCAGTCCATTCTGAAGGAGATCAGTCCTGGGATTTCTTTGGAAGGAATGATGCTAAAGCTGAAACTCCAGTACATTGGCCACCTCATGCAAAGAGTTGACTCATTGGAAAAGACTCTGATGCTGGGAGGGATTGGGGGCAGGAGGAGAATGGGACGACCGAGGATGAGATGGCTGGATGGCATCACAGACTCGATGGACGTGAGTCTGAGTGAACTCCGGGAGATGGTGATGGACAGGGAGGCCTGGCGTGCTGCGATTCATGGGGTCGCAGAGTCAGACACGACTGAGTGACTGAACTGAACTGAACTGAACTGAAAATTCTACCTTATCATACCTTTTATTTTGAATATTAGTGACATTACATATCTTTTTATAATGTTACTTATAATTACAAAATATGTTCAACTTTGGTAAGGAATTGAATATATAAATATTCGCAGCCTCATCATTGGTTGTATTGGGTTTATGTGTTGAGTTTTAAATAATTATTAGAAGGGAGCTCAAGAAAGAGAGAAGAGTTGGAGAAGAAGCAAAATTAACATTTAGTACTATCCAAAGAAAATGCTGAATTACTTTTATTCTTTCCACTCACATTAAGAGTCAATAGAAACACAGATTTTGAAGAATCACTGAAATATGTCATTAGGATCACCACATACAAGTAATCAGTGGTCTGTGTTCTCCAAGGTAAGGACCCATAGACTGGGTTTACTGTCAAAGAAGCAGATTTCAGATTAATGTATTTCACACTTTAACTCATACAAATTGAATGCACTTTAAGAGTCAGACACAACTGAGCAAATGAACTGAACTGAGTCCTAAGAGATATATTTTGACATAGGGGGTCTGGAGTGGGATCCAGTAATCGGCATTTCTAACAAACGCTGGACAATGCTGAAGCTACTAGTTGAAATTTACAGTGCAAACTTTGGAAAAGAAGAGAGGAATTTGATAATTTAAAATCCCCCAAAGAATGTTCTAGCAGTCCATAGAAAAAGCAAGCTGTGGGGCCTTTTGTATTAATTATTGAACTAAGTTTTCTTACCTAACTTGATACGATTCAGATTCTGAACACTGGCCATGTAGCTGGAAATGGCTGATCACACTGCAGAATGTGAAGTCACAGGGCTTTTTCAATCTCAGTCACTTGAAAATTGAATCTTGAGTTGTGACGAATTCTTAATCTTGGCTCCACACAGGGTAGCCTCAGGTGCCACACGTACCTGGAAGCAGAGCATCCTGTTCTAATGTTGCTTTGAGATTTCCAACAGCCTGTTCATTTTTCCCTGTTTGCTTTGAAGTTTCTTTGATCTCACAGGTACCCGAAGAGAATGGGCAAACTTTCTGGCTTATCAGGAAAATAATTTCTCCACTACCCCTTCTTCAAATAAAAACAAAAAATAAAACTCAAATGCACAATCCATTTTTTTCCCCTTCTGGTGTTCTTTCAGAGAAGGCAATGGCACCCCACTCCAGTACTCTTGCCTGCCTGGAAAATCCCAGGGACGCAGGAGCCTGGTAGGCTGCAGTCCATGGGGTCGCTAAGAGTCGGACACGACTGAGTGACTTCACTTTCACCTTTCACTTTCATGCATTGGAGAAGGAAATGGCAACCCACTCCAGTGTTCTTGCCTGGAGAATCCCAGGGACGGGGGAGCCTGGTGGGCTGCTGTCTATGGGGTCGCACAGAGTTGGACACGACTGAAGTGGCTTAGCAGCAGCAGCAGCTGGTATTCTTTGCTGAATATTTGATAATGGGTTCAGTCAGAGGTAAATTTGTGAAGTAGCTAAAGATTAACTTTAATAACTTTACAACCCTCAAAAATCCCTTCTTTATCCATTCTTAGGAACCCATAATCTTTATTTTTTCCCTCTGCTTGTTAACAAGCTATTTGTTTGATCTTCTATGTACATGAAGATAGACATGATTAGCAGGTGAAGAATTACTTCTGCCCCGAAGAATTGGCACTGTAGTTTAAATAATCTGTTTTTAAAAAATTTTCATTTATTTACTTATTTATTCTTGGCTATTCTCGGCCTTCGCTGTTGTCTGCCGGCTTCCCCTAGTTGTGGTGTAAGGACTTTCCATTGCGGTGGCTCCTCTGTTGCAGAGCATGGGCCGAGGGCACATGAGCCCCAGTAGTTGTGACCCACGGACTTAGTTGCCCTGAGCATGTGGGATCTTCCTGGACCAGGGATTGAAACCATGCCCTCTGCATTAGAAGGAAGATTCTTAACCAGTGGACCACTAGAGAAGTCCAAAATATATGTGTTTTAACTGCTAATTTTTAGACCTAAAATCAAGAACACTTAAGAATTAGGATATTCAGTCCTTCTCTATGGTCCTTAAATCACACCTGTTTTCTAATCGGTCAGTAGAAGACTACCAGAAAAGGCGGCATCCTGAAAGAATTCACAAAGTCTGACTTGATAAATGATGACTCAGTGAGCTCTTGAGTGATAATCATGAGTCACTGGAGGGCATTTCTATTAACACAGGACAAGGACATTTGGAGTCTGCGGTATCCAGTATCATTGCAATTGATGGGCGAGTGTGGGAAGCAACAAGAACCAAACAATTTTAGGATTTTATGTCTATATCTAAGTCAATTTTTTCACCTTGTTTCACTCATTTGATAATTTTTTACAGCTGATTAACATCTCTGAAATTTTGTTTAGGCAAAAAGTTAAATCATGTGCACTGTGAGAACTGCCATCTAGCCCGTGAATGTCTCCGACTGGTACTTGGCATCTGCGTATCAGTATGACCTTTCTCTCCCTTTGCACCCTTACCTACACAGCAATTCTTATAAGTTATACTGTGCTGCACGAGTAGCAATATTTTATGTTAAAAAATATCTCAGAAACTATTCTAAGACATATATTAAGAATCTATTACACTAAGACTGAAAATAGGCACTTTTTTTCATACTTGTGTGTTTCTACTTTAGTTTCTTGACTCATTCTAATCTAATTGTCACTTTGTGCTTCTGAAAACTAGAATACTAAATCCATTAAGACTACTAAAATTGGTCTAAAAAGCTCATGTATATAAGGAAATTCTATATGTTCATAGATTTCAGGGCACTAGAGATTTCTTCAAAACATGTTTTCTTATCACAGTTTCTTAGTTATTTAAAAGACAACAAAATTGTTTAGTATTCAATAATTTTGAAAATACTAGGGAGTTATGCCCTGTAAGTTATGCATATTAAAACTTCTTGACTCACTATTTGAATGTTTTTTGGTCATTTTACCTCATGTCTTTCAATAACCCACTTAAATTACGAGTTATTTGTGCTTCAGTGGAATATTTGTTGTCTTTTATTTCTTTGTACTTAAAAAAAAAAACACAGTTATCATAACACAAATGAAGAATTGTTTAGATTTCCTGTCTGACTCTCTGTGGCCCCATGGACTGTAGCCCGCCAAGCTCCATGGAATTCTCCAGGCAAGAAAACTGGAGTGGGTGCCATTCCCTTCTCCAGGGGATCTTCCCAACCCAGGGATTGAACCTGGGTCTCCTGCATTGCAGGCAGATTCTTTACCCCCTAAGACACCAGGGAAGTCCAAGTTTTGGCATACTCTTTTGTATTTTGCAAACCATGAATACTTTATTCTTTATCACTGTAGTGTATAAATTTCTGGTATTAGAATACATAGTAAATACAGGAAAGTAGAGAGAAGCAGATCGCTAGAATTTATTACTCTAAATGAAAGGATCAAGAACACTAGTAATCACATGTTGTGTGAGATTGATTATTGATTCAATTTAATATCTCTAAAGGAAGTATTCAGAGTCTTAAAAGAAAGAGAGAACACTTTGATACTAAATTAAAGCTAAAATATATCTGAAATTACCCATGGAGTTACTTTTAAAACATTTCAACATTCAAATATTTAAAATATTTTCCAATTATCCCTATCTTGGAGTAGTTTTGATTACACAAGTGAATTATGTTGGTTTATCATGGTATAGAAACAGACAATTTCATTTTACCCATTCATAGAATTTTGCAAATAGATTTCTGTTTACCTGTTTCTACTTATTTTAATTTTATAGCCTCCTGTTTTGTCTCAGTAATTATTATTCCTAGTGATACTCTTAATGATTTTCGTATTTTCTCTCTATCTTGGTAATTCTAATTGCCTGGTTTTGAATATTCTTTTGCTTGACTAGTATGAGGGATAATCTGGTAATAGGGAAGGACGGGGAGTCTGGTGACCTATAGTCCATGGGGTCACAGAGAACTGGGCACAACGTAGTAACTGAGCCACAATAACAAAAACCATGAGGGATATGAAAAAATACATTATTGTATACTGGAGCATTTATGAAGATTTTTTAAACAGGAATTTTAAGAGAGACAAATTGGGAGATTTAATACCAGTTCAGTTCAGTCGCTCAGTCATGCCCGACTCTCTGCGACCCCATGGACTGCAGCACGCCAGACTTCCCTGTCCATCACCAACTCCCAGAGTTTACTCAGACTCATGTCCACTGAGTTGGTGATGCCATCCAAACATTTCATCCTCTGCCATCCTCTCCTCCTGTCTTCAATCTTTCCTAGCATCAGGGTCTCTTCTAATGAGTCAGTTCTTCGAATCACGTGTCCAAAGTATTGGAGTTTCAGCTTCAGCATCAGTTCTTCCAATGAATATTCAGGACTGATTTCCTTTAGGATGGACTGGTTGGATCTCCTTGCAGTCCAAGTGACTCTCAAGAGTCTTCTCCAACACCACAGTTCAAAAGCATCAATTCTTTGGCACTCAACTTTCTTTATGGTCCAACTCTCACATCCATACATGACTACTGGGAAAACCATAGCTTTAACTAGATGGACCTAAACTTCTGATCAAGGGGTATTTTCTGAGACCAGGAAAATAGGTAAGATTTAGCTGATTGAGAATAAAAGGAATCACCTTCTAGGTAAAGGAAAAGCCTAATTACACAAGTGACTTATGTAAGTTTATGATGGTATAGAAACAGGTAATTTCATTTTCTCTATTTACAGAATTTTGCAAATAGATTTCTGTTCACTTGTTCCTACCTATCTTCATTTTATAGCTTCCTGTTATCTCTCAACAATTATTATTCCTAGTGATACTCTTAATCATTTTTGTATTTCTCTATCTCTTGGTAATTGCAAAGCAGAACATACACGGTGAGTTAATAGATCAGAAAGTGTCAGGGTTTTTAGATTATAGTGAGCAAAGTGAGAGACATGGCATGCTTTGGAACAGTAGTTATTGAAATCAGTGAGAAAGATCTGGTCTTTGGAAACTTTGGGAGTCACTATTGTTGGAGAAGGCGATGGCACCCCACTCCAGTACTCTTACCTGGAAAATCCCATGGATGGAGGAGCCTGGTAGACTGCAGTCTATGGGGTTGTGAAGAATCGGACATGACTGAGTGACTTCCCTTTCACTTTTCACTTTCATGCATTGGAGAAGGAAATGGCACCCCACTCCAGTGTTCTTGCCTGGAGAATCCCAGGGATGGGGGAGCCTGGTGGGCTTCCATCTCTGGGGTGGTACAGAGTCAGACATGACTGCAGTGGCTTAGCAGCAGCAGTAGCATACTATTGTAAGTAATATTTTTTATATTGAGTCAACATTCATATTAAGGGGAAATTTTGTTTCTTTTTTCAGTTTCCCACAGGGAAATTTTTATCTTAATTTTCTTAAGTTCTATAATAGTTTTTTAAAGTCACCCTTCTGAAAGACTAATGTAAATCCCTGGGTTCTATTACCATAATTATTTTTATTTGTTCTTTTTCATATTTATATTTTTAAAGAACATGTGTGTAAAGAAAACACAGCTTTATTCTCATTTTTGGAACATTTTTAGCTCTGTAATTTTTATATACACTAATCTCTATAACATGAGTATTTTCAAAATGTTACGATTAATTTTCTATTGAAATCAGAAAGTCATCTTCTATTGACACAAGTAACCGAAAAGCCACTAAACAACTCTATCCTCAGTAATATTTACTTCATATCTCCTCATACTCTGATGGAATGTTTTTCTCTTCTTAGACTACTGAGGCATTTTATTAATGAGACAATTCATTTCTTGGAGCTTTGGGTTTAGATGTATTTTAATTATGCCATATGCTTCACTACAAATGGAACTATTATAGATATCATTAAATTGAAACTTTTATCACAATTGTTCCAATTGGAAGGCTTTGCATGAAAAAATGCAGACAAATATAGATACTGAGAATAATGTCATACCCATAAAAACATATTGCATTAAATTTTTATAATTTTAATTGATTTAGTTATTGGACTTCTGCCATATTGCCTGGAAAGATCATTGGATCAATATGATTCTTTGTATTGCTATCAAATTTTAAAAATATTGAATACATATTTATTCAAAAACAAACTCTCTTTTTCTTAATTAGATACATAAGTACTTTAGGTTCTTTGTCCTTCAAATTGGTATCATTTTAAATTAATCAGTATACCTTTAAGGTATTTCCATTATTTTTATGAGTGATTTTGTTGAGCTTTACCACTGTTTCATATCCAGTTAACTCATCTTTTTATGATAATGAAGAACTGAGTGCTGAATTAGCCATCTGATCTAACAAGAGATTATATTAGATGATACAGGAGATATATAGGACACAACTTGTTCTTTTGATAATAACTTTTCATCTCAACCCCTTCAACACTTTTAATGCTCTTTTTTGTGACTCAAATTCATAATTCCTTGTTGTTTCTTTTTGCTCTGTTAATGTATTTGGTAAGATCCAGAGATTTAAAAATTGTAGTTAGCTTTGTGAGAACTTAATATTGTAAAAATATTCATTATTCTATGATGAATGGAACTATAAATTCAATGCAATCTCAATTAATATCACATCATGCTTTTTCTGTGTGAAAATTACAAATTGGCTTTCAGTTTTGTATGAACCAAAAATTCTTGGGCCAGCTATAACCAGGAAAATTTAGAAGAACAAGAACAAGATATCAAAACATTTAGTAAAAGGACACTAATGAAGACAGTAGGCAGAGGAACCAGAGATCAAATTGCCAACATCCACTGGATCATGGAAAAAGCAAGAGAGTTCCAGAAAAACATCTACTTCTGCTTTATTGACTATGCCAAAGCCTTTGACTGAGTGGATCAAAATAAACTGTGGAAAATTCTGAAAGAGATGGGAATACCAGACCACTTGACCTGCCTCTTGAGAAATCTGTATGCAGGTCAGGAAGCAACAGTTAGAACTGGACATGGAACAACAGACTGGTTCCAAATAGGAAAAGGAGTACGTTAAGGCTGTATATTGTCACCTTGCTTATTTAACTTCTATGCAGAACACATCATGAGAAACGCTGGACTGAAAGAAGCACAAGCTGGAATCAAGATTGCTGGGAGAAATATCAATAACCTCAGATATGCAGATGACACCACCCTTATGGCAGAAAGTGAAGAGGAGCTAAAAAGCCTCTTGATGAAAGTGAAAGAGGAGAGTGAAAAGTTGGCTTAAAGCTCAACATTCAGAAAACGAAGATCATGGCATCCGGTCCCTTCACTTCATGGCAAATAGATGGGGAAGCAATGGAAACAGTGACAGACTTCATTTTTCTGGGCTCCAAAATTACTGCAGATGGTGACTGCAGCCATGAAATTAAAAAACGCTTACTCCTTGGAAGAAAAGTTGACAATCTAGACAGCATATTAAAAAGCAGAGACATTACTTTGCCAACAAATCTAGTCAAAGCTATGGTTTTTCCAGTGGTCCTGTATGGATCTGAGAGTTGGACTATAAAGAAAGCTGAGCACCGAAGAATTGATGCTTTTGAACTGTGGTGTTGGAGAAGACTCTTGAGAGTCCTGTGGATGGCAAGGAGATTCAACCAGTCCATCCTAAAGGAAATCAGTCCTGAATATTCATTGTAAGGACTGAGGTTGAAGGTGAAACTCCAATACTTTGCCCACTTGATGTGAAAAGCTGACTCATTTGAAAAGACCCTAATGCTCAAAAGATTGAGGGCAGGCGGAGAAGGGGATGACAGGCCCCAGCCGTTTAAGAGATAACTACTTGGAACAACCTTGGAGAAGAACAGGCCCCCTTCAAACAGTCACTTTCCACATACAAGCCTGTATATACTTATTTCTTGGGGCAGCAGCTTGCTAATCTGACTGCTGCCCCTTCTCGCCTCATAAAAGTGATCTGTTCCTGTAAAGTGCCAGTCTCGTTCTTGTTCTGAACCTCGCCTTCTCTAACCCCCTTACCTTACAGTCGACCTCTTCTACTCCTAGATATTTTCCAAAGAGATATTGATGTCCCAAAATGCATGTACAAGAATGTATATAGCAGTGCTGTTCATAGTATCTCTCAGTGAGACTCTACCCAGTATTCACTGAAAGTAGATTTTGGCAAATGTAATCTGGGCTTCCCTGATAGGGCAGCTGGTAAAGAATCCATCTGTCTACCTGTAATGCAGGAGACCCCAGTTCAATTCCTGAGTCAGGAAGATCCCCTGGAGAAGGGATAGGCTACCCGTTTCAGCATTCTTGGGCTTCCCTGGTGGCTCCTGCAATGCAGGAGACCTGGGTTTGACCCCTGGGTTGGAAAGATCCCCTGGAGAAAAGAAAGGCTACCCACTCCAGTATAATTCCAGGATAATTCCATGGACAGAAACCTGACAGTCTATAGTCCATGGGGGTCTCAAAGAGTCAGAGTGAACAAGTTTCACTTTCATTTTCATATACCTATGAAACCCATTGAGCTATTACTGCTTATAATAACATGAAAGAATATCACCAGTCTTTGAAAATTAATGACCTTAGCATATGTGATTTTAGCATCTTATTTGACTGCCTAGTAGACCAAGAAAATAATGTAAGTATAGTGAAGTATAAGCACTACACAGATAAGTTACATTTTAAAAAGAAAATATTTTAAATTTAAAATGAGAGGTAATAGGGAATGATAAAAAGCAAAGAAAAAGGAGGACAAGAGAAATTAGGAGTTGCAATATTTATTTCTATGTTTTTTTTTTAGTGATTATCATTTTCCCTGGAAAGCAGTAAATGCTATAAGAAATAAAAAAATAATAAATTATCTCTTGTCCCCACTCAGAAAAAAAAATCTGATAAGACTAAGCAAGATACAAAGAGAAGTTTATTAGAGTTTTGAATTTTGATGGACACAAAGAGGAGGAAGGAAATGGCATTGGTAAAACTCTTGAAAGGGAAGAGGGTCCTTCGGAGAGGTAGGTGTACTTTTTAATATTTATGTGTCTATTTTCGGCTGCCCTGGGTCTTCGTGGAGGCGTGTGGGGTCTTCACGGTGGGACGCAGTCTGCTTGTTGTGGCTCACGGGTTCAGTAGTCACGACAAGCTAGCTTAGTTATCCCACCGCATGTGGGACCCAAGTTCTCCTGACCAGGGAATGAACCCGCTTTCCCGGCCTGGGAAGTTGGATTCTTAACCACTGGACCACCAGGGAACTCCCGGTGTTAACGTATTGAAGGAGGAAGGTGCAGGGCAGATTTGAGATGTGAACAGATCACAAGTCAGCAATTTCTGGATTGCATGTGCTTGGAGGAAAAAAGTATCCGAAAACGATGAAAAGGTGTGTTGAGTACAGATACTGAGTAGTGCTGAATCCCGTTCTAAGTAAGCTGAAATTTTTCTGTCAATATCGAGTTCCTGCGTGAAGAATTTGCGTAGGAAGTTGATATTTGATCTATATTTGAGAATATAATGAAAGGGATTGTGAAGGGAGAATTTAACTGGGGAAAAACAATAATCTTTTAGAGGGATTTTGAGAGCATCTCATCCTTCTACTTAATAGATAATGAAAGAGGCTCATATCAGCGGATAGCTCAGGAAATTATAGAACCCAGGTGTCTGAAATTCTAACCCAAGAAATCTTTTCTTCAAAACTAGAATTAAGAACAGGTAGCAAACTGTTGTGTAATCTAGGTGAAAAAAGATGATGGCAGGAACTGGGGTGGTGGGAATAAGAATTAATTGACACATGAGAAGGACTTCGAACAGGTGTGACCGACAAGATTTGGTAGGTTATTACATGCGCGACTAAAGGAGAATATTTTTGGATTCCAGCTTGAATGACTGAAAGGAGGAGGGAGTTTTTAACTGGGCCAGAGAATACGGAAAGCAGCAGGTTTGGGAGGGAAGAAGAGACGTTTCGTTTATTTCTGTGTACAAATCACTAGCTTTACTCGGGAGTCAGCAGTAAGTTCAGAAGTCCTTTTTAAGACTTCTCAGGACTGAGATAATATATGAAAATGACTGGATCAGCCTTTTGAATGATTTCTTCGTATTGGTTGCTAAGAATTTGGGGGATTGGTTGGGTAATCAGATTTTTAAGTGTCCTTTTTTTCATTTAGTTGTTTCAGTGCCAGTTCCCAGATGACTCAGTGGCCAAGAATCCACCTGCCATACAGGAGACATGGGTTCAATCTCTGGTTTGGGAAGATCTCCTGGAGAGGAAATGGCAACCCACTCCAGTATTCTTGCTGGGAAATCCCATGGACAGAGGAGCCTGGTGGGCTACATGGGGTCACAAAGAGTCACACACGGCTGGTGGCTGAGCACGTACAAGACCTATTAAGACTTTTCCTCATAAAAACACTACTAGTGTTTGTTTCTTTGAACTTTATTTTGGGCTTCATCTAAGTTAACTGTGGTAGGAGGAGAAAAATGACGCATTGTTCAACAGCATCTGTGTTTTCCCTCCCAAACCAGCCTTTGAAATACTCGATCAAGAATTCTCTATCTATAATGAGTCATGTATTCAAAAACAGTGGTTGAGTTCTTCCACTATATACAGATAGTATAGTCATATTCACAATATTAATTTGTCCAATCTAAGAACATGGTATGTCTTTCCATCTGTTTGTGTTTTCCTAAATTTCTTTCATCAGCATCTTACATTTTATTTTGAGTACAGTTCTTTTACTTCCTTGATGGTAAAGAATCCACCTGCAATGCAGGAGACCTCGGTTTGATTCCTGGGTCAGGAAGATCCCCTGGAGAAGGGACAGGCTGCCCACTCCAGTATTCCTGGGCTTCCCTTGCAATGCAGGAGACCTGGGTTTGATCCCTGGGTTGGGAAGACCCCTTGGAGAAGGGAAAAGCTGCCCACTTCAATATTCTGGCCTGGAGAATTCCGTGGGCTGTATAGTCCATGGAGTTTCTAAGTGTTGGACATGACTGAGCAACTTTCACTTTCACTTTTCTTTTACTTCCTTAGTTGGATTTATTTTCAGATAATTTACTCTTTCTGACATGATTGCGAATGAGATTGTTTTCTTAATTTGCTTTTTTGATAGTTAATTCTTACTGTATAGAAATACAACAGATTTCTGTATATTAATTTTGGGTCCTGCAACTTTACCAGATTCATTGATGAGTTTTCTAGTAGTTGTTTGGTGGCATCTTTAGGATTCTCTAAGCGTAGTATCATGTTATCTAAAAACAGTTACAGTTTTACTTTCTCCTTTTCAATTTGGATTCCTTTCTTTCTTTTTTGTCTTGTCTGATTACTGTGGCTAGAACTTCCAAGCCTATGTTGAATAAAAATGGCAAGAACAGGTGTCCTTGTCTTGTTCTTGATATTAAAAGATATATTTTCAGCACTTCAATATTGGGTAAGATGTTCTCTGTGAGTTAGTCATATTCACCATTGTTATGCTGAGGTATGTTCTCTCTAAACCAGATTTGTTGAAAGTTTTCATTGTAAACAGATATGAATTTTTTCAAAAGCTTTCCTGAATCAGTTAAGATGATCATATGATTTTTTTATTTGTTAATGTGGTGTATCTCATTGATTGTTCTATGGAACTGAACCATTCTTGTATCCTTGGGATAAATCTCACTTGACCATATGATTCTTTTACAGTATTATAGAATTTTGTTTGCTAACATTTTGTTGAAGATTTTTGCATCTATATTCTTCAGTGATATTGGCCTGTATTTTTCTTATTTGGTATCTTTGTTGTGATCAACTATTAAGGTGATGCTGGCCTCACAGAACACATTAGGAGGCACTCCTTCCTCTGCAGATGTTTGTAATAATTTCAGAAGTATAGTTGTACATTGTTCTCTAAATGTTTGGTAGAATTCACCTGTGAAGACCTCTAGTCCTGAGTTTTTGTTTGTTGGGAGTTTTATTTTTATTATTATTGACTCAATTTCGTTACTGATAATTGAGCTGTTCATATTTTCTGTTTCTTCCTAATTATGTCTTAGGAGATTGTACATTTCTAGGAATTTGCCCATGTCTTTTAGGTTGGTCATTTTATTGGCGTTTGTTTGTAGTAATCTCTTATGACCTATTGTATTTCTGTGTCTTTGTTAGTAACTTTTCATCTATGACTTTATTTGGACCCTCTCTGTATTTCTAGTTTATGAGCCTGGCTAAAAGTCGGACACGACAGCGACTGAACTGAACTGAACTAAAAAGTAAATCAACTGTATCTTTTCAGAGGACTGCCTCTCACTTCATCTATCTTTTCTATTGTCTTTTAGTCTCTATTTTATTTATTTTAGCTCCAATCTTTATGATTTACTTCCTTCTATTAATTTAGATTCTGTTTGACATTTTTCTGGTCTCTTGGTGTAGAAAATATATGTTTTATATTTGAGATTTTTTCTTGTTTCCTTAAGCAAGTTTATATCACTAGAAACTTCTCTCTTCAAACTGCTTTTGCTGTATCTAAGAGATTTTGGATTATTGTGTTTTCACTTTTATTTGTCTCTGGGTATTTTTAATTTAATGTTTGTTTTATTTCATGTTTTGTTTAGTAGTGTATTGATTAACCTCCATGTGTTAATGCTTTGCAATATTTTTTCTTGTAATTGATTTGTAGTCTCATAGCTTTGTGCTCCAAAAAGATACTTGACATGACTTCAGACTTCTTAACATTACTGAGACTTGTTTTGTGACCTAGGATATGTTCTATCTTAGAGCAAGCTGCATGTGCATTATAAAGAATGTATATTCTGCTGCTTTTGTATGGAATGTTCCGTGTATATCTATCAAGCGCATCTGAACTTATGTGTTGTTTAAAGCTAGCGTTTCCTATTTTTTTGTCTGAATGATTTATCCATTGATGCAATTAGGGTATTATAGTCTCTTACTATTACTGTGTTTCTGCCAAATTCTCCCATTATGTCTATCAATATTCACTTTATTTAAGTGTCCCTATATTGAGTGAATACATACTTATAATTGTAATATTTTCTTATTGGATAGATCCTTTTATCATTTTGTAATGCCCTTGTCTATTGTTAAGTCTTTGTCTTAAAGTCTATTTTGTCTGATATAAGTATTGCTATCTTGTATTTATGTTTTCATTTGCATCGGCTACCTCTTTCCATCTGAAATGAGTCTCTTGTAGGCAGCATATGTATGGGTCTTGTTTTTCTTTCTATTAGGCACTATACTTTGATTAGAACATTAAACATTAAACAAATAACCCATTTACATTTGAAGTAATCATTGATAGGCATCTATTATTGCCTTTAAAAATCAGTTGTTTTTATAGCTTATTTTTGGTCTTTCCTCCTTTTGTGTTTTCTTTCCTTGTGACTTGATAGCTGTCTTTGGTGTTGTTTGAATTCTTTTCTTTTTGTTAAGTGTATCTGTTATAGATTTTTGGGTTTTAGTTATGATAAGGTGTATACGCATACATGTTGTTGTTGTTTAGTCACTCAGCCATGCTCAGTCATGTCAGACTCTTTGCAACCCTAGGGACTGTAGCCCGCCAGGCACCTCTGTCCACAGAATTCTCCAAGCAAGAGTACTGGAGTGGGTTGCCATTTTCTTCTCCATACATATATATGTATATATACTTAAGAAATCAAAAACAGATTTCTTAAGTTCAAATGCATTTTAACTCTCTCACCTACATTTACACCTTTGTCATCATATTTTATATATTTTTGTTTTGTGTATCCATATCATGGACATAATGTTTTTAGTACTTCTGTTGTTTAACCTTCCAACTAACTTTATGTGTTGATATACTATATTTACTATATATTTGCCTTCACCAATGAGTTTTTTCTTTTGTAATTTTTGCACCTGTAGCTGGGGCCTTTGCTCTTCCTCTTAAAGAAGTCCCTTTAGCATTTCTCATAAAGATGGTTTGGTGGTGCACAGCTCTTTTAGCTTTTGCTTTTCTGTAATACTCTTGATATCTCCATCAAATCTGGGTAAGTCTTGCTGAATAAAACATTCTTGGTTGTGGTTTTATCCTTTTCAACACTTTATCATGCTACTGTCTCTAGCCTGCAGCATTTTTGCTGAAAAGTCATGTAATAATCTTATGGAAGTTCCCTTGTATATAACTAATTGATTTTCCCTTGCTGATTTAGAACAGAACTCTTGGGAGGACTTCAAAATATCACTTGCCAGCACCAATGTCCCAGTGGTAGAATGAGCTCCTCCAAAAGGCTTCTGACAATATCTATGTCCCCTGTTATTGTTGTTGTTTAGCAGCTAAGTTGTGTCTGACTCTTTTGTGACCCCATAGACTGTAGCCCTTTGGGCTCCCCTGTCCATGGGATTTCCCAGGCAAGAGTACTGGAGTGGTTTGCCACTTCCTTCTTCAGGGGATCTTCCTGTCCCAGGAATCAAGCCTGTGGTTGAACCTGCATCTCTTGCATTTGTGGGTGGGTTGTTTACCACTGAGCCATCAGGGAAACCCATGTATCCCCCGGGGTGGGGGTGCCCCAATTGCTCCTGCCTCTCCAAGATGTTCTCCAGATGAGCAAGTGGGTCTGACTAGGCTCTTTTAAGTCACTGCTTCTGCTCTGGGTCTCAGAGCATGCGATATTTTGTGTGTGCTAAGAGTGGAGTGTCTATATCCTACAACCCTCTGGGTCTCCTTGAATTAAGCTCCACTGGCCTTCAAAGCAAAGTGTTCTGACTTGTCTTCCCTGTGCAAGACCCTGGACTGGGGAGCCTGATGTGGGGCTTGGGCCCCTCGCTCCTTGAGGAAAGCCTCTGCAATCACAGTCATCTTCCCATTTGTGGGGTGCCTACCCAAGGGCATGCTTTCTGACTATAGAGGGTTCCTGCCGCTCCCTCTCGCAACACTGTGGCTCCTTCTTCGTAACTTTCTTGTAGCAGATTGTTTCTGGTAGTCTTCAGATTACTCTGATGCCTAGTTGCTCTGTGAATACTTGTAATTTTGGTGTGCCCATGGGAGGGGTGAGTTCAAGCTCTTCCTACACTTCCATCTTGGCCACTCCCCAAGAGTTCTGAAGTTTGAATTCTTTAAGTTTGAATTTTTACTTCACAAATTACTGTTATGTACCTTTAAAGATGTTACTTAACTTCTCCATATTTTGATTTCCTTTCTTCTAAAATGATAGAACAATGATATATATATTATACGGTTGTTTAAAGGTTTAAATAAGGAAATATATAAAAGTGCCTAAAACATTAATGTTTATGAAAAGAAGTTGAACCTCCAAGTTGCAGAGATGAAGAAATAATTATTAGATTTATATCTTTATTAGATTTATTAGATTATCTTATTTCTTCACTAAATAATTTTATGTCAGGTTTTGTTGCAATGAGAGTTAAGGCAGTAGCACATTTTTTATCATTTAAAATGTCTCTCAGATATTTTAAGATGGTAACATGAACTAATGCTTACATTTAAATATAAATGCTAATAACACGTAACATAATAAAAGCCAATACAGAGATATAGATAGATGCAAATGGGGCACATGTTTACACAGGGCAGAATGTGAACAGTGGTGAGGAAAACTGGTTTGTAGGTCTTATGTTATAAAATGAGTGGTAGATGCCAGAGTTTAGCTTCTATTATTAAACAACCTTGAGGTTCTTAGTATTGGGTTTTCACATAAAATGTTTCATTGGTTGAAATCAAAGATTAAGGTGTGGTGTGTTGCTCAGATTAGCAGAAAAAAAAAATGGCTCAAATTCACCTTGGGGTTATGCTGATCTGCAAGAACTCAAAGTATCTTGATTGTATCTGCCATATCCCTCAATGCATCAGGAGTAATGCCATATTACTGACAGACAGGGCCAGCTACAGGCCTCAGTAAGAGGTAGACAGAAGAAGGTGACATTCAGAAGGTGAAACACCTTAATAATATATGCCACATAGTAAGAACCCAATAAATATTCCAAGCGAAAATAAAACGTGTAGTGACATCACTTATAAGTTCACTTTCAGGAAATAAAATATTTGTAAATAAAACTCAATAGTGTTTATAGAACAGTATAAATTTGTTGTTGTTTCTCAGTTGCTAAGTCCTGTCTGACTCTGTGCGATCCCATGGACTGTAGCACACCAGACTCCTCTGTCTTCCACTGTCTCCTGGACTTCTCAAATTCATGTCCATTGACTTGGTGTTGCTATCTAATCATTCCATCCTCTGCTGCCCCCTTCTCCCCTTGCTGTAAATCTTTCAACATTTGCAGCAAGCATTTGCAGCAAACGTTTCCTCCAGTATTCTTGCCTGGAGAATCCCTTCGACGGAGGAGAATGGTAGGTTAAATCCGCAGAGTCACAGAGCTGGACAAAACTGGGAGACTGGTCCTGCACCAGGTTTCTCATAGCTTTCCTTCCAGGGAGCATGCTGCTTTCAATTTCATGGCTGCAGTCACCATCTATAGTGATTTTAGAGCCCAAGAAAATAAACCTTGTCACTGCTTCCACTTTTTCCCCTTCTGTTTGCCATAAAGTGATGGGACCAGATGCCATGAT
Organism: Oryx dammah; assembly: GCF_014754425.2. Lineage (NCBI taxonomy): Eukaryota > Metazoa > Chordata > Mammalia > Artiodactyla > Bovidae > Oryx > Oryx dammah. The sequence continues at coordinate 91,809,771 of NW_024070203.1, read as the reverse complement.
CTTAGTTTGTTTTTAGAGTTGAGTTTCAGGTCAGATTTTTCTCTCTCCTCTTTCTCCCTTATCAACGGGCTCTTTAGTTCCTCTTCAATTTCTTCCATTAGAGTGGAATTATTTCTATACCTGAGGTTGTTGATAACTTCTCCCTGTAATCTGAATTCCAGCTTGTGATTCATTCCACCCAGCATTTCACATGAGGTACTCTGCATATAAGTTAAATAAACAGGGTAACAATATACAGCCTTGCACTCCTTTCCCAGTTTTGAACCAATCTATTTTTCTGTGTCCATTTCTAACTGTTGGTTCTTGATCCACATACAGTTTTCTCGGGAGACAGATAAGCTGGTCTGGTACTCCCACCCCTTTAATGATTTTGCTGTGATTCAAAGAGTCAAAGGCTTTAGCATAGTCAGTAAGGCAGAAGTAGATGTATTTCTGGAACTCCCTTGCTTTCTCCATGATCCAATCAATGTTGCCATTTTCATCTCTGGTTCCTCTGCCTTTTCTAAATCCAACTTATACATCTGGAAATTCTCAGTTCACATACTGTTGAAGCCTAGCTTGAAGGATTTTGAACATAACCTTGCTAGCATGTGAAATGAGCACAAAGGAATGGTAGTTTGAGCATTCTTTGGCATTGCCCTTCTTTGGGATTGGAATGAAAACTGACCTTTTCCAGTCCTGTGGCCACTGCTGAGTTTTCAAATTTGTTGACACATTGAATGTCGCAGTTTAACAGCATCACTTTTCAGGATTTTAAGAAGCTCAGCTAGAATTCCATCACCTCCACTAGCTTTGTTTGTAGTGACTTCCCAAGGCCCACTTGACTTCTTACTGCAGGATGTCTGGCTCTAGGTGAGTGACGACATCATAGTAGTTTGTGCCATAAAGCCCTTTATTGTAGAGTTCTTCTGTGTATTCTTGCCACCCCTTCTTAATCTCTTCTTCCTTAGCATTTCTGTCCTTTATTGTGTCTACCCTTGCATGATATATCCCCTTGATAGCTCCAATTTTCTTAAGAGATCTCTAGTCTTTCCCATTCTATTATTATCCTCTATTTCTTTACATTGTTTAAGAAGGCCTTCTTATCTCTCATTCCTGTTCTCTGGAATTCTGTGTTCAGTCTTTCCTTTTCTGCCTTGACTTTCACTTCTTTTCTTTCCTCAACTATTTGTAAAATCTCCTCCATTAACCACTTTTCCTTCTTCCATTTCTTTTTCCTTGGGATGGTTTTGATCACTGTCTCCTAAACAATGTTATAAATCTTTGTCCATAGTTCTTCAGGCACTCGACAAGATCTAATCCCTGGACTCTATTCATCACCTCCAACTCCCATATAATTGAAAGGGATTTGAGTTAGGTCATACCTGAATTGCCTAGTGGTTTTCCTTACTTTCTTCAATTTAAGCCTGGAATTTTGCAATAAGGAACTCATGATCTGCGCCACAGTCAGCTGTAGGTCTTGTTTTCACTGACTGTAGAGAGTTTCTCTATTTTTGGCCGCAATCAACAAGATAAAATATTTGCAAACTAAATTAATAAATATGTATATAAAAATCAGTTTATGATCAAATATGGCTTATCCCAGTAATGTGAGGAATTTCAATGCCACAACACTTATTATTGACGTATATATTTAATTGATGCTGAGATGTACCACTAAATACTCCTTCTGGATTTTAGGATTATTCTCCTAGTGCCCAGGAATGCTACAATCAGTTAGGCCTCACTTACTGGTCATTTTCCAAAATGATTGGCTGTAGAGAGTCACCTTGACCATGGTCAAGTCCTTTTTCACCCGAATAATTTTCAACAAATGACTGGTCCATGAGGGAGTGTAAAAACATGGCCCCCAGTCACTAATTCCAGAAAAACGTGATACAACATTCCATCTTAGCTTTGGAGCTTCTTGTAGTGTTAGCTGATGCTATTCTTGCGGTTGTTCTGCAGCCTAACTTCTCCCTCTGTCCAATCCTGCTTCTTTCCCCTTCTTTTCATAGATAATGATTCTAGGACTGATCAGCTTGCTACATGTAAATTTTCATCTCAGAATCTGCATCCTGGGAAAACCAACTAGAAATGGAATCATACTAATATGTTTTTTTTAACATTTATTTTTTAACGGAAGGTAATTGCTTTACAGAATTTTGTTGTTTTCTGTCAAATATCAGCATGAATCAACCACAGGTATACATATGTCCTCTCCCTCTTGAACACCCCTCCCATCTGGAACAAGGAAGCAACCTAGATGTCCACCGACAGATGAATGGATAAAGAAGTTTTGGTACATACGCACAATGGAATATTACTCAACCATAAAAAGGAATGCATTTGAGTCAGTTCTAATAAGGTGGATGAACCTAGAACCTATTATACAGAGTGAAGTAAGTCAGAAAGAGAAAGGTAAATATTGTATTCTAATGCACATATATGGAATCTAGAAAGATAGTAGTGATGAATTTATTTGCAAGGCAGCAATGGAGAAACAGACATAGGGAACAGACTTATGGACACGGGAGAGGGGAGGAGAGGGTGAGATGTGTGAAGAGTAACATGGAAACTTACAATACTACTATGTTTTAAAAAGGTACAAAAGAATAGATTTGAACAATTTAACACTCATTCAAGGTGTACATATCCTGTGTTGTTCAGTCACTAAGTCACGTCTGACACTTTGCAACCCCACGGACTCCATTGCGCCAGGCTCCTCTGTCTTAGGAAATTAGAAATTGAAGATTACATTCATAAACTGGTAAATATACATTAAAACTAGTAGCAAATCCAAGAAAATTCACATAAAGCTCATTGTGAATAAAAGAAAGTGAAACAAGTATTCTTATACAAAACCCACAAGCAAAACTCAAAAGCATCTTATGCAATATTAAAAACTAGCAGAATATAACATATGCACTTTACTTATAGCAGTTAACAGTTTTTGAGTAATTATTATTTACTTGCAGTTTGATAATGACTTTACATACTCCCAAGTAAGGTATGAATAAACTTAACTAAAGATGGCAATGTGTATATAGAGAAAATTATAGAAGAGTATTTAAGGATAGAAAAGAGAATCTGAATAAAAGAGAGATGTCATTTTAATGGTTATAAGATTCACAAAACTTTAACAAGCTAATCTTAACATTTAAACATAAGATCTAAGGTCAGGAAAAGCCACGACTTTTTTTTAAGAAATTGGTGGAAGTTTTCTTGTATATAATCTTACTATGAAAGTGGGAAGTGAAAGTCGCTCAGTCGTGCCTGACTCTTTGTGACCCCTGGACTATACAGTCCATGGGATTCTCCAGGCCAGAATACAGGAGTGGGTAGCCTTTTCCTTCTCCAGGGGGTCTTCCCAACCCAGGGATCAAACCCAGGTCTCCCGCATTGCAGGCGGATTCTTTACCAGCTCAGCCACAAGGGGAGCCCATAACCTTACTATAAATCTAGGAAAATAAAGACAGAGTGGTATTAGGCTGGAGGGAAAAATAGATCAATGTAATCAAATAAAGACCTCTAGAACAGTCTGTGAACATCTGGAGCCCTGATACATGACAAATGGGGCTTGCCGTCAATAGAGAAAGAACACAGTGAATGATCTGGTATAGATAGCTTGCCTTATAGAAAAGATGCATTTAGATTCAAACTGTACCGTGCACAAGGATCAATTCCAGCTAGGTCAGGAGCCTTATTACAAAAGAGAAAATCGTTAAAACCTTTCAGAAGAAAATATTAACTACTATGTTTACAATCTTGTGGGTGAAAAGATAGTTTTAAGAAGAGGAAAAAAAAAAGCGTGATTCCTAAAGGAGCCAATAGGTACATTAAATTAAAATTTAAATCTTGCATAGCAAAAAAAAATCGTATGAATTTATTATTTATTATGCCTTAACTTGCTTTTAGTACTTTGTTCTATAGATTTTCAAATTATATATATATATATATATTATATTGGCATGATTTTGCACATTTCATAAATAAAATCCTAACTTGGATTTTCTTTTCATTTAACAATATATTTTTAAGATGATGAAAATCCTGTAGTTCATTCATTTTTAATTTCCACAACATATGGAGTTGCAAGAATATCCCTCAGTTGATTGATGGAACAAACTGATGGGAATGTATATTGTTTATAATTCTTTTTCTTTCATGAACAGTGTGGCTATGAACACTATTGCATTGTTACCTTGCAGGAGATTTTCTCTGGAGAGAAGTTACCTAGAAAGGTAAATGATGGAGGCAGAGAAATAGACTGTGGAAGGACACACACAATCCCATGCACAAAAACAAAACAAAAGAAGCCTGGCGTAGACATTGCATAAAGTTAAGGTTTGCAAAAGTTGAGTGGGACTTACATATATGTTGACCATATCGTGTTGCATAATTTTTAAAATTATATTTGAAACATTTCATGAATAAGCAAGAGCTCCTTTTTTCCTATCTTCATTTCAACCTTGTATGCTGTTAATAACATGAATTTCCTTTTTGTTTCCCTCTGATGTATATTTGTATAATGTTACTTGCAACATTACTGAACTATTTTCTTTTAAATGCAGCTTTTAAATGTTATAAAAATGGATGTTTCTTCTTTATTCAGTTTGATATCCCTTTTTCCTTTCAATAAATAGATGAGTTGATTCTCCTCATGTTGGGTTGGCCAGGAAGTTTGGGAGGAAAAATCCAAACAAACTTTCTAGCCACCCAATGTTTTTCAACAGCTTCATGTACTATACAGTTCATACATTTAAATTTACCCATTTAAGTACACAATTCAATGCCTTTTTAGTATCTTCATCCACAGGGTTATGCAGCAATCAGCAATCAATCTAATTTTAGAACATTTTTGTCATCCAAAAAAGAAAGGTCATACCCCTTGCAGTTACTTTCCATTTTTTCCCACCATTACTCTCACTGTTAAGCAACAATTACTCTAATTTCTGTCTTTCTAGCATTGTCTATTCCGTGTAAACGGAATCACACAATACGTGGTCCTTTCTGTAGGGCTTCTCTCACTGAGAATGCTGTCTGTGACGTTCCTCCGCACTGTGGTTTACACCATCACTCTATTCCTTTTCATTACCAGATAATAGACCATTGGGTTAACATATCACATTTTTATTTACTCACTAAGAAGTCTTACCAAATATGTTTCTTTTCTCCTCCCCCCCCCTATTTTGAAGGATTCTGTGCACATTCATGTATAAGATTTTGTATGAAAGGGTTTCATTTCTTTTTGGCTTTATACCTAAGACTGGAACTGCAGGACACTATGGTAACATTTTGTTAAACATGCATGTTTAATATTTTAAGGACTACCAAATTGCTTTACAAAGCAGCTGCACCATTATACGCTCTCACCAGCAACAAATGAGGCTTCCTGTTTCTTCACATCCTTGTGAATGCTTATCATTATCTGTCTGTTTAATTATAGACACTAGGTGGGATGAAATGCTATTTAATTTTGATTTGATTTGCATTTTCTAAGTGACTAATGAAATGACATGTTTTCATGTGGCTATTGGCCATTTGTGTGTCTTCTTTGGAGAAAATGTTTACTTAATCATCTGCCCGTTTTTGCATTGGATTGCCAGTTTATTACTGGATTATGAGTTATTTATACATTCTGAGTATAAATTGCCTATCACATATATGATTTGCATGATAGCCTCTTACTGTATGGAGTTTTTACTTTACTAGTGCTAACTTTTGAAGCACAAAATTTTTTACTTCAATGAGATTCTCTTTATCCATTATATTTGTTGTGATCTTAGCGTTTAGAGACGTATCCAAAATGCTTTGCCTGATCCAGGGTCACAAAGATTTACTTGGATGTTTTCCTCCAAAATTATTCTAATTTAGCTCTTGCATTTAGGTCTGCGCTCCATTTTAAGTTAATCATTGTATATGATATGAAGTAGATATCTAAACTCATTCTTTTTTTTTGTGGAGACCCAGTTGTCTGAGCGCCATTTGTTGAAAAAAATAATTTTCCAGGGACACTAAGTGTAAAACTGGTATTTCTGGTCTCTTATTTTTATTCCAGTCATAAAATGGCTATTTTATGCCAGTGTCTCACTGGCTTATTTCTGTAGATATTCAGTAAAATTTGAAATTTGGAGGCATAAGAGTCATCCAGTTTGTTTTTCCCAGTTATAATATGTTCTTATTAAGCATAATAAATGATATTATCCATTATAATGTGTTCAGCCCAGCCCAGTCACTCAGAAGCATCCCGCTCCCTGCGACCCCATGGACTGCAGCGCTCCAGGCTTCCCCGTCCATCACCAACTCCCGGAGTTCACCCAAACTCACGTCCATCAAGTCGGTGAAGCCATCCAGCCATCTCGTCCTCCGTCGTCCCCTTCTCCTCCTGCCCCCAATCCCTCTCAGCATCAGGGTCTTTTCCAATGAGTCAACTCTTTGCATGAGGTGGCCAAAGTATTGGAGTTTCAGCTTCAGCATCAGTCTTTCCAGTGAACACTCAGGACTGGTCTCCTTTAGGATGGACTGGTTGGATTTCCTTGCAGTCCAAGGGACTCTCAAGAGTCTTCTCCAGGGAAGATCCCCTGGAGAAGGAAATGGCAAACCCCTCCAGTACTCTTGTCTGGGAAATCCATTGTCAGAGGAGACTGGTGGGCTATAGTCCATGGTATTGCAAAGGAGTTGAACACAACTTAGTGACTAAAATGAGAACAAATTGTTATATATGAGAACAATGCATCTTGTCGAACACCTTGGCTGGCATACACGCTAACTGTTGTTTTCCCGTGTGGACCGTACTCTATTCCATTGTGTAGATAATCACACTATGTTAATTGCAGATAGTGTCTGTTGCATAGTTAAAGGTACTTTAGTTTTTAATTAATTTTTTAATTTTATTGATTTTAGTACTAAGAGGAAAATGGACAAAAAATGACTGACATCTTTTATATGGGGTGACACCTTTTATAGGAAGTCAACATATAATCTTTTTAAATTTTATTTTTTCTAGTTGCTTTTTTCCTTTAGATTGTCTTACATATAAAATATATCTCAATATAATTTATCAACATGATTACGGGACACTTTTGAAATAATGTTTAAAATTTATATGGTGAAACAATTTTTAATTTTCTGTTTTATCCACGCTATTTTTGGTCATATTGTGAAGTAAAATTTAGATGATGCATTTAGGTTACCAGTTATGTAGATTAATATCCTCAAAACCTTTACTATAAAACCAATATCATTTGTATGTTGTGTTTATATTGTTGTATGCTGAAATGTTGCTCATAATTACAATTATTATTAATAGATTTTTGCTGTCATTGGTCTTTATTTTAAACTAAACCTATTATTTTTTAAAAACAATGTTTTAAAAATGACTTTCTCTTTTACCTGCTAAGGTTTTAATACCTGATTGTGGTAAGCAGGCTTTGAAAATGGTTTCCATGACTTTCGCCCTGCGTTGTTACTTCTATGATGATGTTATGTTCATGGCAAGAGGGAAAGTTTCTTGCCAGGTGCAATTTAGTCACCGGAAAAGTGCTTTTAAAAGCAGAGAAGTTTTCCACCTGAAAGTGAGAGGGAGTCAAAGCACAGAGAAAGAATCAATTCTCCATTGCTGGCTTTGAAGATAGAGGAGCCAACTGTACCCTTCAAAACCACGAGCCACTCCTGGAGGATAGTGACTAAGGAAAAAGAACCTCAGCACTACAGCCACGTGAGCTAGATGCTACCAACAGCCTGAACGAGCCTGGAAGGGAATTCTTCCCTGAGCGTCCAGATACGAGCCAGCTCAGGCCACACCTCGACTTCGGGCTTGTGAAACCTTAAGCAGTGAATGCAGTGAAGTTCACACAAACTTCTGACCTATATAACAGAGAAATAATAAATGGATTCTAAAGTGCTCTGTGAGAATTTGTTAGGCAGTAATAGCTAATGGCAGCCCACTCCAGTACTCTTGCCTGCACAATCCCATGGACGGAGGAGCCTGGTGGGCTGCAGTCCATGGGGTCACTAAGAGTCAGACACGACTGAGCGACTTCCCTTTCACTTTTCACTCTCATGCATTGGAGAAGGAAATGGCAACCCACTCCAGCGTTCTTGCCTGGAGAATCCCAGGGACGGGGGAGCCTGGTGGGCTGCCGTCTATGGAGTTGCACAGAATCGGTCACAACTGAAGTGACTTAGCAGCAGCAGCAGCAATAGCTAATATGCTGTTAAACCATTAAAAAAAATCAGAAAAATGTCTTATTTTCTTTTTAAGTAATGAAAATGCTTCAAATGACTTAATATAGTTTAACATCTATTTTGGTTTTATATCATAGGTGATAAGAGTAGTTTTTATTTGTTTTTAAGGGTCTCTCTGTAAAGGAGCCCGGATATGGAAGATGCGGTTTCTGTAAACTTAAGTTCTTAGACCCTATTTCTAGACCTGGGTCCAATCTAAATATATCTGATAATATAGTGAGCCTTGACAAGTAAGTCACTCTCTTGGTGGAAATAAATTTTTCCACTGTGAAAAATGAAACTTTGTAGAGCGGCATGAACTATTTAGTGGAGTTTCCCTTTCCTTTAATATATACTATTAGTGTTTTCAAAGTGACTCACTTCGCATGTGGGATCAGTTTACTTCTGGCTTAGTATAAATCAGAGCTGTAATTAACTTGTAATGATATACCTTAAGGCTTCTAAAAGTCTTTGTTTCTCAACTTTCAGCTTTATAAAAAAGCCTGAAAAATACTATTGCAATAAAAATTTATTTATTTAAACAGTATCAAGGGTGACATCTTTCCTCATATCAAACATATATATGCATATATATATATTTATAGTCTATATACATTAAATACATATTTATAGATAATCTGTTACAGACTTCAAAGTAATCTCAACCTCATGGGTATCTTTTGGCTTTAATTAAAGCCTACAACATATTACTAAGTTATTCATAAAGTTTTAAAAAAATTTTAATTAATTTATTTTTCAATTGAATGATAATTGCTTCACAGAATTTTGCTGTTTTCTGTCAAACACTAACAAGAATCTGCCCTAGGTACACTTTCACCCCCTCCCTCTTGAACCTCCCTCCCTCTCCCTCCCCACCCCACCCCTCTGGGTGATACAGAGCCCTGTTTGAGTTTCCTGAGTCACACAGCAAATGTCCGCTGGCTGTCTGTTTACATATGGTAATGGCAGTGTCCCTGTTACTCTCCATACATCCCACCCTCTCCTTCCTCCCTCCCCCTGTGTCCATGAGTCTGTCCTCTGTGTCTGTTTCTCCATTGCTGCCCTGCAAATAAATTAATCTGAGCCATCTTTCCAGATTCCATATATACACATTGCTGCTGCTAAGTCGCTTCAGTCGTGTCCGACTCTGTGCGACCCCATAGACGGCAGCCCACCAGGCTCCCCTGTCCCTGGGGTTCTTCAGGCAAGAACCCTGGAGTGGGTTGCCATTTCCTTCTCCAATGCATGAAAGTGAAAAGTGAAAGTGAGGTCGTTTAGTCGTGTCCGACTCTTCGCGACCCCATGGACTGGAGCCTACCAGGCTCCTCGGTCCGTGGGATTTTCAAGGCAAGAGTACTGGAGTGGGGTGCCATCTTTCCAGGTTCCATATATACGCATTAGTATACGATATTTCTCTTTCTCTTTCTGACTTACCTCACTCTGTATAATCAGCTCTATTGAATGTCAAGTGCCACAACGTGTGCTATGATTGTATATCTACACTGAATAACCTATGGTCTCTGCCTTTCATGAGTTACATGGAAACAGATGAGAAACATAAAAGGAAATAAAATTTATAAGCCATATGCCAGGGTAATAAAGAATTTTGATTGACAAGTATAGGAATTTATAGTAATGTAGGGAAATACTAAAGGGATTTTTCTTTTTACTATATTTGTTTAAATGCCTTATGCTATACTTTATCCTGAATTAATTCTTCATTATAAACAACAAAATATGAATAAGATACAATTTAATTTAAAATTTTTATTCTTCAATAAAAGCTGAAGCAAGTATATTATCTTATTTATCTTTCTGTTTTGAAAATTTTTAAATAATGAAAATAAAAACACTCAATTTATAGTTTTGTAGAAATATTAAGGAACTAACTTTTCCAATATGTCAATTATACCTTCATTATCACAGGCAGAAAGTATAGAGGATATATATATATATATATGTACATATATATATATATGAGATTGGTAACAACAAAGAGAGAATTGCATTTGATAATACTATTCGTTATATTGTTTTAATATTTGATATTTGATTACATAGCCCAATCCACAATAAAACATTTCATAGTCACCACAGACCATACAAGAAGAATAAATGAAGTATGATAAGAGTTAAATATATAACTTTGATATTTTGGTAAATATGGTAAATCAGAAAAGTTTAGTTGTCTTATGATATTATGATAGAATGAAGGACAGATTTAAGGTCAAAAGATTAGTGTTTAAATCTTGACTCAACCATTAAAAAACTTTATTTTATTTTAAAAAATTAATTTGCTTTTACCTTGGGTAAGATGTTTCTTGGCAAGAAAGCTATGATAAACTTAGCGTGTTAAAAGGAAAGACATCACTTAGCTGACAAAGATCCTATAGTCAAGCTAAGCTATGGTCTTTCCAGCAGTCACATGCTGGACAGTAAAGAAGGCAGAGTGACAAAGAATTGATTTCGGAAGAAGAATTGACGATTTCGATCTGTGGTGCTGGAGAAGACTCTTGAGAATCCCTTGGACAGCAAAGAGATTAAACCAATCACTCTTAAAGGAAATCAACTGTGAATACTCATTGGAAGGACTGATGCTCAAGCTGAAGCTTCAGTAATTTGGCCACCTGATGTGTAGAGCTGACTCACTGGAAAAGACCCAGATGCTGGGAAGGATTGAAGGCAGAAGCAGAAGAGGTCTACAGAGGACGAGATGGTAGGAAAGGTATCACTAATTCAGTGGATTGGACGAACTCCAGGAGATGGTGGGGGAAAGGAGGCCAGGCATGCTGCAGTCCATGGGGTCATGAACAACGATAGATGCTTGAACTGTCTTGGAACTCTGAATTCTGTTTAAGGATATCTTTCTGTCAGAGCTGTTGGGAGATTCAATATTAATACTATAAGTGAGATTTCATTTTAAGCTGTAAGATATGCCAAAATCTCAAATGGAATACTTGATTATTTATAATAATAATATTAAATAAAATAGGCAATTGTCACACCAAAGACATTTCATTTGTCAAAGAGTTACAAACAGTCATTGCTCGAACACGTTTACGTGGAGGCTGAGGGTGATGTTAAGTGATAATAAGGGACTTATGCATGAGGAGTTTGCAGCTTTGAGGACTCGCGGAAGAATGAGGTGTGGGTGACAATATGGGCAGATGGCACGTAATCAAGAGGCTTCTTGATGCAACATCTCTATTTTCCTCCGGTTAAAGAAGATTCTGTGGAAAAGATTCTGTTAAGCTTTTAAGTTAGACGTGCCTCGAGCCTTTTTATACAATAATGTAAGAAGAACTTTCTAATGTACATTCTTGATTGTTTGGTTGTTTGAATGATAATACATTCTTACACAAAGTAATCAGGTTACATTGTTAGCAGTTTTCAAGACAGAGAGGCAGTGTTGAATTCACAAGGGCTAGCTCTGTGTGAATGGTCAATCTGTTTCCATGGTTACTGGCTGGCTGAGTAAAGTATAAATTTGTAGGTGCTGGTTAGTGCCCTCTTATCTTAAAGAATCTCAAGAAGATTGTTTCTATAAATATGGTTTCCATCTCTGAGCTAAGTATGGGTTTGAGGATAAATTTAGGGAAGAGACAGCTTTTAAGTCGTATAAATAGCAATTCAAAAAGATCCCTTTCCTTGAAGTTTGCATCATATTTTCAGTATTAAGCATGAACATATTTGTAGTTTCCACTATTCTAATTATAAGGAAATCCACTTTATCACATCTTTTCTGAAGGCATCCATTTTTATGATTCTCTTGGCCACAGGTGCTAATGTAGTTCTCAGTAATGCAGAAGGCTGTCTTTTTAAATACAATCTATTACCTTTTCAGAACTATTACCAGAACCAATTTTAGCAGACACAAAGAGGATTTTAAAATATGATACAGGAAAGATATTTTCACATCCAAAATAAGCTTTAGGAACTTGCAAGAAGCATAAATGAACATATTCGAGTTATGTTTAAAAGAATGGAAAGTTTTCATTTCTCATACAAGTACATGGCTATTTTAAAAAATCTATTCTTTTTGTGCTTATTTTCCCTATGAAATAATATTTAGAATTTTATTTCTTTAATGCACAATAGCAGTCTTCTCATTTTTTAATCTTTGAAACTGTTGAACTATTTTTGCTATTTGCTTTGATTTTATTCAGTGTTATAGTACAATTTTTCTTTCTTACCCACCCCACTCCCCAGTGCCCTGCTGAGCTGAACTGATTATAGAACTACCATAGATTTCAAAGGGAATTCCATAGCCCTAGAACCTCCCTGGCTGTGTGTATGTGAACATAACCAAGTGATAAAGTGGTTGAGAATTACTTACAGCATGTGCAAAATGAAGATTAGAATAATAATTTAATCATTATCATGATTATTGCTATTTAATATTTATATAGCACCTTCATCTCTGAAGCTCAAGAAACTTTATGAATTTTAAATTATCCAGTGGACTCTAATCTTAACTATACCTCTATGTGCTGGGAAAGGCACAAAATGAATAATAGATTTGAGTGACATATATTGCTAGGGAAATCTAATTCCATTGCTGTTTAGCTCCCTTCTGTTATTGGAAAATGGCATTATATATTTGCCTAGAAAGTTGGATTGCTATCTCATTATTTTAGTACTGGGAGTCCATTTGCTGTTTATTTTGAAATCACTCCAGGTGACAGCTTATTCAAAAGTAAAGAAGAGATACACTGATAATTTTTATTATATTTGGCATTAGTCATCAACATTCCAAACTAATCCTTAATGAAAAAAGAAAATTTTATTGTGTTTCATCTTGTATTGATAAAGCTGGATTCGGCATTCTGTCTTTGGGCCTGTCTTACACACGGAAGTGAATTTCAAATCATTACAAGAAAGTATTTCATGCTATTTTAATCCAAAATTATAACAGAATGTACAGCATCATGAATTTCATGAATCTAATGGAGTTATTAAAATATTCATTTTCTTAATAATATGTCACAAGCCTTAATTTCTTTGACTTTTGAAGTATAATTATAGCTTTATTATATTTATTTGCAGATTTTAGATATTTTTTCTTATATACTACTGATTTTCTGTAAGACTTTTATCTTTCTATTCCTCTTTTTCCATTAGGTGGTAATAATGAAAGACCCTGAAAAAGTTTATCCAGAATTAGTTAATTATCCAGGAAGATATTAGAATAATCACATAGATAAATAAATAGAGTAAAAGCTGTTCTATAGGCCTGGACATGTTTTTAAATGTCTCATTACAATAAATAGATTTATGATTGTAGTATAATCAAGTAAAGAATTTGCTGATGTTCAGTCACTCTGTTGTGTCCAATTCTTTGTGACCACATGGACTGTAGCACACCAGGCCTCCCTGAACATCACCAACTCTTGCAGTTCACTCAAACTCATGTCCATTGAGTCGGTGATGCCACCCAACCATCTCATCCTCTGTCGTCCCCTTCTCCTCCTGCCTTCAGTCTTTCCCAGCATCAGGGTCTTCTCTAATGAGTCAGTTCTTCACATCAGGTAAAGATGAGCCCAAAGTATGAACTTCAGCTTCAGCATCAGCCCTTCCAGTGAGTATTCAGGACTGATCTCCTTTAGGATGGATTGGTTTGATCTCCTTGCAGTCCAAGAGACTCTCAGGAGTCTTCTCCAAGTAAAAAATAAAATTTTGCAAATAATTGGGAAACAGGAGAGGGTAGTGTAGATAAGAATAAGTGAGGTAACATTATTGACATTCCTTGATTTAATTTAATAATCTTCAATTCCAAATATGTATATGACTTAACTATTTTGCACATAAGAAAGTTGAAACTTTAATAATTTTTAATAGAAGGGATGGTACGGGGAGGGAGGAGTGGGGGGGTGGTGTTCAGGATGGGAAACATGCGCACACCCGTGGTGGATTCACATCAATGCACGGCAAATCTTTTCTGTTTAGGTTATTTTATTTGACTATCAAAAAGCATGAAAATTTAATTTGCTAACCAGTTACTTTTTAGAGATTTGGGGCAATATTTTTGCTTGAGTACATTCTTTTTTCAAAGAGACACTGAAGCATGTGGCATAGAAAAAGAAAACTATAATCACATTAAAAATGTGGAAAATTCTTTGGTAATGTTTAGAAGTCCAATGCATAAAATGATTTCCATTTTGATTTCTTCATACTTGTTTCTTTCCCATATTTCTAAGTTGGTATGATTGCTAATTAGAAAATTAATAAAAAAGAATTATTCTAAGACACAATGATTTTATATAAAGCATTATCTTTGGTCCTATGGCAATAACCATCCTCAGCATTTTGCAGAGTTTATTCTTTTACTCAAAATACTTTAAGCTAATAGAATACAACTTTCCATATTTCTAAAATATGGCAAGCATATTTATATACTATATATTCACTATTTCACAACTATGTACTTAAAATGTTTACTAATGATGTACTCTAACCATGGTAGTATAATTACAAATGTTTCTTAAAAACATTTATTCATTTATTTTTACTTTATTTTACTTTACAATACTCTATTGGCTCCACCACACATTGACATGAATCCACCACGGGCGTACACAAGCTCCCAATCCTGAATCCCCCTCCCACCTCCCACCCCATATCATCTCTCTGGATCATCCCCCTGCACCAGCCCCAAGCATCCTGTATCCTGTATTAAACATAGACTGGCACTTCGTTTCTTACATGATAGTATACATGTTCCAAAGCCATTCTCCCAAATCATCCCACCCTCTCCTGTAGAATGTATTGGGTTAGAGAAACATAAAGTCATGTAATAATGAATTTGTAGTCTTTCATTCCAGTGAGTCAGGTCTTAAAGTTCTAACAAGAAATGTCAAAGTTTAAGAAAACAGACACACACTGTTTTGTTTTATTTTCCAATACTGAGTATATCTGAACCAGATCCCTTTCTTCTTACTCACTCTCCTTCTAAATGTCATTTTAAATAAAGTAGCACACACATTAAAAAAAAAAAAAGAAAGAAAGTTGAAACTGAAGAAAGATAGGTAAGTTGAACAAAGTCATATGGCTGGTGACTGGTTGAAGCAATTATTCTCAAAAACCTGTGCCCTCAAACCCATGACCTTCCTTGTCAAGGAGACCAGTAATGGACTAGGTTTGACAGAAAGGAACGCGTCTTGAGGGCGTCTCGATAACCCTGGTGTGTGAACACTAAAGTGACACGTAACTTGCCCTCATGACTACTAGTTTATAGCTTAGGATAACTGCTCTTTTTGTTTTTATCTGAAACTTTTTTACTTCTATATCCACTCCCACTGTGGGTTTTCATTTATAAGCCATTTTACATTTCACCTAAACAAATGAGTTTTGCAAGGCTTTTCTATATGCATAAATAAATTCTAAATACTGCAACAGCTACTTCAGCCTCACTGAGTAGTGGTTTTTGGCAATCAGCTTATCTCGCTTGCCTGCTCGCCATGCCTGTTTTTCCAAATCATACGCACAACACAACAAAACTGCAAATAACTACATGTTGCAGATATTCAAAGCCACTCTAATCAGTAATTCTGCTGTTGCCAAAGCTCTACTAGAGTTATACTCCTTTAGGTTTCTATTTGTTTGCTTACTGTTCTTAAGCCTTACTTATATTTCTGAGGACTCACTCCACAATAAATATGATTGTCGCATGGATTTCTCATCGCTAGGGAGACTAGATAGCCATATGGGAGAAAAGCTGGCAAAGTCATATGGTCCTGATGTACCAGTAGTTCCAACACTTGAACTTCATATACCAGTGAAATACAAGTATGTGTGTGTGTATTTAACATACTGTATACACATAAACACAGTCATCACTATTCTAATTGATCCAAATGGCTTCTGGGCTTACAACATTAGAGAAGCCTTGTTGCAAATAATAATGAAAACTCTACAGGCCTCGATGATACACGATCGCTCAAAGACTAGACTGTGTTCACTAAGATAAGCTTGAATGCTGCATATAAAACTTTTAAAGCCAAATCCTCAGAAATGGTCTAAATAAAACATTTCATATGCCTACAAAAACCCTTGCAATAT
The DNA here is from genome assembly GCF_014754425.2 of Oryx dammah. Classification (NCBI taxonomy): domain Eukaryota; kingdom Metazoa; phylum Chordata; class Mammalia; order Artiodactyla; family Bovidae; genus Oryx; species Oryx dammah. The sequence goes on along the minus strand of NW_024070203.1, from coordinate 91,793,505 downwards.
AGTTTTATATAAAATATATGCATTTTATTTACTAATATTTTATGTGTACTATTTGCTTCTATATCCATTAGTGAAACTATTTCCATTTTTTTATATGGTAATTAACTCTGATAATTGAATCCTGAGAGTATAAAGAATAAGAATGAGATGAAAAGTGCCAAGGGACTGTGGTCTCTCTGTATACACTGTTACTCACTCCTCTTACTTGCTGGCCACTGGTCCACTGTGGTCGAGAAGGCAAGGGCAGCCCACTCCAGTACTCTTGCCTGGAAAGTCACATGGACGGAGGAGCCTGGTGGGCTACAGTCCATGGGGTCACTAAGACTTGGACACGGCTGAGCGACTTCCCTTTCACTTTTCACTTTCATGCATTGGAGAAGGAAATGGCAACCCACCCCAGTGTTCTTGCCTGGAGAATCCCGGGGATGGGGGGCCTGGTGGGCTGTCGTCTATGGGGTCACACAGAATCGGACACGACTGAAGCCACTTAGCAGCAGCAGTCCACTGTGGTAGACAAAATATGGAACTCTGGATTCCACTTCAAGGAAGGACTGCTTGCTCAGTTATGAGGGTGTGGTGAACCTCCACCTGTTAGCTCCGTCATGGCCTTCATCAGAAGCAGGGGGCTGTCTCAGCAAGCTCATGTCTTTCCCAGGGAAATCCATATCGAGTGACTGAGCCTGGCAGAGGGATCAATGCCAACGCGATCGGGTCATGCACGGCGGCAGTCTTGCTCCCCTGGCTCTACTTTCAGACCAAGGATGTGTCAAGTCTGCATCCCTGTTTGATTTCTTTCTCTGTCCAAGTCTGCTTTATCGCCCTTCTTTTTCACAGGTGTTGGCCTCTGGTGGCATCTGGTCCCATCACTTCATGGCAAATAGATGGGGAAACAATGGAAACAGTGAGAGACTTTATTTTCTTGGGCTCCAAAATCACTGCAGATGGTGACTGCAGCCATGAAATTAAAAGATGCTTGCTCCTTGGAAGAAAAGCTATGACCAATCTAGACAGCTTATTAAAAGCAGAGACATTAGTTTGCCAGCAAAGGTCTTGTCTAGTCAAAGCTATGATTTTTCCCGTGGTCATGGGTGGGAGAGTTGGATTATAAAGAAAGCTGAGGGCCAAAGAATTGATGCTTTTGAACTGTGGTGTTGGAGAAGACTCTTGAGAGTCCCTTTGGATAGCAAGGAGATCCAACCAATTTATCCTAAAGGAGATCAATCCTGAGTGTTCATTGGAAGGACTGATGCTGAAGCTGAAAGTCCAATACTTAGTTTACCTGATGCAAAGAGCTGACTTATTGGAAAAGACCCTGATGCTGGGAAAGATTGAGGGCAGGAGGCAAAGGGGATGACAGAGGATGAGATGGCTGGACAGCATCACTAACTCGGTGGACATCAGTCTGAGTAAACTCCGGGAGTTGGTGATGGACAGGGAGGCCTGGTGTGCTGCGGTTCATGGGGTCGCAAAGAGTCAGACACAGTTGAGCGACTGAACTGAACTGACCTGACCTGAACTGAACTGGACTGAACTGGACTGAACTGGCCTTAATAAATGCATTGTTCCTCAAACTCTATCTCAGTTTCTGCTTCTGAAAGCCCTGACCTATGACAGCTGCCCTCATATCATTCCCCCTGTTGTACCAGTTTGGGCCTGGCTGTGCATGGAGCAATGCTCAGCCCAGTGTAAAGTGGAAAAGAACATGGTTAGAAGTTCTCCTTTGGTCATTCTATCCACTCTTAGGCCATTTCCCTCCAAGAAAATCACATATATATCCAAAAAAAATTCTTAAAATTGTATTGTCTCAGGTCCCCAAATTTCCTTGTTTTTTTCTGTCACCTCTCTAGAGTTGGGTTTAGGAGAGAGACCTAACAGTCTGCATTAATTCACCTTCTTGCTGAGAAAGAAGGTGGTATGTTTGTGGTATGTTAAAAGATTAAAAAGTATTTCAGTGGTATCAGGTGAGAGTAGGCCTTCATAAATTTTGTACTTCAATCATAAAAATACAAAGGACTTTTCATATCATGGTATTGAAATCATTCAGGATTGGGAACTCATGTACACCCATGGCAGATTCATGTCAATGTATGGCAAAACCAATACAGTATTGTAAAGTAAAATAAAGTAAAAATAAAAATTAAAAAATAATCAGCTTGTTAGAATAGAATTGAATGAAACTTCTACAGCATCTATCCTCACTAGAACTTTACTCTTAATGATTTATTTGTCTAAAGAAGCATGTTTAGTAGGGAATTTGTTTTCTAGCAGTTAAAATTTAATTGGTTAATTTAAACTAAACTCATTTGAGGTTGACATTTTGTGTTTTCCTGTCGTTCTTATCAATGAAATTCTGCCGTAACAGCTAAATGTGACGTCAAATGCACGATCGTACGACTGAACAGTGGGCACTCGATGACGTTAAAGGCAGCCTCTTTAAGAACAGATTCTTTAGTGAAGCTCTAAGTCTACCACACTGTCTATGCAATAACTTGATACAGGTGCTATGAAGGAAACAAAAACCCGGATGAAACTTTCTGAGTCATCTCTGCAGTGTGGCGTGAGGAAACCCTAAAGACATGGCCCTGTAGACATTTATGTGAGTAAACACTGGAGGACTGACTCCTGGGAACGAGGCTGAGAGGGAACCCGGGGCGTTCCATTTGAGTGAGATGGGCAAGCCAGTTAACTGCCATTAGGAGTCATTTGAATGCACTGAACTAAGTTTCTGTCTTGCTGATTGTTCCAATTAAGCAGGAATGCCATTTAGCAGGGTAATGAATCAGTGGAATTCTCTTAATGGTGACGCTCAATTTCTTAGTCCATTCTCCTCAGTTTATTTTCTACTTATTTAACTGTACAAGTTTCCACAGTATGGATTCTTGGACCTTGATAGTTACTTGTTTGGAAGTGATTTCTTAATTCTCTGGTGCCCGTTTCAATTTGACCACTGAAAATACATAGTTGGACAGTTCTGAACGGGCACTCATTCTGAGTGTTCTTCAGTACCACTCAAAAGGCCAGTAACTGGAAAGTTATTTCAAATTTCACATCCATACACCCATATAGAAAATATTAACAGTGGTTATGCCTGGGTGATAAGATTACAGAGACTTTTCATTTTTCTTTCATAAGTCTTTGTATTTGAAACAATGAACATGTAGCACTCATGTAATAAGAAAAGTGTGATTAAAATGTATTTTCTTTAATTCACATATTTAAATAAAGGTGATAAAAATGAAAGTTTTAGAATCAGGAACCATTAGTACAGTTACTTGAAGTAGCACAGAATGAAAAGGAGAATAACCAAATTTCCTTCCTTTATAAACTGTTTAGCTATCAAGAGTACTGTCTTTTGGTTTTCTTTTACTCTCTTAGTAGAAGTGTCTGTTACCCATCTGTTTCTCTCACAATAAACACATATAAGAGACACCGAAAATCTTACTGATAAAAGAAGCCTTAAACTTCAGTGATTCTCCCAGCTTTATTTCACAGATGCTGGCGCTGAACTGCACGAGTCATATTTTAGGGGCGTGGTTGTTTCCTGATTTGTAGGCAGGTGCACTTGACTATAGTTGATTTTATTGCTTAATTTTTGGAAAACTGAACTCTAGACAGAGAAGGACTATTTTTGTAATATGACATTACTACTTTGACAGTGTTAATATGACCTCTCAATTCATTATCGGTTATGAAACTCTAGTTCTGTTATCATCCCTTGCAGAGGTTACATGCTGACCCAGGTAAGAGCCTGGAAAATATTTCTTTAACCAGGGAATAAAATTGAATGATTTTTTCCTCTCATTTATATCTGTGACAAAGAGGCTGTCCACTTCATTTTACCATCTTTAGTGAAATTATCTTTTTTTTTCTTCAGCAGCTCAATAGGAAAAATAATATGATGCTGAAAGATGAAATATGAGTCTTAAGATTTAGAAGTAATAGCGAGGTGAGTGCAAAGAATTGCTTGTCATTTATCCTGGGCTTTGTGCAGCTGTAAAGTCCCCGTCCAACAGATGCAGCTGTTTAGGCTTGCGTTGCCTTGTAATTTTTCCAGCAGCACTTCCCTTAAAAAGGGTCATCGACTATTACGATCATCTATTTTATGTAAAAATAGAGTGCTATTTAATTGGAACCAAGTTATTCTTCATAACTGTCTTCTCACAATTGCAAAATGAAGTAAAGTTTTGTGTTATTATAATTTCATCCACAGATTTTACTGGCTATGCTTTGTCATCTCGTTGTAGCTTTGTGGTTCCAGCCAGTATCGACTCAAATTTTACTAATCTTGTATTAATCCATCAGGATTCACCTGGTGTTAAAAGGCAGGGTAGCTCTATGATCTTTTTTGCTTTGAGTGTTTCTTTGTTTTCACTTCAAGTGGAAGAATTTATGTCCAGAGTGTATCCATTAGAAAGAAAAGAAGGAAACAAGTCATAACATCTCGAAGTCAAGGGTTCTTTTAATTCTCTTTTTTCCCAGGTTTATTGGGCTGAACTGCAAGGTTGTGGCCAGCAAGCTCTTTAATTCCAAATCTGTAGAGATGTGAGAGATGATAGTTCTTAAAAACTGATTGGAAAATATGTGTTTATTTTCGGTTGAAGTTCATTTTGCCAGTGAGGCTCTTGAGAGTCTTTAATAATAGTTCTCTCCCAAGTTCTTGAAGCAACTGAGAAATGTGATGGAAAGGTCAATACATGGGGGACAAAATAGCACCTTTATTTTTTAAAAGGTCTGTGTTTATGGGCAATATTGAATGCTAGAAATAGCAGCCTTAGCTATGGGGCTGGGCCGGGCCAGGCCTGGCCTCTCCCTGGTCTCTTTAGGAGCCTCCTTTAAAAGCGACAGAATGGAGGAAGAGATTGGGGGGATGTATTTCTTGAAGGAACATCAGTTTCAAGAAGGCCAGAAGCAAGCTGTGCTCTACTCCTGTGCGATTCTTCTTTCAAATACAGAATTAGGGGACAAGGAGAGAGTTGAGCCCGGCCAGGGTGGCTACAACCGGTGAACTTCACCCCGTGGGGAGGAGTGTTAGAAGCAGGGCATTCCCCACATCACCCTGCAAGTGGGAGTAACCCCAAAGTAGGACACGCCATCTCATCTTACTGTTTTTAAATTGAAGAATAGTTTATTTACTATCTATAGGGCTTGCCTGGTGGCTCAGTTGGTAAAGCACCCACCTGCAGTGCAGGAGACCCTGATTTGATTCCGGGATCTGGAAGATTCCCTAGAGGGGACCATGGCAACCCACTCCAGTATACTTGCCTGGAGAATCCTCATGGACAGAGGTGCCTGGTGGACTACAGTCCATGGGTCACAAAGAATCGGACAGGACTGAGTGACTAAGCGCGCACACACATACACATACGTATATATATATCTGTTTCATATTATTTTCCATTGTGGTTTATCTATTGAATATAGTTCCTGACAGTTCCCTGTGCTGTACTTTAAGACCTTGTTGTTTATCTATAAGATGTGCGATTTGAAAAGAAACACTTCACCATTTTATCTAACAATATTTATATGGTGTCTTTTAATACATATCCTTCCTTGTTTATTTTATTTTACCTTCTCGTTCTGTGAAATAGCAGCGGACTGAAGACATTTAGGAGGCGGGAGACACCTTTCTTCCCGTGACTGACTGCCAAGTCGAGCAGTTTGCGCCAGCTGGCAACAGTGTCTTCTGTCATTGTTCCATGCGATAAAGAATTAAGGGACATTCTGATCATATCCAGAGTTGCAGCAGACATCTGAATCTGATTTATTTATCTTCTTGGGGACTGCAGATGGTCAGGTCTCCCTGTCATTGCCTTAGGGATCAATCGATTTCCTGAGCTGATGTAACTAACTAGCCTGCTTTTGGTACACCTGTCCCCGTTGACAGAAAAGATTGCTGCTTGCCTTCAACATTCTTGTTAGGGTCTTTGGGCAGATGTTTGTTTGTGCTACCTGTCCAAGGATAAATTACTGGGGGGAAAAAAAGACCTGGATGGTATCTTTGATTATAATTGATAATCTCATTTATCTGAAAAGGTAATTCTTCCCATGAACTTTTTATTCATGGAAATTTTATTTTACTGTTCAATCACAATAAATTGTAGTTTTTTCATTTCAAACATAGGCTGATATTGGTAATTTCATGTTATTCAATCTACTGTGATCTGAATTCATTCATATAAATTCATTATACATTCAAAATTTATAACATACTATCTACATGCTCTAAGTAAGTGAGTAAGTGATGTCGCTCAGTCGTGTCCAACTCTTTGTGACCCGATGGACTGTAGCCTACTAGGCTTCTCTGTCCATGGGATTCTCCAGGCAAGAATACTGGAGTGGGTTACTATTTCCTTCTCCAGGGGATCTTCCTGACCCAGGGATCAAACCCGGTTCTCGCACACTGGAGGCAGGTGCTAAATTCATGTGTAACATTTAAGATATACACAATATATATGTTGTATGTAGGATATAGATACTACACACTGTGGACAAGCAGTATTTAGTTTTTGAGTGTGTGTAACGTTTAAGATATATACGATATATATGTTACATACATGTGTGTGAAAAGTGAAAGTGAGAGTCACACAGTCGTGTCCAACTCTTTGGGACCCCATTGACTATACAGTTCATGGAATTCTCCAGGCCAAAATACTGGAGTGGGTAGCCTTTCCCTTCTCCAGGGGATCTTCTCAGCCCAGGGATTGAACCCAGGTCTCCCGCATTGCAGGCGGACTCTTTCCTAGCTGAGCCACAAGGGTGGGTAGCCTATCCCTTCTCCAGTGGATATTCCTGACCCGGGAATCAAACTGGGGTCTCCTGCATTGAGGGCAGATTCTTTACCAACTGAGATATCAAGGAAGTCCACTTGGCCAACAAAGATACATCTAGTCAAGGCTATGGTTTTTCCTGTGGTCATGTATGGATGTGAGAGTTGGACTGTGAAGAAAGCTGAGCGCTGAAGAATTGATGCTTTTGAACGTGATGTTGGAGAAGACTCTTGAGAGTCCCTTGGACTGCAAGGAGATCCAACCAGTCCATTCTGAGGAGATCAGCCCTGGGATCTCTTTGGAAGGAATGATGCTAAAGCTGAAACTCCAGTACTTTGGCCACCTCATGCGAAGAGTTGACTCACTGGAAAAGACTCTGATGCTGGAGGGATTGGGGGCAGGAGGAGAAGGGGACGACAGAGGATGAGATGGCTGGATGGCATCACGGACTTGATGGACGTGAGTCTGAGTGAACTCTGGGAGTTGGTGATGGACAGGGAGGCCTGGCGTGCTGCGATTCATGGGGTCGCAAAGAGTCGGACACGACTGAGTGACTGAACTGAACTGAACTGAACAGTATTTAGCTTTTGAGTATGTGGAAAGAATATCCTGAATATAAAAATATGGTTATAACTTAGAGGTTAGTTGTAATGTGGAATCCGAAGATATTTTAATGAATTTTCATATTTTGTATACTCATGACAGGATGAGAGCTTAAAAGGCAAATAATGTCTTAGTCTTATTATGAAAATAGCTTTGACTTTTGGTCTACCTGAAAATGACTGGTGATCTCCCAGAGCTGCTTGGAGTACACTTTGAGAACCCTGACTTAATAAAATATTCTAATACAGTAGGACATAATGGGGAGTGTGTGTGTGTGTGTGTGTGTGTGTATGTGTGTGTGTGTATGTGTGTGTCTTGGGGCAATATTCTATAGACGGTGGTATTTCTGCAGGGAAGGAAACCTTGCTGTGCTGTGCTTAGTCATTCAGTCATGTCCTACTCTTTGCGACCCCATGGACTGTAGCCCTCCAGGCTCCTCTGTCCATGGGGATTCTCCAGGCAAGAACACTGGAGGAGGTTGCCTTTTCCTTCTCCAGGGAATCTTCTCAACCCAGGGATCAAACCCAGGTCTCCCGATTACAGCCGGATTGTTTACTGTCTGAGCTACCAGGGAAGCCCAAGAAGACCAGAGTGGGTAGTTTATCCCTTCTCCAGGGGCACTTCCAGACCCAGGAATGGTAAGCAGGGTTTCCTGCATTGCAGGCAGATTCTTTACCAGCTGAGCTACCCGGGAAGCCCAGGACATCTTGAGCCATTGGCTAATAATGAAGAGAAGCCAGCTCATGACCGCCTGGGAGAAGGACCTTCTCTGCAAAAGAAACAGCCAGCAAAGGTGCTCCGAGCAGAAAGGAGACGAGAAATTGTTGACTTAGTCAGATAATTCCACACTTCCTTCATAGAAAGACTGGTTGTTGTTCAGTCGTTACGTCGTGTCTGACTTTTTGCGACCCTAGGAACTGTAACATGCCGGGACTCCCTGTCCTTCCCCATCTCCTGGAGTTCCTCAAGCTTATGGCCATTGAATCAGTGATGCCATCTAACTGACTCATCCTCTGACACCCCTTTAAGGCTCTTCCGGCCCTCAATTTTCCCAGCATCAGGGTCTTTTCCAATGAGATAGCTCTTTGCATCAGGTGGCCAAAGGATTGGAGCTTCATCTTCAGCATCAGTCCTTCCAGTGAATATCCACGACTGATTTCCTTTAGGATGGACTGGTTTGATAGCCTTTCTGTCCAAGGGACTCTCAAGAGTCTTCTGCAGCACTACAGTTTGAAAGCATCAATCTCAGAAAGTTACATGTGTAAATTTCAGTCACTGGAAATGACTTTTGTTTCAATTTAATAAAAGGTTTGCCAAATCTAGGAATGTCATTCTCTCTAACAAAGATGCCCTGATTTTTATTATAATGCTGCTTTACTCATAGCTGTTCTAACTTGTGGAGTCTAAGTCACATCTTGTGCCTCTTTTTCTGCTAATTTTGAATACTTGAATTTCAGGGATTATTCATAGTTATTTTCTCTAACTCAGGGAAATAAAAATATTTAATAAAGACATATATTTAAGCAGCTAAAATACATGCCTTTTAAAATTTAACTTATGAATATGGGAAAATAATTTGTTAAAATTAGCCATATGTGAAAGATTTAAATTTGTCTTTAAATCTTTACCTTAAAGATTAAATCTTAAATCTGATGCAATTATGTATAGCTACTTTTCTTAAGAAATCCTCAAGTAGAATTTTCATTTATCATTGAAATAAGTAAGTGAGAAATGTGACTTTTATTTATGATTTTACAAAGCAGAATTTATAATCCTTTATCCCAGAATATGCCTGAAAAAATTTATGAAAGCATAATCTATTTTGTATTCATGTTTCTCTAAAATTTATTTGTTGTTCCCTATTCATTTTTAGAATCCTTTTATAAGAACGTTCATTGGTGATGCAATTTGAAAAATCTCCAAATTGCCTGTGTGTTTAGGGATACGTGGCCTTAGAATTTGCTGTTTTAATTCAAAATAACAAATGAAGTTATTCATCAACTTCTTCCTTTTTCCAGTCTACCTCAACCTGCGAAGCCTATTCTGTTAGGGACAATCTCAGGCTGTTCTGTCGAAACACTGTCTCGCCGCTGCCGCTTCATTCAAGCGCAGCTCTCTGTTCTTAGTAGATGTGAAGGACAGGTGATCCAGACCGCATCTAGCCAAGGGAACTTCCCAGGAATTTGTTTTGTCTCAGGTTAAGGGCTTTCCTGGTGGCCCAGCGGGGAAGAATCCACCTGCAATCAGGAGATTTGGGTTCCATCCCTGGGTTGGGAAGATCCCTGGGAGAAAGGAATAGCTACCCATTCCAGTACTCTTGCCCGGGAAATCCCATGGACAGAGGAGCCTTGCAGGCTACAGTCCATGGGGTCACAAAGACTCGGACACGACTGAGAGACTAACTTTCACTTTCAGGTTGTCAGAATGTGAATAACCATCTTTCCTAAAAAAATCATGACTTACCTCCTCTGCCAGGCAGTCTGTGACAACTGGAAATGTTCCGTAGAAGGACTGGGAAGATGGTATGAACCCCATCAACAAGTGAACATGGCACCTTTTACAGCTTTCTTTTTTTTTCAAATATGATCCTTTCTGGTTCCGCTGCTTATGATTCATTTCTATGTCTTTTCTGAATCATTTCAAAATCCTGCTATAGGCAGTGCGACGCAAATACCACCTCCCTTGGGCAGAGTTCCTAAATCCCCTTTTATGCTTCTCTGACATTGTCTTTCAGAAGCAGATGGAGTTCTCCTGTAAGATGCTTCTTTCACAGCATTAGCACAACACCTTTTTCTTGCTTCTGTTGTCATGCCAATCACACTGTGCTTTGCGTTAGAGTCATTCGTGGACCGTAAGCTGCTGAGCTGCTGCGGTGGGGATAGTGGTGAAAGGACATATCTTGGATTTAGACAGTGATCAGTTGGAATCCACCTTGATCTTAGAAATCTTTTGTAAACTCTTTGTTCCTTAGCTTCTTCAGTGGTAAAATAGGGTGAATATATCTTTCGAGATTTGTTTGGTAATTATATGCAATTTTATTTGTAAGGCATATTGAATGCACTAGCAATGTTTAGTCCGCTTACTTCCGTCCTTGCCTCCTTGCCCAGGGGTCAGAATGATGTTTTGTTTACCATTTAACCTCATAAAGTGCCAGGCCTAATCTGGGGGCAGGGGCGGTTTCTAGAAAAAAAATTAAATTCTGCTGCCTCATTTTAAATATTTGGAAAATTGTTTCAGTTATTATCAGTACTCTAATCTGAGAAAAAGTTAGTTCAAACTATTACAAAGTTGAAGAATGTGAATAAGTTATCTAGGGGAAGAAAGGCGAGTACAGATAAGGTCGTGGAGGGGAGTTCTCCTGAAGGAAAGAGCAGTCATGTCACATCTTAGGGATTTAACCATGGAAGGTAAGGATGACTAAAGTAGTTGGGATGGAAAGTAGGAAAATGCATATTATTTGAGCATAGTTGGTCTTTCAGGATGTATTAAAGATTTAAGACTAGATCTGAAGGAAATGGCAACCCACTCCAGTACTCTTGCCTGGAGAATCCCATGGAGGGAGGAGCCTGGTAGGCTACAGTCCATGGGGTCGCAAAGAGTCGGACACGACGAGCGACTTCACTTTCACTTTCCTCAGGGAGAGACATGATATTGAAATACGTTAATCATCAGGGCAATATCAATTCAGTTCAGTTTAGTCTCTCAGTTGTGTCCGACTTTTGCAACCCCATGGACTGCAGCACACCAGGCCTCCCTGTCCATCACCAGCTCCCAGAGCTTACTTAAACTCATGTCCATTGAGTCGGTGATGCCATCCAACCATCTCACCCTCTGTTGTCCCCTTGTCCTACCTTTAATCTTTCTCAGCATCAAGGTCTTTTTCAATAAGTCAGCTCTTCACATCAGGTGGCCAAAGTATTGGAGTTTCAGCTTCAACATCAGTACTTCCAATGAATATTCAGGACTGATCTCCTTTAGGATGGACTGGTTGGATCTCCTTGCAGTCGAAGGAACTCTCAAGAGTCTTCTCCAGCACCACAGTTCAAAACCATCAATTCTTCGGTGCTCAGCTTTCTTTATAGCCCAACTCTCACATCCATACATGACCACAGGAAAAACCATAGTTTTGACTAGATGGACATTTGTAGGCAACACAATGTCTCTGCTATTTAATATGCTGTCTAGGTTGGTCATAACTATTCTTCCAAGGAGCAAGCATCTTTTAATTTCATGACTGCAGTCACCATCTTGTGCCCCCTCAAAATAAAGTCTGACATTGTTTCCACTCTTTGCCCATCTATTGCCCATGAAGTGATGGGACCAGATGCCATGATCTTAGTTTTCTGAAAGTTGAGCTTTAAGCCAACTTTTTCACTCTCCTCTTTTACTTTCATCAAGAGGCTTTTTAGTTCCTCTTCACTTTCTGCCATAAGGGTGGTGTCTTCTGCATATCTGAGGTTATTGATATTTCTCCTGGCAATCTTGATTCCAGCTTGAGCTTCATCCAGTCCAGCGTTTCTCATGATGTACTCTGCATATAAGTTAAATAAGCAGGATGACAATATACAGCCTTGATTACTCCTTTCCTGATTTGGAACCAGTCTGTTATTCAATGTCTGGTTCTAACTGTTGCTTCTTGACCTGTATACATGTTTCTCAAGAGGCAGGTCAGGTGGTCTAGTATTCCCATCTCTTTCATAATTTTCCACAGTTGTTGTGATCCACACGGTCAAAGGCTTTGACATAGTCAATAAAGCAGTAGTAGATGTTTTTCTGGAACTCTCTTGCTTTTTCTGTGATCCAACCAATGCTGGCAGTTTGATCTCTGGTTCCTCTGCCTTTTCTTAATCCAGGTTGAACATCTGGAAGTTCACAGTTCATGTATTGCTAAAGCCTGGCTTGGGGAATTTTGAGCATTACTTTACTAGCATGTGCAATGAGTGCAGTTGTGTGGTAGTTTGAGCATTCTTTGGCATTGCCTTTCTTTGGGATAGGAATGAAAACTGACCTTTTCCAGTCCTGGGGCCACTGCCTAGTTTTCCAAATTTGCTGGCATATTGAGTGCAGCACTTTCACAGCATCATCTTTTAGGATTTGAAACAACTCAACTGGAATTCCATCACCTCCACGAGCTTTGTTCATAGTGATGCTTCCTAAGGGCCATTTGACTTTGCGTTCCAGGATGTCTAGCTCTAGGTGAGTGATCACAGCATTATGAATATCTGAGTTATGGAGATCTTTTTTGTACAGTTCTTCTGTGTATTCTCTTCCTACTATCTTCTGCTTCTGTTAGGTCCATACAATTTATGTCCTTTATTGAGCCCATCTTTGCATGAAATGTTCCCTTGGCATCTTTAATTTTCTTGAAGAGATCTCTAGTCTTTCCTTTTCTATTTTTTTCTCTATTTCTTTGCACTGATCACTGAGGAAGGCTTTCTTATCTCTCCTTTCTATTCTTTGGAACTCTGCATTCAAATGGGTATATTTTTCCTTTTCTCCTTTGCCTTTTGCTTCTCTTCTTTCACAGCTATTTGTCAGGCCTTCTCAGACAACCATTTCGCCTTTTAGCATTTCTTTTTCTTGATAATATAATCAGCTTTATATATTGGATGGCCTCACCGACTCAATGGACTGAGTTTGATTAAGCCCCAGGAGTTGGTGTTGGACAGAGAAGCCTGGTGTGCTGCAGTCCATGGGGTCGCAGAGAGCCGGACACAACTGAGTGACTGCACTGAAGTGAACTGATGGCTTCCCTCGTGGCTCAGGGGTACAGAATCCACCTGCCAATGCAGGAGATGGGGGTTCAGTCCCTGCATCAGAAAGAGCCCCTGGAGAAGGAAATGGCAACTCACTCCGGTATTCTTGCCTGGAAAATTTCATGGAAAAAGAAGTCTGATGGGCTATACAGTCCATGCGGTTGCAAAGAGTCTGACAGGACTTAGTAACTAAACAACACTAACAATATGTTTTTGGTGATCTTTTTAGGTATAAAGTGGAGAAAAGGTAGGGTGGTACATAAGGGGGCCAATAGATCGAGTGAGAATGTCATGGTGTGAGTGCAGTACGCATAGTGAATATATACATATAGAAACTTACACATATTGAAACATACAAGGATGCGTGCACGCTCAGTTGCTTCAGTCACGTCCAACTCTTTGTAACCCGGCGGACTATAGCCCGTCAGGTTCCTCTGTCCATGGGATTCTCCAGGAAAGAATACTGGAGTAGGTTGCCATGCCCTCCTCCAGGAGATCTTCCAGACCCAGGGGTGACACTCGTGTCTCTTCTGTCTTCTGCTTTGCAGGGGATTCTTTATCCACTGAGTCATCTGGGAAGCCCCGAAGGAAACATCAGTTCAGTTCAGTCCAGTCACTCAGTCGTGTCCGGCTTTGCGACCCCATGAATCGCAGCACGCCAGGCCTCTCTGTCCATCACCAACTCCCAGAGTTCACTCAGACTCATGTCCATCGAGTCCGTGATGCCATCCAGCCATCTCATCCTCTGTCGTCCCCTTCTCCTCCTGCCCCCAATCCCTCCCAGCATCAGAGTCTTTTCCAATGAGTCAACTCTTCTCATGAGGTGGCCAAAGTACTGGAGCTTCAGCTTTAGCATCATTCCTCCCAAAGAAATCCCAGGGCTGATCTCCTTCAGAATGGACTGGATGGATCTCCTTGCAGTCCAAGGGACTCTCAAGAGTCTTCTCCAACACACAGTTCAAAAGCATCAATTCTTTGGCGCTCAGCCTTCTTCACAGTCCAACTCTCACATCCATACGTGACCACAGGAAAAACCATAGCCTTGACTAGACGGACCTTAGTCGGCAAAGTAATGTCTCTGCTTTTGAATATGCTATCTAGGTTGGTCATAACCTTTCTTTCAAGGAGTAAGCATCTTTTAATTTCATGGCTGCAGTCACCACCTGCAGTGCACTATTTTATTTAACCCTTTCTATGTACCCCCTTTTTTTTTTGAGGACTGCTGCTTGTTTCAAAAGTCTCCTCTCTCAACTTTTCACTGTTTCAAGTGTTGCTTATTTTCCTCCTTGTCTTCCCATTTCTTTCTCAAGCTGCATTTTTTTTCTTCCCTTGGCTCAATTTGAATAAGGCTGCGTTTGTTTCTGTTGTGAACTTTTGTTTTGGTTTGATCAGTCTTCGGGGACACATTCTTCTCTCTTCCCAAAGACGAAGCGGTCAAGGGCTCTTCTCAGATGTCCTTTCTTCCACTACAGTTGAGAGCTCATACGTCCCTTCCTTATGTAGTAAATAATAATCTATAATTACATTAGCACTGCTCCGAGCATGATCTATTTCACTAAGCACTTGAATAGGCTTTGTGTTTGAGAACAAGCAGCTCCCAAACAAGACTAGGCAGCATGTCTGTTTTACTAACATATATTCCTAAACCCTCCCTAGGTGTTTATTATTCAGGAATTCTAGATGGGACCTCGGTACACGTATTTTTAACAGTCTTTGCAGGTGATACCTATATGAACCAGATTTACTTACCATGTGTTAGGCATTGTCCTAAGCACTTTAGGTACTATACTATTTAATCCTTGCAATCCTATAAATATTGATATAACAACAATTACAGGCATTTCTCCTTTTATTGTGCTTCACTTTGTCACACTTCACAGATAATTGCATTAAAAAAACAAATCGAGAGTTTATAGCAATCTTGCTTCGAGCAAATCTATTGGTGCCATTTTGTCAACAGCATTTGCTCACTTTATGTCTCTGTGTCACATTTTTGTAATTCTCACAACATGTCAAGCTTTTTCATTTTATTAAACTTGTTACCAGTGATCTGTGATCACTTTGGTGTTTACTACTGTGACTAGCTGAAAGCTTAGATGATGACTAGCACTTTTAGGCAATATTTTAAAATTAAGATATGCAGTTTTTGACATATGTGATTGCACACTTAATTAACCAGAGTGTAGTGTAAGGATAACTGTGTATGCTCTGCTGCTGCTGTTGCTAAGTGGCTTCAGTCGTGTCTGACTCAGCGACCCCATGGACTGCAGCCCACCAGGCTCCCTCGGCCCTGGGGTTCTCCAGGCAAGAGTGCTGGAGTGGGTTACCATTGCCTTCTCCAGTGCAAGAAAGTGAAAGGTGAAAGTGAAGCAGCTCAGTTGTGACTGACTCAGGGACCCCATGGACTGCAGCCCAGCAGGCTCTGCCATCCCTGGGATTCTCCAGGCAAGAGCACTGGAGTTGAGTGTCATTGCCTTCTCCAGTGTATGAAGTAGGGAAACAAAAAATTTGTGTGACTTGCTTTCTCATGGTAGTTGCTTTCCTGAAGTGATATGGAACCAAATCTGTAATATTTCCAAGGTCTGCCTGAACTTCCTATTTTACAGGAGGACAAACTGGGATATTACTTTCATGTAAGTGTAAGACTTTCCAAACAAGGTCAAGTATGACACACCTAAACAGGCTGATTCTGGAAGGTAGGCTTTTAACCAGTATGAAATGTATATGCAAGAATCCCTTAGAAGAAATGGAGTAGCCATCATAGTCAACAAAAGAGTCCGACATGCAGTACTTGGATGCAATCTCAAAAAAGACAGAATGATCTCTGTTCATTTCCAATGCAACCATTCAATATCACAGTGATCCAAGTCTATGCCCCAACCAGTAATGCTGAAGAAACTGAAGTTGAACAGTTCTATGAAAACCTACAAGACCTTCTAGAACTAACACTGAAAAAAGACATCCTTTTCAGTAAGGGGACTGGAATGCAAAAGTAGGAAGTCAAGAAACACCTGGAGTAACAGGCAGATTTGGCCTTGGAATACAGAATGAAGCAGGGCAAAGACTAATAGAGTTTTGCCAAGAGAATGCACTGGTCATAGCAAACACCCTCTTCCAACAACACAAGAGAAGACTCTACACATGGACATCACCAGATGGTCAACACTGAAATCAGCCTGATTATAGTCTTTGCAGCCAAAGATGGAGAAGCTCTATACAGTCAGAAAAAACAAGACCAGGAGGTGACTGTGGCTCAGATCATGAACTCCTTATTGCCAAATTAAGACATAAATTGAAGAAAGTGGGGGAAACCACTTGACCATTCAGGTATGACCTAAATCAAATCCCTTATGATTATACAGTGGAAGTGAGAAATAGATTTAAGGGACTAGATCTGATAGACAGAGTGCCTGATGAACTACTGATGGAGGTTCGTGACATTGCACAAGAGACAGGG
The DNA here is from genome assembly GCF_014754425.2 of Oryx dammah. Taxonomy (NCBI): domain Eukaryota; kingdom Metazoa; phylum Chordata; class Mammalia; order Artiodactyla; family Bovidae; genus Oryx; species Oryx dammah. The sequence continues at coordinate 91,776,922 of NW_024070203.1, read as the reverse complement.
ATCAAGACCATCCCCATGGAAAAGAAATGCAAAAAAGCAAAATGGCTGTCTGAGGAGGCCTTACAAATAGCTGTGAAAAGAAGAGAAGCAAAAAGCAAAGGAGAATAGCAAAGATATACCCATTTGAATGCAGAGTTCCAAGGAATAAAAAGGAGAAATAAGAAAGCCTTTCTCAGTGATCAGTGCAAAGAAATAGAGGAAAATAATAGAATGGGAAAGACTAGAGGTCTCTTCAAGAAAATTAGAGATACCAAGGGAATATTTCATGCAAAGATGGGCTTGATAAAGGACAGAAATTGTATGGGCCTAACAGAAGCAGAAGATATTAAGAAGAGGTGGCAAGAATACACAGAAGAACAGTACAAAAAAGATCTTCATGACCCATATAATCATGCTGGTGTGATCATTCACCTGGAGCCAGACATCCTGGAATGCAAAGTTAAGTGGGCCTGAGGAAGCATCACTATGAACAAAGCTAGTGGAGGTGACGGAATTCCAGTTGAGCTATTTCAAATCCTGAAAGATGATGCTGGGAAAGTGTTGCACTCAATATGCCAGCAAATCTGGAAAACTCAGCAGTGGCCACAGGACTGGAAGACGTCAGTTTTCATTCCAGACCCTAAGAAAGGCAATGACAAAGAGTGCTCAAACTACCACACAATTTCACTCATTCACACACTAGTAAAGTAATGCTCAAAATTCTCCAAGCCAGGCTTCAGCAACATGTGAACTGTGAACTCCCAGATGTTCAAGTTGGTTTTAGAAAAGGCAGAGGAACCAGAGATCAAAATGCCGACATTGGCCGGATCATCAAAAAAGCAAGATAGTTCCAGAAAAACATCTATTTCTGCTTTATTTTGACTATACCAAACTCTTTGACTATGTGGATCACAATAAACCGTGGAAAATTCTGAAAGAGATGGGAATACTAGACCACTTGACCTGCCTCTTGAGAAATCTGTATGCAGGTCAGGAAGAAACACTTAGAACTGGACATGGAACAACAGACTGGTTCCAAATAGGGAAAGGAGTATGTCAAGGCTGTATATTGTCACCTTACTTATTTAACTTCTATGCAGAGTATATCATGAGAAACACTGGACTGGAAGAAACACAAGCTGGAATCAAGATTGCCAGGAGAAATATCAATAACCTCAGATATGCAGATGACACCACCCTTATGGTAGAAAGTGAAGAGGAACTAAAAAGCCTCTTGATGAAAATGAAAGAGGAGAGTGAAAAAGTTGGCTTAAAGCTCAACCTTCAGAAAACGAAGATCATGGCATCTGGTCCCATTACTTCACGGGAAGTAGATGGGGAAACAGTGGAAGCAGTGTCAGACTTTATTTTGGGGGGCTCCAAAATCACTGCAGATGGTGACTGCAGTCATGAAATTAAAAAATGCTTACTCCTTTGAAGGAAAGTTATGACCAACTTAGACAGCATATTAAGCAGAGACATTAGTTTGCCAACAAAGGTCCATTTATTCAAGGCTATGTTTTTTTCCAGTGGTCATGTATGGATGTTAGAGTTGGACTCTAAAGAATGCTGAGTGCCAAAGAATTGATGCTTTTGAACTGTGGTGTTGCAGAAGACTCTTGAGAGTCCCTTGGACTGCAAGGAGATCCAACCAGTCCATCCTAAAGGAGATCAGTCCTGAATATTCATTGGAAGGATTGATGCTGAGGCTGAAACTCCAATACTTTGGCCACCTGATGCAAAGAGCTGACTCATTTGTAAAGACCCTGCTGCTAGGAAAGTTTGAAGGCAGGAGGAGAAGGGGATGACAGAGGACGAGATGGTTGGATGGCATCACCAACTCAATGGACATGAGATTGAATAAACTCTGGGAGTTGGTGATGGACAAGGAGGCTTGGTGTGCTGCAGTCCATGGGATTGCAAAGAGTTGAAGACTACTGAGCGACTGAACTGAAGTAACCAGTGTGAAATCTGTCTCCAGGAATGTACCTTTCCATATGTATTAGGCTACTGAGAGTTTTTACCTAATATCTGGGCAGGTGTTATCTAGATTTCATGGTTTTATATAGGAAATATTGATGGTGAAAATTATTAGGGATAGCAGAAGGATAGGTCTACTTGGTGAAATAAAGGTCAAAGAAATAATGTGCTGTCATAATGACAAAATTGCTTCTGAGAGATTTAGAGAGTGAGCTGCTCTGTTTTTTTTATGTGGGCATCCATCTTTGAGTTAGGGCTATGTGGTGAGGAAGGTGCACAACATTTTCTTATCATTTTCAAGCAGTTTCTGTTTCACAAGACAAAATCTACTGGTAGGGACTGAAGTGTGCTCCTTCAAAATTCATAAGTTGTTTTTATTAATTTTTACTGGAGGGTACTTGATTTACAGTGCTGTTTTATTTTCTGCTGTGCAGCAAAATGTCAGTTACATATGTACATATATCCATTCTTTTTTCAGATTCTTTTCCCATCTGGGCCATTACACAGTAATGAGTTGAGTTTCCTGTGCTGTACAACAAGTTCTTACTAGTCATCTCTTTCATATGTTGTAGCGTGTGTATTTCAGCCCCCGTCTCCCTGTTTATCCCTCCCATCCCTTTCTGCCTTAGCAACCGTCAGTTTGTTTTCTAGACCTGTGATCAGTTTCTGTTTGTAAATAGGTTCATTTGTACCATTTGCTTAGATTCCACTTATAAATGATATCACATCACATTTGTCTTTCTCTGTCTGACTTATTTCACTCAGTATGACCGTCTCTAGGTCCGTCTATACAGCTGCAAATGGCATTCCTTCATTCTTTTTATGGCTGAGGAATTATCCATCACGTATCTGTGCCACATTTTCTTCCATTTCTCTGCCAATGGACATTTAGGTTGCTTCCGTGTCTTAGCTATTGCAAATAGTGTTGCAATGAACATAGGAGCATATATATCTTTTTGAATTATGGTGTTCTGCAGATATATGCCTAGGAGTGAGATTCCTGGACCATGGGGTAGCTCTATTTTTTGTTTTTAAAGTCTTAGCTCTCAATGTGATGATATTTGCAGGTGGGATCTTTGGGAAGCGATTAGGTTTAGGCACCTTGTCATAAAAGAGTCATAAAAGTGGGTCCTCATGATGGGATTAGCGCCTTTATAAGAAGAGACACTAGAGAGATTACTCTCTTTTTCTCTACACCATGTGAGGACACAGTGAGAAAGTGGCCATCTGCAAACTAGGAGAAAATCCCTTATCAGATGCTGGCAGCTTGATCTTATACTTCCCAGCCTACAGATCTGTGCGAATATAGATTTCCATTGTTTAAATCATCCAATCTGCATATTTCATTAAGGCAGCCCTAGTTGACTAATACATCCAAGTGTAAGGACAGAACCTTGGCATAAAAATGGCCAAATTTTACTGATGACTTACTATGTAGCTGCTGCTAAGTCATTTCAGTCGTGTCCAACTCTGTGCGACCCCATAGACAGCAGCCCACCAGGCTCCCCCATCCCTGGGATTCTCCAGGCAAGAACACTGGAGTGGGTTGCCATTTCCTTCTCCAATGCATGAAAGTGAAGAGCGAAAGTGAAAAGTAAAATTGAAGTCACTCTGTCATGTCTGACCCTCAGCGACCCCATGGACTGCAGCCTTCCAGGCTCCTCCATCCATGGGATCTTCCAGGCAAGAGTACTGGAGTGGGGTGCCATTGCCTTCTCCATACAATGTAGCTAGGTATTTGTAAATACTTTCATATATGTAACTTAAACTTCCTAACTGCCAAATGGCATAGATTAACAAAGTCCTCCATTGATCTATTCTTAAGCTTCATTGTATTTGACCTATTAATATTATTGACACATCTATGTTCCTTCTTCTTGAGACACATTAATTATTTGATTTCAGGAATACTAGCTTTCCTTTTCCTGGACTGGCTATTCCTTTTCTAAAAAAATTGAAGTTACAATTGACATACAATATTATATTATTTTCAGTTACAACATAATGATTCCATATGTGTATAATTGTGAAAAAACCACCACAATGAATCTAGTTAATATTCTTCCCTATATATATACATACATATTTTTTTCTTGTAGTGAGAATTTTTAAGATCTATTCTCAGCAACTTTCTAATATGCAATCAAGTATTACTAGGGTTGTGATGCTGAGTATTACAACCTCATGACATTTATTTATTTTATAACTGGAAGTTTTCACCTTTTGACTCTCTTCATCTCTTTTGCCCACCTCCCTCTTCCTTCTCTGAAAACCTTACCGATCTACTCCCTTTATCTTTGAGCTTGTTTTTTTTTTCACTGACTTCACTTGGCATAACGTCCTCAAGGATTGCCCGTGCGGCTGCCAGGGCAAGCCCTCACTCTTTTTATGGCTGGACAGCGTTCCCCTGTGGATTCCCTTTTATTTGCCCTTTCGCTTGTTGAGGGGCACTTAGGTTGTCTCCATGTCTTGGCTATTGTCAGTAATGCTGAAATGAACACTGGGGTACATGTATCTTCTCAGTTTAGTGTTTCCATTTTCTTCTGATAAAATGCAGAGGTAGAACTCCTTTAAAATATGGTCATCACAGTTGTAATATTTTGAGGAAGCTTCACGCTCTTTTCCATGGACGCTGCACTACTTTACCTTCCCCAGTACTGCATCAGGGTCTTTTTTTCTTTTTTCCTACACGTCTTCACCAGCATCTGTGAAGTGGCTGTTTTTGTCTTTGTGGGGTGGCTATTCTTCTTAAGCCTCTTTTGCTGGTTCTTCCTCATCTTCATAGCCCCTACCGTGTCTCAGCGCCTAGCCTCTGGGCCCCATGCAGTCACTCTCTGTGTGATCTCACTTAGTTTCAGGGCTCTAGATGCCACTGGCAGACTGACTTGTACACTTTTTTCTATGACCCAGGCCTCTTTTAAAAATTTATTTATTTTTAACTGAAGGATGATTGCCTTGCAGCATTGTGTTGGTTTCTACTGACCATCAACATGAGGAAGAGCCAGGCTGCTTTGCTTGAGCTCCAGAGTTGAACCTAGACTTGATCACTTGAATACCCATGAGTGTCATCCAGCATGTCCAGAAATCTGCTCTCCTCAGTCTACACTTCTCAGTTTATGAGCAATTTGTTCTTCCTTTTCTTCCACCAACCGTGCTGACCTTGAGTCCCACAATTAATAATCCGATCCTATCAGACACCATCGGAACATGCAGAATGAAACCTCTTCCCAGCATCTCTGCTTCTGTCATTTGGGTGTGCTTCTCACTTGGATCACTGAGTGAGCTCGTAACTGACTTTCCTATTTTCACCCTTAACATTTGGTCTGTTTTCCACACCAAAGAGAGTGATCTTAAAACGTAGGTCAGAAACCCGCCAGTGCCTTTCTCCAGATCTGCCAAAGGAGGACCGACTCACCCCGAGCATGACGGAAGGCCTTCGATCGCCTCCGCGACCGGGACCCGTGCCTTTGCCTCCCGCTCTCCTACCCCGGGCCTCTCTCATCGCATGCTGCTCACCTTCCCGATCTCCCTCTCACTGCCTCGTTCTCAACCCTCTTCAGTGACCGGCTATTCTGGGCAGATGCAGATACATTACTGTCCTCCGACTTTTTCCCCGTTTCGCTTTTCCCTTGGAATTATCACCTCCAGTTATCCTCATGGAGGGACGCTCCTCACTACTTGCAGGGCATTACTTCTCGGAGAGGTTGTTCATAATCATTCTACCTGAACTGACTATTTCCTTGTGTAAATTATTAACATTTTTTTGGCCATTCCATGAGGCTGGCAGGATCTTAATTCTCTAACCAGGGATCAGCAGCAGAGCAAGCACCAACAGCACTGAGTCCTAATCCCAGACATCCAGAGAATTCTCTTTATGGTTGTTTTTAAAACTAGTTAAACCAATTAAACCTCTATCAGCACTCTTCACATAATATTTTTTGGGGAGGGAACATTAATATGTTAATGTTCATATTAACATTATTTAATTGGACTTTTTTTCTATTTTAGGCAGTTTTGATAATTCACATAATTACAGAATTACTACTTACTCAAACTGTAACAGTGACTTTTTTAACTCTAGGAAGGTAGGGTAGAAGAAACTATCTCATGTTTGAATTACCTACATAATATTCATTAAAATTAAGGTATTACAATGTTGTTTTTCGAATGTCTGTTAACCACTATGTGGAAGAAAATATTTTCGTAGGTACATTCAGATTATTTTGGAATATTTGACTGAGTGCTTTGCATAATTTCAGTAGCTGATGGCTTTGTTTTATTTTTGTAAGTATCCAGATTAGGATACTGGAAGCCTGTCGTTTCATCCTGGCTGCCTTCACTAGGCTTTTCTTGTGGAAACTGAGTCATTCACAATTGGGTGAAGCTGAAATTTGGAGCCTTGATTTGTGTCCCTTTCTTGAGACATTAGTCTTGAGCAACTTGGAGTTTTGTCACTGAATTTCAGACTTAAAAAAAAAAAAGAGCATATGATATTTGTATTTAGTGGAATAATTGAATGTAAACATACCTTGCTCATGAAGAAAGGCAGGATGGCTGCTTAGAAGACACACTCAGGAAAACCATGATCAGAGACACTTAGCCCATTCTAAGGGCTTGTGCCTATTTCTTCCGTATAAAACACTGGGAGATGGCAGCCTGACCACTGATATATGCCCCAGAAACTAGCAGTACATCCTCTATTTAAAACAGTTGCTTTATAATTTATTTGAACGTTTTCCAGGGCATAATTATCAGGTCAGTCTTTTCAAGGATGCATATTGATAAAATTTATCCCTTTTTTGCCCTTCGTATATATTCACACAATTCATTGTTTTCATCTCCACTTTGTTTCCTTTGAAATCTAGAGAAATAACGCAGAGTTTTGCTGATTTTATTGATTCTGAGAAATGCAATATCATTTATTTTTTATTGCTTCTGATTCAGGCTAAATTTTTTATCAAGTGTTTCTCAAATATTACATGGGATGTACTTACAAAAAATGTATTCATCATTTATCTGACACTCAAATTTAACTGCACATCATGTATTTTTATTTATTAAATTTGGCAACTCAAGGAAGTTTGTTAAATCGCTCCAAATGTTATAGAATACAGATATCAATAATTTTGCATTCCTGTATATAGGTAGGAAAAAAATTACAGTTGAGGAAACACAGCCAATAAAAAGAAAAAAATGAGTCAAATCGTATGTGGCTCTTCCATACCACTAGAAGTCCATTCATTTTGCCATCATATTGATCTATTTTAAGACTGATGGGGAGAAAGCTCTCTAAGTGGTTAAGAGTTCCATCTCTGTTGTTAACAGGACTGGCTATACAATTTGCAGGGCCTGGTGCTAAGTGAAAATGGTAAGCTCCTTGCTCCAGAATGTTTAAGAATTAGAAATCAGAGACAATAGAACGCCTAAGCACACAGCCCTTCCAAATTCAGGGTCCTTGGAGCTACACAGGTATTGAGCCCAGGAAGACTGTGATGGTGATTAGACAGGTCAGGCTCACGAGGAGATACTACTGCAGATATTATGATTGCCATTTTGCAGCTGCAAAATGTGAGGTTTCGAGAAGCTAACTAACAAGATTTGAATCTAGATCATCTGAGACCAGAATGCTCCTAATCACGAACAATATTAGATTCTGCAATGTTGAATCCAGAGAAAATCAGTGGACCACGACTAGGAGACGTAACTGTTTAGATGGAATTCAAATGTCTGTGGGGATTAAGCAGAGCAAATACATGAGTAAAGCAGATTAGGAGTTATTATAGCAGGATTGGTGAGAATTGTGGGAAACTGGGACTCATAGAATGTGCAAATCCATTTAAACCCAAAGTGCTAAAGCATGTTTGTGAACTAAATTTGACCAGGGAGGAGAGGCAGTTAGTGACCCTGTGACCCTTGTTTAGATATTGTGAATAATCATATTCATTGTCTTTCGTTTTCTTAATCCCATGCTTCCTAAATAACAGGCTTTGAAATAAATGTAAGTGGGTGTTAAGGAGCCTTTTAAAGGGTGATAATAGCAGTCATATTTTAAAAAAGCATTCCTTCAATTTGATGAAAAGGAATTTATAGTATCTGTTCCAATGATAATGTATAAAGCATTCTGGTTTGGTGTATACTGACCATATAAAGCCTTTATACTTCTGATGCTTTGGGCTTTTATCAATTGATTTTCATAAGGGATAATTAACTAAGTGTTCAAAATTGCCACATACTTTTCATGTACTTCAAACAGTAAACCCCTTTCTTACCCAGAGCTAGGATCTGAAAGTGCTAAGCATTAAGGAGAATGGATTAGTCTTCAGCCTGTCAGTGCCAGAGGGGTTAATGGGAAACCGTGTAACGTATTTGCCATTTCCCCTATATTATCTTGCCCAGAACACCTGCTTAATGAACTAGACATAAATTATCATACTATAAGCACATTCTTTACTAACAAAAGCCTTGTGGAAACATTCCATCTTGTTGAAATAATAAACTCAGAAAAATGATTTTGATGAAGTTTTCTCAAATGCTACATGCAAAAAAAAATGCAAAAAAAAAAAAATCAGTTGATGGTGCTACCAGATTTTCGCTTTCTCTGGGGGCAGTAAATATCATTTTACAATTTTAAGTGGCTTATTTCACCTTGAATTTGAGTATTGCTTTACAGAGTCATTTGATTTAGTATATTCTGAAGCCAGTAAATGGTTCTTTAAAGATCTTTTCCCCTTATGTTTCTTTCAGTTGTAATAATTCCTTTTAAAATTTCCCCTTTGAGAAGTATAATATAATATATATCTTGAGTATATATGGTTTCTATATCTATTACATAGATATACAGATATTTGTAAAAAGAAAAAATAATTATCAACTATATATTTAATGATGGTCATATATCATTTGTTAAATACAAATCACTTTAATTAGGAATATATTAATCAATATTATTTGTCAAAGCCTTGCTTTTTCCAGTAGTCATGTATGGATGTAAGTGTTGGACTATAAAGAAAGCTGGGTGCTGAAGAACTGATGCTTTTGAACTGTGGTGTTGGAGAAGACTCTTGAGAGTCCCTTGGACTGCAAGGAGATCCAACCAGTCAATCTTAAAGGAAATCAGTCCTGAATATTCACTGGAAGGACTGATGTTGAAGCTGAAGCTCCAGTACATTAGCCCGTGATGTGAAGAGCTGACTCATTTGAAAAGACCCTGATGCTGGGAAAGATTGAAGGCAGGAGGAGAAGGGGACGACAGAGGATGAGATGGTTGGATGGCATCACCGACTCAACGGACATGAGTTTGAGTAAACTCTGGGCGTTGGCGATGGACAGGGCGGCCTGGCGTGCTGCAGTCCATGGGGTCACAAGGAGTTGGACACACCTGAGCGCCTGCCCTGAACTGCACTGAACTGAGATATGGCACTGATACATGGTGCTTTTACTCATGTTTTGATATTTTATGAGAATTTTGAAAAGTAGATAAAGCTAAATGAAATTACGAAGCTATTATTTCTTCTTACAATGCTAAATAAGAAATGAATTGAGATCCACTATATAAATTATTACTTTTAAGTATTTTCTTCCTCAAATCCAAAGCATTTCTTCAAAGCACTGTGTAATTTTACTCCATTCATATTGCTCTACTCCTCCTGATTCTTGCTGCCTTTTTTCTTCTCTGATCTATAGCTAAAAAAATGCTTCATTATGCAGATTGGATGATATAGTCCGAGTCAAGAGGGAAGGGATTTCCAAACACTTTGCTTAAATATTTTCTTTCACTGAGAACTCACAACCAATAATCTTCACATGAAATATCAAAAAGAAATAGCAAAGATATTTTTATAAACCCTCAAAGCCATGAAAAGTGATGACAGGTTCCCCATTTTGTTTTGTATTCCATTCTTTCTAGAACTTTCCCAACCTCAGAGCGAATTTCACACTGAAGTGCTCAGTGGCACCCAGATTCTACCAGCTGTCATTAAAATACAAGATCCTCCTTCTCTGAGAATTTTTTAATATAATCACCCAATATGCACATTTTAAAAGCTGGATTTATCATTTCAATGACTCAGGAACAATTTTTACTTAGAAAAAACTCACTTCATTGTTTTCTAAAATGAAGGTTCGTAAGCAGAGATGATGCTACTTGGCATTTCAGATCCAGGAAGCAGGGGTTTAAAGAAAGTAACAGCTATGCCAGGACCCTGGGTGTTACTGTTCTCGAGTTAGAGGTAGAGGGACTGAGGCTACACTGTTTCTCCAACATCGTGCAGAGAAAGACATGTGGAGCTGCTCTTCAGTGGTACCTTCAAAATTCCCAGGGGGCCTTGGGGCTGAGAATGGAGATGCTTCTTGATAACTAACTGGGAATATACAGTACTTTTTAAATTTGATTGTCTAATTACTTAGATTGATTTAACACCTTTTCATATAAATTCATTCGCTTTGATAAATAAATCATAGGCTCATTTTGGAGGGTTAGGAAGTAGTGAAGTAAGATTTTGTAGGGCTGAGTTACAAATATTTGAGGACTAAGTTTTCCAGTGAATATTTAACATATAGAATAAAACCCCTCATTGCTATACTGCGCAAGGGTGATATGCTCAGAAATAAGAGAAGTGGTTTATTCTATTTTGATAGTTTAAAAGACAAGCTTATATACTCAGTTTGATCTTCTGGTCTATATAAACACCATCTGTGGCAAAGATGAGAAGTTTTCATCAACAAGAATCTTATATCACTCTAACTCACATAATAGAGATTTTTGGAGGCCTCTATATTATGGAACACATAGCAGAATTTTCAACTAGAAATTCCAGCATAAAGATTGCAAAATATGTCTTTTTTGTGTGTTTTCTTAGGAATTAGTTATTTGTCAAGAAGTGCAGCCTAGAGTGATAATTATGATTTATTAATTAACACTTGATTATGATACTAACACTTGTTAATGTAGCACAGTAGGTGAGAATAAATTTAACAAACACAAAGTCTCTGTCTTTTTCTGGCTTACATCATGTTATTCATTGCACAGTCTAATTAAAAACAAAGATTATTATTAACATTATGATTCCTTCTTTCTCACTTAGTCTGCTGCTGCTGCTAAGTTGCTTCAGTCATGTCCGACTCTGTGTGACCCCATAGACGGCAGCCCATCAGGCTCCCCCGTCACCAGGATTCTCCAGGCAAGAACACTGGAGTGGGTTGCCATTTCCTTCTCCAATGCATGAAAGTGAAAAGTGAAAGTGAAGTCACTCAGTCGTGTCCGACTCTGTGCGACCCCATGGGCTGCAGCCTACCAGGCTCCTCCATCCATGGGATTTTCCAGGCAAGAGTACTGGAGTGGGGTGCCATTGCATTCACCGCACTTAGTCTAGTTTTTGTTAATTTTTCCCACTATGTCTGTTTTAATTTTCATGAGGTGGCCAAAGTACTGGAGCTTCAGCTTTAGCATCATTCCTTCCAAGGAAATCCCAGGGTTGATCTCCTTCAGAATGGACTGCTTGGATCTCCTTGCAGTCCAAGGGACTCTCAAGAGTCTTCTCCAGCACCACAGTTCAAAAGCATCAATTCTTCGGCGCTCAGCCTTCTTCGCAGTCCAACTCTCACATCCATACATGACCACAGGAAAAACCATAGCCTTGACTAGATGGACATTAGTCAGCAAAGTAATGTCTCTGCTTTTGAATATGCTATCTAGGTTGGTCATAACTTCTTCCAAGGAGTAAGTGTCTTTTCATTTCGTGGCTGCAATCACCATCTGCAGTGATTTTAGAGCCTCCAAAATAAAGTCTGACACTGTTTCCACTGTTTCCCCGCAACCCACTCCAGTATTCTTGCCTGGAAAATCCCTTGGATGGAGGAGGCTGTTTGGCTACAGCCCAAGGGTTCGCAAAGAGTCGGACACGACAGAGTGAGCCCCCCCCCACACTGCCTCGAATAATAAAGTCAAATATGTAAATTTCGTATAAATAAGTAGATCGTCTTAAAATGATTTACACAGGTACTCTGGAAGTAGAGTATGCCTGTTAAACTTCTCAGATTCCCCAATAAAATATCTGTCTTCTGAGATCCTATCTAAATGGAAATGAAGTTGCATTTCAGGTACTTACCAGGGAGTAAAATCTGGACCTGAGAGCAGCTCAAAAGCTACAAAATCACCTTGAAAACCACGTTAGCTGTTTAAGTATTGTTGATCCACCCACTTTTCCAGACATTATAAGTGCTTGTCAAGAGCCTCCGAGAGTCGTGGATATCTGGATCACATAGGTTTTCCACCCAGTTGTCTGACATTGAATTGGCTGTTGAGTTGTCATTAACTTAGATTGAGAGACATTAGAGAAAGCGTCTTTGTGAAGGTTATAGTTGCAACTATTTTAAGTTGTTGATATTATTTAGCATATACTACAGGGTCTTCTCTTTGAAATGTTATAATAAAATTTTTCCCATCCTACATCAACACCATATATTTCTTTGCCTCAAATTTTAAACTATTTTAAATTCATTCAGCATTGTGTATTGCTTGGGTTTTTGAAAACCACTCTGAGCCTTACAAGAACATAGTAAAGTACAAATGTGGATGTAAATAAAAATCTGGTTGAAGTGTGATAAGGCGAGGCAGGCATCAGGATGTTCTTTCTATATGACATTAAATTATGAGACAGAGATGGGTCCTTCCACTCATACTTCATTCCTCTGCGTAGCTGTTATTTAACCGCCTGCTTGTTTTGGCATTAGGTTAACGGGAATGAATGTGTAGCATGGCGGCTCCCTGATTCTCTGTTCCACTTTGGAATGCAAAGAAAATGTGGCCTTGAGAAACATGTGTGGGGTGATAGTCATGAGATCTACCAAGCAACTCCACTGATTCATGACATGTCACGGGCCTTAGGACACTAAGAATTATATGATGCACGCAGATTTTTACTGGGTAGAGAAAGAGGAATACCTTTCAACAGTTCAAATGACTATCTTATTCTTTTAGTCTCAGATTGCCTGTACAAAGACCCCAAGTCAGTATTTTCAAACCATACAGATAACAGACATGTATACTTGTTAAGGGTTAAAATAGTTAATAATTAAAAGTTTAAAACATTTAAAAAATATACAAATGTTCTTAATTATCACTGTGTGAATTATTCTTGAGTACATATAATAATGAAAATGTTCTAGTAGTTTTCTCTGTACAAAAATCTTTAAATGATTTGAACTATATATTTTTTTGTGTTTGAGGTTATTCTTTGGCTTAACCTAACTTGCTTGAGTTAGCAAAATTTTTAAAGAATGCATGTACACCCATGGCAGATTCATGTTGATGTATGGCAAAATCAATACAGTATTGTAAAGTAAAATAAAGTAAAAAAAGAAAAAAAGTCCTGAATGACAGAGCTGGAAAAAAATTTTTTTAAAGAAACATAAAAAAAAAACTGTAGCTGTCAAAGAACATTTGTTTGTTTTGAAACACACACATATACACCCACAAGATTTGCTCTCAAAGCATGCCTAAAGGTTTTCCAAACTCTGTGATATTTGTAAAAGGAAATCAGTCCTGAATATTCACTGGAAGGACTGATGCCGAAACTCCAAAATTTTGGCCACCTGATGTGAAGAACTGACTCGTTGGAAAAGACCCTGATGCTGGGAAAGACTGAAGGCAGGAGGAGAAGGGGGCTACCGAGGATGAGATGGTTGGGTGGCATCACTGACTCGATGGACATGAGTTTGAGCAAGCTCCGGGAGCTGGTGATGGACAAGGAAGCCTGCTGTGCTGCGGTTCATGGGGTCGCAAAGAGTTGGACACGACTGAGCAACTGAACTGAACTGAACAGGACTTCCCAGGTGGCTCCCGTGGTAAAGAACCTGCCTGCCAAACAAGAGACGTAAGAGGCTCAGATTCAACCCCTTCCTACGGTTGGGAAGGTTCCCCTAGCCAGCTCAGCGAAGTACTCTTGTCTGGAGAATCCCATGGGCAGAGGAGATGGCAGGCTACAGACCATGAGGTTGCAAAGAGCTGGGCGTGACAGAAGTGAGAGCTCATGCGTGTGTAGAGCTGGAAGAACTATTCCTTCTTAGTATGTGTGCAACAGGAGGAAGCCGAGCATCCTGCCACCACTTCCAAATGCTGCAAGGAAAATTAGGGACAAAATCCTCTGAGATACTGTGAGCACAAGTTTGCCAGTGATGACTTACAGGACAAATCACATCACCCAGGCTGCCCAAGACACCTTAGGGTGTGAGTGTCATTTAGAGTGGGAGTGAACCAAGGCGCTTTGCAAAAATCAATGTCAGTACTGTCTAGAAGGAGGCCACTAGTCTTAGACAACAAAGAATTCGCAGCAATAACTGGCCAAGGAAAAAGAATCGCTGACCATGAACAAGAATTAAAGATAAAAGCAAAGCACTAGAAATAAAAAATGACCCGCAAAGAGGACTTCAACTATCCGAGCCATCAGTCACATATTAGTGAATTACGATGCAGAATGTGCTTAAAAGAAAAAAGCTTGAAAAGATCTTTGAAGTGCAAGAAACTACTAAAAAGGACCAAACAGATTTGGGGGAAAAAAGAATATCTAAGAAATGAAGGATAAAATAGAATTGGAAACAAAATAGAACGGCTTAATGGATGTATTTAACAGGTAATTAGATGAGACAATAGGAAAATTAGTTAACTATAAGGCTGAAACGAGGAAATTATCTTCAGTTTTGGCGACCTTTGTGATTTGAAGTGAGACGTTTCCAAGTATTACAGTTTGATCTAGAAAATGAAGGAACTAGAAGAAAAGACTGTTTTCATAAACTCCAGGTTAAACTTTCATATAAACTCCAGTTTAAGGTTTCATAAACTATGGTTATAGCAATGGTGATGCTGATGATAGTGGTAACTGTTGCTACTATATTGTAGCATGTTCCCAATACTACAATATATTGAGCTCAATTTTAAAAAAATCAGTATTGATTTGTAAACATTTAAAACATATTCTAGATACTATATCTTTACCAGTTATATACACTGAAAATACCGGTTTCTTCTGAGCAGACTGTATTTTATGAGGTCATTTGTTAAATGAATAATAATTTTAATATAATCATTTTTATTATTATTTTCTTTTAGTTTGTGGTTCCTGTGCCTTGGTAAGTGTCATTATTTGAACTAAATGAACATTCTATCTTCCCACTTATTTATTACTACTATTTTATAAAATTTCTTATTTAATAACTTTGTCTTTTAATGCAGTTTTACATGTTTACAAAATATACATTCAAGGCTAGATATATTCAAAGGTTCTTAGAATTTAAACATCTGTGTTCTATATCTTTTCCTCTCTAACTTATTGAAACTCCAATTGTTTTAAGTTATTGATCTTGTTACGTGGCAAATCTCTTGAACCTTTTTATTATAATTATTGCCTACACATTATCTCATGTTTGTTACATAAATGACCAAGTCATGTATGCAGAATAACACTCTTCTTTATGATTCTTTTCAACTTTCACCCTTTTATCACTGTTTAATTTTTTATGGTGCATTGAAGGGAACTTCATTACAGTGTTGAAAACAAATGATCCTAACCAATAGCCCTGTCTCCTTTTCTCACTTGTTAACGGTTGTAACACCTGACGGCGGAGTCTGCTTTTTCTCTCTTAACTATTTATTATGAACATTTTACTAGATTACCAATTAATTCTTAATAAGATAATTTCTAACAGCTGCAGAGTGATCCAGGAATGGATGCATTGTAGTTAATTTAACTACAATTCTATGGTTAGATGTTTAAGTTCTTTTGTTTTTTTCCATTTTACAAACGACTCTGCAATGAACATTCTTTTAGCTAAATCTGTGCAAAGGGGTTTAACTATGTAAGTTAAATTTCAGGTACCTACTTTACATTTTTGTACACATATTAAAATGTATCACCTATATACGATTAAAAAAAGAAATGTTTATTAGAAATCACTATAAAGTATGAGGTATGTTAAAGAGCTTTGGAAAAACCTAGAACTTTACATTATACCACACTGCCTTGATAGATTTGTCTTATAATAGCATTTAAAGACAAGAAGCTTAATAATTTGTGAGAGGAAGTCCTGATGCCCTTCAGAAATATGATGAAATATATGGATTTTCTCTACAGAAATAAAATAGGCTTTTGCACACTGACATAAGCACTTTGTGTACAATTTTAGGGGTTCATGGATCTGTTAAACTTTCTCTATTGACTCAAGGTTAAGACCCTTTGACCTCAAAGAATTTTATTCATTAAGACATTCAACAAATATTGATTGAATTTCCATTATGACAGTGACTGTGAAATGTACTATGTACATAGAAAAGAGCAATCAACACCCACGAACTCTAGGTCATCCCGGTGTAAGGCAGAAATGAATGCAGACGTTAAAGTAAAATAGGACACACAGTACTTTTGAGGAGGAGCTATCAATTCTTATCCCAGTGACCTTCTTTCGGTGTTTTGGTGACAGTGCAAGATCTAATTTCTAACACCATTTTGTTATTATGCAAAAGTTCCCAATATCAAGATAAACACAAGTCTGGACAAATGAGAATGAGTTCATGTAGTAACAGGTTAGCTCTGGCCTTGCTGTTAGTTCGCCCCCGCCCCTTCTAAATTTCGTATGTCGCCATCCCGCACTGATACTAGCAGGGATGGGACCATGCTTTGTTTCGGTTCAGCCAACCTAGTGATGCTCACAGATTTTTTTATTAGTAGTTTTGCAAACATGTCTGCAGGTTATTTTGCTGAAAAGGAATAACAGATCCCTTAGGCTTTATAGAAGAAGCTTTGTCTGCTTTTGCTTTCTAAAACGTCGCTGACAACTTGAAAATAAATAAATGGATAAAACGCTTTGGTTGAACTGATTGTAGGGATGGACAAGGCGCCTTCTCTGGGGAAGTATGGCCGCAGGCCGGCTGTGCGGAGGATGGATTTAAAGCCCGGAGCTTTATCTTACCTGCAGCGCTTGTTGCCTCTTGGCGTGAAGAGCAGATGATTATTTTCGCTGGACCTCTCAGCTGCTCCTCAGACCTCCCGCACGTTTCACTGGTTTCTACACTCAGAGGAGGCATTCTGCCTGTGGCTGGATTAACCTTACTGGTTTTTTATTTTTTATTTTTATTTTTTATCTTTAAAAGGAGGATGTTAAATTGGTCAACGCTTCCTTGGGTGTATTTCTATTCCATCAATCTTTTGAAATGAAATTGCTTACACCTGTTTCTAGGGAGGTTTCAGGAGGGAGTTTTCATTCCAAGTGATTAATACATACAGTGTCTTCCTCACTAACAAATAAGGCTAAAAACAGCACACAGAAATACTTTAGGGTTAAGAGGGAGGGGATGTATATTATATATATATGATATATATATATAATATATATATATATATATACACTTATGGCTGATTTGTGTTGTATAGCAGAAACCAACACAACATTGTAAAGCAATTACTGTCCAATTAAAGATAAAAATACTATTAAAAATACTTTTTTAAAGTTTGCAGCAAGTTTCAGGGGCAAAGTCTAGTTACCGAATTTGCATATGTATCTTTGCTTATCAACTCACATTTAATTTTCATATGTCTCATAAAGTAAAAGATTCATGGAAAGAAGAACTATAACCATAATGTAATAAAGCCAGTTCCTCAGTGCACCTATCACTACTGAAACTTACACATCATTTGACTTATCCTACACACATGGTCTTGGATATAATTATGTCAAGTGTCAATCAGTTTCTTACCCAGAATTGGCAAAATTAACTGTCAAAGTAAAATAGAATCCATTTCAAAGAATGGTTGAGTAATTCCTCTAATAAATGTTTAATATTCATATAAGCTATTGAATCATTAGTTCATGCCCAGTGTTGAACTTGATCTAAGACTTAAAGCCTTGATCTTTTGTTTCATGAATATTTAATTGGACTGAACTCTTTTCCTTTTATAGTGTGAGTGAGACTGAAACATTCTTTACTACTAAAGTTACCCGTTGTGCTTGGCATTTTAATTTACTTTCTTAAACTTTTTAACCAAGGACCATTTCAATTCCAGTGAGCATACTTTATCACACTTTTTCAGATGATTACATTTTCTCTTTGAAGTTTTTTTTTCTTTTTCTTTTTAATTCTTTGGAAGCTTGAGAATATTTCTCATCTAGTTTTGGCTTACTAAGGTGACACTGAGGTCACACAGAAATCATTCTTTCATGGTCTGGGGATTTTGGTTGGTAGGTGGCTAACTGTAGCTCAAAGAATGTTTCATCATTCTACTAGAAATTATCAAATGTGATCATATTCATTTCTCTGCTTAATGGAATATTTGACTTATTAAGAATTAAGTGTATTCATATAAATCACTATCTCATGAAGAGAATTTAATGAGAATTACCAGTCATGGTTATGAAATTGTTTACACTTGTTTTGAGGGGGGTTACCTTTCAAATGATTAGTACATGCAGTGTCTTCCTCAGTAATAATTAACGATAAAAATAAAATATATAAGTATCCTTTTAAAGTAAGTGTGTAGTAAGTTTGGGACAAAGTAATTCCCTCCCAAATATTGTCTATCTTCATTACATAGTGAAGTGGAATGAGAATCTTTAATATTGGCAGGCGGTGAATTTTTACTATATATTCTATACATCATGTATATACTGTATACATATATAGACATTAATTAAAAGAACTACACTGAAGTTATTTATTAGAAAATAATCTTCAATGTTGAGAAGGCCTTCCACAATGCGATCATATTTGATCTTCCACATACAAACACCACTACTTAAAGGATGTATAAGCAATGAAAAAATTTAAATAAGAACTCAATGTAAACAACCCAGAAAATAATCTACAACGCTTCAAATGTTTAAGTATTTTAGGACTTCCCAAATATTTTCTTTTTTCTCATTTTATTCTCATCAAAGTATGAGGAGCAGATGACGTTCCCATATATTTACTAAGTAATATAATTAGGTTAAGATAACATATTTTTAAAACCCAATGTGACTATCTTTCAGCTATTTGCTATTACATAAATTTCAGTGTTTTGCACATATGTTAAGAAAATCATTGCCTATATTTGGGACTTCATTTATTTAAACCAGTTATTTTATATTCTTTTAAACACAGATTTTATCCAGATATTACAGACACTCAGAAAGGTGAACATAAGACTGAACTGAACCTGGAAATATCCTTTGTTTTGTGCACTGTTCATTATTTTAAAATAGGAACTACAATCTGTATTCCCAGCTTTTCCTGAAAAGTGGGAATGATAGGCAAGAAAGATTCAGTGTCTCTGTGCGGAAATCATCAGATAGTCTAAGGAGTTGCTGTCTGTTTGATGTAAGACATTCTGTTTTCAGTAACCCAATCCCTTGTGTCTTCTTGACACAGACACAGTGTCTCATGCTGAACTAAGAACAA
Organism: Oryx dammah; assembly: GCF_014754425.2. Classification (NCBI taxonomy): domain Eukaryota; kingdom Metazoa; phylum Chordata; class Mammalia; order Artiodactyla; family Bovidae; genus Oryx; species Oryx dammah. The sequence continues at coordinate 91,757,538 of NW_024070203.1, read as the reverse complement.
AATATGTTGACACTATATTACCAGAATTTTTTTCATGAACTCACTTTATTCTTTTGTGTTGTGTGACCTAACTACTTCAGGCTATTGCTTTGTGACCTTTGTTGAGTCACTAACTCCTACTTCTGGGTTGTTTACATTGAGTTCTTATTTAAATTTTTTCATTGCTTATACATCCTTTAAGTAGTGGTGTTTGTATGTGGAAAATCAAATATGATCGCATTGTGGAAGGCCTTCTCAACCCACAAAATTCTCCTAGGAAGCTTCTAATCTCAGCTTTAAAGTGAAAAGTCTTACATCTCTATCTGTAGATCATTTTTTTCTTTATTTTCTTTGATGTTTCAATTTTTATATCTCCCTTCTTATTACACATCTCCATTTGAGTTTCAGGTAGATATTTCTTATTAAGCTGATTTTTATACTTATTATCAAGGTTTGATTGTCCTTATATATTTCTCAACTCAGATAGTGGCAATATCATACTCTAGTTATCAAAAAATAGAAACACTGACATTTTTCATCTCTTTTGCTCTTTTTATCGATTCCTAAGTCCTCAAAACTAACCAGCCTATGTTCATTTGACCTCTGAAATACACTTTTAACTTAAAATTTTTATGAAAATATTTACCGTCTCTGGGCTTCCCTGGTGGTTCAGCTGGTAAAGAATCCAGCTGCAATGCAGGAGACCTGGGTTTGATCTCTGGGCTGGGAAGATCCCCTGGAGAAGAGAATGGCAACCCACTCCAGTATTCTGGCCTGGACAATCCCAGGAACAGAGGAGCCTGATGGGCTACAGTCTGTGGGATAGCAAAGAGGCAAACACAGCTTAGCGAGTAACACTTTCACTTTCACTTTTCACATATATGTACTAGAAATATACAATGAGTATAATGAAAATAAGAAATATGATGTATATAACAAAATTCAGTTTTAACATAAAATTTTATTTAAAATTCTTACTGCCTACTATCATGTACTAGAAACATACAATGAATATAATGAGAACAAGAAAAAATTTTGACTCCCAAATGCTCTTGATTATGAATACAAAATTGTGATTTAATAGAAATTGTGATTTAATTCAGATGAAAAATGAGAAAATTATACACAGGATGTCATAGGACTCACACTAATGTCACCTAGGTGATACTGAGGGGACAGGTATGGAGACTGGTGGTATTGCTTCAACTGAATGGTGCTGCAGTTGTGTTCACCAATGACCAACTTAAAGAATGAGAATTCAATGGAAAGGGAACAGCCTGAAGACATAGAAGGGCAAGGGGTATGTGGGAACATTTAAAAGCAGCATAGTTTGCTTGAGTATAAAGTTTAACATAGAAAGTATGGTTGATAAGCTGGAGAAACAAATAGGAATCACATTATGTAACTCCTGAAGGTTATCTTCTCAGGAGAGGATTTAAAAACACCTAGGGAAACAGGTAGTAGAGTCAGAGATGTAGTTTACTGAGAATTTGGTTGCGTGCTTTTATTTGGTACAAACAGAAGGGTCCAATCTAGAGATAATGCAATGATTATGAAAATAAATTTTGAGGGAGTGAAACCGAGTGGGTACAATAAGGACACAGAAGACCTGATCTGGTCAATATTTAGAAGCTAAAGTCTGATGAACCCGTCAAATGTAGCAGTGGGACAAAGAGACAAATAAAGGATATCTTTTACCTTTCTATCTTGGTAATTGAGTAGTTGGTGGTGTGCTCAACAATAGCAGCAAAAGATATGTATTGACCTGGAAAGGCATTTGTGGTAACAGAAAATGGAGAAAAAGATAGGTGGTTGTGTAATACTGAAGCACAATTCTACTTTTCATATGACAAAAAAATAAAGCTCCCATAAGCATCATAAGTATTAACATGTTCTTACAAAATGTTTCCTTGAAGAAGTAAACATAAGGATGCTGAATAGTTGATATAAATTCTGGAGATATATATAGGACTGATTGAATGCGCTAAGTTTCAGAGCTTTGCAAACTGACTCATTAGAAAAGACCTTGATGCTAGGTAAGATTGAAGGCAGGAGGAGGAGGGGATGACAGAGGAAGAAATGGTTGGATGGTATCACTGACTCAATGGACATGAGTTTGAGCAAACTCTGGCAGTTGGTGATGGACAGGAAGGCCTGATGTGCTGCGGTTCATGGGATTGCAAAGAGGCGGACTTGTCTGAACGACTAAACTGAACTGAACTAGAGCAATTTAGATGCTCAAGCCCTGCTGTAAATATATGAGCTACTTTTCCTCTGAACAACATAAGTATTTTTTATTCCTATCAATAAAATTAAGTGTAAAATGATTATGATAAAATAATAGCCAATATACTTACCATGTGCAGGTGTTGGGGTAGGTTTATTGAATTCCTTACAATAAATGATTCTTGAAGCAATCACAGAACATTTGGATCAGAAACTAAGGCTTAGAAAAGCTAAATGAAAAATGTCAAATTAAACACGACTTTATATTGCACACATGTAACATGGTTGACTATAATTAGGAATTCAGTCTTTCTGAAGCATGCACAAGGGGAAGACATCTGAGCAATTTCACTTTCCTTCTAGTTTATTTGTGGGTGCCTATGATTAAAAAAAGCACTAATATGATATGTAAGTAGTTTAATTTTTTTTGGTGGGTGGCAGTTATAATAAGCAAGGAAACTTACATTTGAGGCCTGTCTTCAGTTCAGTTCAGTTCAGTTCAGTCCAGTCGCTCAGTCGTGTCCAACTCTTTGCGACCCCATGAATCGCAGCACACCAGGCCTCCCTGTCCATCACCAACTCCCGGAGTTCACTTAGACTCACGTCCATTGAGTCAGTGACGCCATCCAGCCATCTCATCCTCTGTCGTCCCCTTCTCCTCCTGCCCCTAATCCCTCCCAGCATCAAAGTCTTTTCCAATGAGTCAACTCTTCGCCAGCTACTGACCTGGGGAGTTCCTCTTTCAGTATCCTATCATTTTGCCTTTTCATACTGTTCATGGGGTTCTCAAGGCAAGAATACTGAAGTGGTTTGCCATTCCCTTCTCCAGTGGACCACATTCTGTCAGACCTCTCCACCATGACCTGCCCATCTTGGCACACTGAAACTATACTCACCAAAAACTAGTCAATCTAATCACACTAGGACCACAGCCTTGTCTAACTCAATGAGGCCTGTCTTAGGCAGCTGCAAAAAGGAATAGACCTCTGTACCCAGCAAACAGAATGCTCTGAGGCCTTAACAGCATTTAGTCACCGTCCAGTGCACCTGGTCTCAGTAACACATTACTCTCTCAAGGTCGCGTCCCTGGAGTGGTTCTAGGTATGAGGACAGTGGGCTGAAAGTACATTTCAAGTTCAGGGCACGGGGTAAGGAAACTCTGATCGCCTGTGTCCAGCTCATGCTTTAACCATGGTCACGTCCTCTCCATGACCTAGTCTAACGAAACGCTTCGGTCCTGTGACCTGCTGTGACAATCTACGAGCTCCGCCTCCCTCAGTGTGGCCGGCGGTCAGTACAGTTTCCATCAGCACGCAGGGAGCTGGTCGGTGGCTGTCCGGGTGCACTGGAGGTGGATATCATAGCAACAAGATTGGTATATCTAAGAGAAGAGAGGCCCCACCCCCCCAAAAAAAATAAAGTCTGACACTGTTTCTACTGTTTCCCCATCTATTTCCCATGAAATGATGGGACCAGATGCCATGATCTTCATTTCCTGAATGTTGAGCTTTAAGCCAACTTTGTCACTCTCCTCTTTCACTTTCATCAAGAGGCTTTTTAGTTCCTCTTCACTTTCTGCCATAAGGGTGGTGTCATCTGCATATCTGAGGTTATTGATATTTCTCCTAGCAGTCTTGATTCCAGCTTGTATTTCTTCCAGTCCAGCGTTTCTCATGATGTACTCTGCATAGAAGTTAAATAAGCAGGGTGACAATATACAGCCTTGACGTCCTCCTTTTCCTATTTGGAACCAGTCTGTTGTTCCATGTCCAGTTCTAAGTGTTGTTTCCTGACCTGCATACAGATTTCTCAAGAGGCAGGTCAGGTGGTCTGGTATTCCCATCTCTGTCAGAATTTTCCACACTTTATTGTGATCCACACAGTCAAAGGCTTTGGCATAGTCAATAAAGCAGAAGCAGATGTTTTTCTGGAACTCTCTTGCTTTTTCCATGATCCAGCGGATGTTGGCAATTTGATCTCTGGTTCCTCTGCCTTTTCTAAAACCAGCTTAAACATCAGGGAGTTCACGGTTCACGTATAGCTGAAGCCTGGCTTGGAGAATTTTGAGCATTACTTTACTAGCATGTAAGATGAGTGCAATTGTGTGGTAGTTTGAGCATTCTTTGGCATTGCCTTTCTTTGGGATAGGAATGAAAACTGACCTTTTCCAGTCCTGTGGCCACTGCTGAGTTTTCCAAATTTGCTGGCATATTGAGTGCAGCACTTTCATAGCATCATCTTTTAGGATTTGAAACACCTCAACTGGAATTCCATCACCTCCACTAGCTTTGTTCATAGTGATGCTTTCTAAGACCCACTTGACTTCACATTCCAAGATGTCTGGCTCTAGATTAGTGATCACATCATCATGATTATCTGGGTCATGAAGATCTTTTTTGTACCGTTCTTCTGTGTATTCTTGCCACCTCCTCTTATTATCTTCTGCTTCTGTTAGGTCCAGATCATTTCTGTCCTTTATCGAGCCCATCTTTGCATGAAATGTTCCCTTGGTATCTCTAATTTTCTTGAAGAAATCTCTAGTCTTTCCCATTCTGTTGTTTTCTCCTATTTCTTTGCATTGATCACTGAAGAAGGCTTTCTTTTCTCTTCTTGCTATTCTTTGGAACTCTGCATTCAGATGCTTATATCTTTCCTTTTCTCCTTTGCTTTTAACCTCTCTTCTTTTCACAGCTATTTGTAATGCCTCCCCAGACAGCCATTTTGCTTTTTTGGATTTCTTTTCCATGGGGATGGTCTTGATCCCTGTCTCCTGTACAATGTCACGAACCTCATTCCATAGTTCATCAGGCACTCTATCTATCAGATCTAGGCCCTTAAATCTATTTCTCACTTCCACTGTATAATCATAAGGGATTTGACTTAGGTCATAGCTGAATGGTCTAGCGGTTTTCCCTACTTTCTTCAATTTGAGTCTGAATTTGGCAATAAGGAGTTCATGATCTGAGCCACAGTCAGCTCCTGGTCTTGCTTTTGTTAACTGTATAGAGCTTCTCCGTCTTTGGCTGCAGAGAATATAATCAACCTGATTTTGGTGTTGACCATCTGGTGATGTCCATGTGTAGAGTCTTCTCTTGTGTTGTTGGAAGAGGGTGTTTGCTATGACCAGTGCATTTTCTTGGCAAAACTCTATTAATCTTTGCCCTGCTTCATTCCGCATTCCAAGGCCAAATTTGCCTGTTACTCCAGGTGTTTCTTGACTTCCTACTTTTGCATTCCAGTCCCCTATAATGAAAAGGACATCTTTTTTGGGTGTTAGTTCTAAAAGGTTTTGTAGGTCTTCATAAAACCGTTCAACTTCAGCTTCTTCAGCATTACTGGTTGGGGCATAGACTTGGATAACTGTGATATTGAATGGTTTGCCTTGGAGATGAATAGAGATCATTCTGTCGTTTGTGAGATTGCATCCAAGTATTGCATTTCGAACTCTTTTGTTGACCATGATGGCTACTCCATTTCTTCTGAGGGATTCCTGCCCACAGTAGTAGATATAATGGTCATCTGAGTTAAATTCACCCATTCCAGTCCATTTTAGTTTGCTGATTCCTAGAATGTCGACGTTCACCCTTGCCATCTCTTGTTTGACCACTTCCAATTTGCCTTGATTCATGGACCTGACTTTCCAGGTTCCTGTGCAATATTGCTCTTTACAGCATCAGATCTTGCTTCTATCACCAGTCACATGCACAACTGGGTATTGTTTTTGGTTTGGCTCCATCCCTTCATTCTTTCTGGAGTTATTTCTCCACTGATCTCCAGTAGCATATTTGGCACCTAATGACCTGGGGAGTTCCTCTTTTGGTATCCTATCATTTTGCCTTTTCATACTGTTCATGGGGTTCTCAAGGCAAGAATACTGAAGTGGCTTGCCATTCCCTTCTCCAGCAGACCACATTCTGCCAAAATCACTGCAGATGGTGACTGCAGCCATGAAATTAAAAGATGCTTACTCCTTGGAAGAAAAGTTATGAGCCACCTAAGATAGCATATTCAAAAGCAGAGACATTACTTTGCCGACTAAAGTCCGTCTAGTCAAGGCTATGGTTTTCCCCGTGGTCATGTATGGATGCGAGAGTTGGACTGTGAAGAAGGCTGAGTGCCAAAGAATTGATGCTTTTGAACTGTGGTGTTGGAGAAGACTCTTGAGAGTCCCTTGGACTGCAAGGAGATCCAACCAGTCCATCCTAAAGGAGATCAGTCCTGGGTGTTCTTTAGAAGGAATGATGCTAAAGCTGAAACTCCAGTACTTTGGCCACCTCATGTGAAGAGTCGACTCATTGGAAAAGACTCTGATGCTGGGAGAGATTGGGGGCAGGAAGAGCAGGGGACGACCGAGGATGAGATGGCTGGATGGCATTACGGACTCGACGAACGTGAGTCTGAGTGAACTCCGGGAGATGGTGATGGACAGGGAGGCTTGGCGTGCTGCGATTCTTGGGGCTGCAAAGAGTCGGACGTGACTGAGCAACTGAACTGAACTGAACTGAATAGAAGAGAGTGGAAGATTACTCAGGGGTTAGGATAACAATTTTCTTTATTATGAAAAGAAAGATGGTTTTATTTTTGTACTTCCTACTTAATTCTTATCTTCTGATGTTTTTCTGCAGTCTCAGAGTTTCTTCCTCATTTTTATTGCTGTGGCATAAGACAACATCCCTTCTTGAAGGAAAAAGTGCCTAATTCACAGGTAAGCATAACATCTCACAAACATGGATTGGGATACTTATTAAATGTCTGTGAGTTAAACCTATATTAAGAATTGGTATAATATTAGACAGTTTCTAGAAAATGCTTAAAATGTGATTTTATTATCACACATCACTTTTGATCCGCAAGCCATAGTGCAGAATCTGTCTAAAGAGCATGTTAACCTCTTTCTCATGAAGTGATAAAGTTGTCCTTTTAAGATTTAACATAAACTTTAAAAATGTTATGAATATTCTTGAACCTTCTGTCTGCAGCTATGTAGACTATATGAGGGCGGCTCTTTGTGGACTTTATCTGAGGATGATACTTATAATCATTAACATAGATGGACAGGGAGCACAGCACAAGGATGACTCCAGCCTGGACTCCAGTCAACACAAAGGCAGCAAAGTACACGCCGGCCAGTCTCACAGAGCTTCTGAGTGCTCATATCATTTCAAACATGAAATCAGGAAAGAACACAACCAAAAGAAGATAGTAATAAGTACAATATTATAACCACGCTTCTTTTGTCTTTTGCCTCACATAGAACAAACTCAAGGAGGTAAATGTACTTTCAGTAATGAGATGTAATTTTACAATGAACAGGATATCCCCAATAATATATAAGCTGCAAAGAATCATTATATATAAATATATTTATTGATATTTTAATGTATTTACTTCAAATAATATTTCTTTAATCTTTTTGTCACTCAAAATTCCCTTTAAATAATATTACTAAATCATTGGTTTTCTATTTGATAATAGAAAAATCTACTTTCACAATTTCTTAACAATGCTTTTCTGAAATTAAAATTCTCTATATAATTATGTCACTAGCTTATATTGAATCGATTTTCCACCAAAAACAGCTGTAAAGTCTACATTTAAAAACAGAAAATCAAACAAACTGAAAACCTTACTTATTGGAGGCATTGGACAGTATCCAGGACAGTCAGCAATTGTTAGGGTGATATCCTAATAAAAGGAATACAGAAGATGGGCCCTGTTTTCCACAAATTTTTCCCTTGAGATATTTTTTAATTGCCAAATGGCTGAGGGCATAAAGACTAAACAGAAAGCAAAAATCTCAGAACTTTTGGCAGCCATATAGGGCTAAGGAGATATGATAATATGGAGTACAAGTCTAACTAACCCAGTCAGAATTAGAGGGACCAAGACCCTCAAGGTACATAAGACATTGAGAAGTGTGTCTGATTTTCTATGTTGTCATTAACTGTGAGACAATTTTCAACTGTTGTGGAATGAGAGACAAAGAAATCAAGACAACTGAAGTTAAGCAGAAGCAGAAGTTAAGTTAAGCAGAAAGCTTAAGCAGATATTTTCTGGTTTAACGTGCTGGGAAAACAAAATTGGGAGTTTAGTCTGCCGAGGAGGAAGGGTCCAGGTAATCACTGGAGTATTTTATCTGAGTCCTTTGAAAAGGTACACCTGAAGAATATGGGCAAGTTATAAACAGAGCACACCATAGGAGCTAAAGCCTAGCTTCCTGGGACGGAGAGGGCAATGGCACCCCGCTCTAGTGCTCTTGCCTGGAGAACCCCAGGGACGGAGGAGCCTGGTGGGCTGCAGTCCATGGAGTCGCTAAGAGTCCTGACTGAGCGACTTCACTTTCACTTTCATGCATTGGAGAAGGAAATGGCAACCCACTCCAGTGTTCTTGCCTGGAGAATTCCATGGACAGAGGAGCCTGGTGGGCTGCCATCCATAGGGTCGCTAAGAGTCGGACACAACTGAGTGACTTCACTTTGACTTTTCACTTTCACGCATTGGAGAAGGAAATGGCAACCCACTCCAGTGTTCTTGCCTGGAGAATCCCAGGGAAGGGGGAGCCTGGTGGGCTGCTGTCCATGGGGTCGCACAGAGTTGGACACGACTGAAGCGACTTAGCCACAGCAGCAACACCCTGGAGGTCCAGTGGTTAGGACTCAGCACTTTCACTACCAAAGGTCTCGGTTCAATCCCTGAAATGGGAAGTAAGGTCCGGTGCAGTGGGGCAAAAAAAACAAACAAACAAAAAAAACAAAACCCCCAGCTTATGTAGATAAAAATTAAAATTCTAATTGGATCAAAATGATTTGTCCATTTTCTACCTGGGTGTGTCTGTGTGCTCAGTCATGTTTGACTGTCTGTGACTGTGTGGACTGCAGCCCGCCAGGCTCCTCTGTCCATGGGATTCTCCAGGCAAGAGGTTGCTGTGCCCTCCTCCAAGGGATCTTCCAGACTCAGGGATCAAACCCACGTCTCTTACATCTCCTGCCTTGGCAGGCAGGTTCTTTGCCACTAGCGCCACCTGGGATATTCTATCCACTAGCTACCAATTACGGAGGAGCTGAGGGGAGTAAAATCTGTCTGAAAGAAAATAAAACCATCCAAGCAGAGTTTTTATAATACTTTATTCACAATTTCTGGAATTAAATTAAAAATTTACCAGGCATATTAGCATCAAGGAAGGAATGAGTGCCAACCAAAGAAGTAACAGAGACTAGATGCCGACTTATACCCAAATATTCTCTTCTCTTCACTCTAAAATACTGCTGATCAACGTGTTCATGAAAACATTTGATATAAAATTTTATCAGAGAAATGACATCTGTAAAAGTCATCAAATGGAAAATACAGTAACTGACATTAAGAACTCAATATGTGTTTGATGGTAGATTAGATACAATAAGAAAAGGGATAACTGGACTTGAAGAAAAGAAAATAGAAAATATCTTTACTGAAACATATGAATAACAGGAAAAAAATACAAAAATTATTGTAAGGGATATATAGGTTATGGTGAAAAGCATCAATATACATTAAATGTTAATCACAGAAGAGAAGAAGAACAGACAAAAGCTACATTTAAATTGGTTCCAGTAAAATTTCCAAAACTAAATCAAGGTGTAAAAGCCACAGGTTCAAGGAACTCTAGGAATTTAAAATACTTAGGCATATCTTAATGAAACTCCTGTTTCAAAGATGAACTATACTAAAAGTAGACAAATACAAAAAAAAAATCATCATCAGATGGTTTACATTAAGACTGATTACTGATCTTTTAAGAATAGTAAGGTTGCAATTCAGAAAAATAATAGTATAACTTGATTGTGTTGCTACTGCTACTAAGTCACATCAGTCGTGTCCGGCTCTGTGCGACCCCATAGACGGCAGCCCACCAGGCTCCCCCGTCCCTGGGATTCTCCAGGCAAGAACACTGGAGTGGGTTGCCATTTCCTTCTCCAACGCGTGAAAGTGAAAAGTGAAAGTGAAGTCACTCAGTCGTGTCTGACTCTTCCAGACCCCATGGACTGCAGCCCACCAGGCTCCTCCGTCCGTGGTATTTTCCAGGCAAGAGTATTGATTGTGCTAACAGGAAACAAAGCCAGAATAGAATTCTATAGCTGGCAGCAATTTCTTTATAAATGAAGGTGAAATAAAATATTTCAGGCAAACAAAATCAAGATTTCATAGCCAGCATATGTGCACTACATGAAATACTAAAAGTGTGTTACAGAGAGAAGGAAGATGACCCCAGATGAAAGCCCAAGAGCTGACGAGGAAGTCAAGAATGGGGAAGGTAAACAGATGGATATAGGTAAGAAACACAGTAATGTCACATTGCTTTTAAATATCTGTTGTTGTTGTTTAGTCGCTAAGTCACTTCCAACTCTTTGGCGACGCTATGGACTGTAGCCCACCAGGCTTCTTTTCCATGGGATTTCCCAGGCAAGAATACTAGATGGGGTTGCCGTTTCCTTCTCCAGGGAATCTTCCCAACCCAGAGATACAATGTGTGTCTCCCGCATTGGCAGGAGGATTCTTTACCACTGAGCCACTAGGGAAGCCTGTAATTTTAAATACATGTAGGGTTAAAAATACAGGGCTTCCCTGGTGGCTCAGCAGGTAAAGGGTCTGCCTGCAAATGCAGGAGACGTGGGTTTGATCCCTGGGTTAGGAAGATCCCCTGGAGAAGGATGTGGCAACCCATTCCAGTACTCTTGCCTGGAGAATTCCATGGACAGAGGAGACTGGTCGGCTACAGTCCATAGGGTCGCAAAGGGCTGGATATGACTGAGCGACTGAGCACAGCACAGCACAGAGGAATTAAAAATCAGTTCAGTTCAGTCGCTCAGACATGTCCGACTCTTTGCGACCCCGTGGACTGCAGCACGCCAGGCTTCCCTGTCCATCACCAACTCCCAGAGTCCACCCAAACCCATGTCCATTGAGTTGGTGATGCCATCCAACCATCTCATCCTCTGTCGTCCCCTTCTCCTCCCACCTTCAATCTTTCCCAGCATCAGAGTCTTTTGTAACGAGTCAGTCCCTTGCATCAGGGATTAAAAATACATAACCACAATAATGCAAAAGACAGGGGAGGAATAAAATAAAATGTTAAAGACAGTTGGGTATATTGTTTAAATGATTTTGCTCTGATTGTTATAATCTGTATTTCTTTCCTGTGAGTTTAATTACCTCTTTTTTTTTCTAGTTTTTGAATGTGAGTTATGAGATCATTGATTTGAGCCCTTTCTTCTTTCTATACTAAGCATTTAATGCTATAAACTTCTCTTTAATTTGCTTTGGGCGTATACCAGAAATTTTTATATACTGTGTTTTCACTTTCTTGTATTTCAAAATAGATTCTAATTTCTATTTTGATTTCTTTTTTTGACCCAGTGAGTATTTAAAAATCCACTATTGTGTCTCCAACGTTTTTTGAAACTGTGGTAATTATCAAAATCCAGCATTGAGATAGCCTTTTAAATGAAGAAGAATAATTAGAATTGGGCTTCCCTGGTAGCTCAGGTGGCAAAGAATCTGCCTGCACAGCAGGAGATCCTGGTTCAATTCCTGGGTTGGGAAGATCTCCTGGAGAAGGGATAGTCTATCCACTCCAGTAGTCTTGGGCTTCCTTGGTAGCTCAGACAATAAGGAGTCTGCCTGCAATGCGGGAGACCTGGGTTTGGTCCCTGGATCAGGAGATCCCCTGGAGGAGGGAACGGGTACCCACTCCAGTATGCTGGCCTGGAGAATTCCACAGACAGAGGAACCTGGTGGGCTGCAGTCAATGGGGTTGCAAAGAGTCAGATACCGCTGAGCGACTAAGCACAGCACAGGACTCTGACGATAGCACACATTTTTCCTCTGGTGACTGTTCATGGTTTAGTTTCCAGAATTCGGTATAGCTTTGGATAATCCCTCCACCTTGCTCCTCTCTGGGGCTTCTGGCCAGTCTCTACTTTGACAATTTTGTACCCCTGTAAACAAAAACAAAAATGCATTTCTCTCCTGTTCTTTCATAATACATGCTGATGTTCATCAGTCATAAATCATTAGCAAAGTAAAAATGTTTCCTTTTCCAGGAGGAAATGAACAACTTAACCCTCCAACTCTCACAGGAAGTGAGTAAGAATATTTTAACTTTCAATGTGAAAACAAAAAGACAAAAACAACTGGCTTTCCCATTTAAAAATGACACATATTTCTATCTTATATTCATAAATAAAAAATTTCAAAGTATATCTGAAAGCATTATAGAGATACGTATGTAAGTGTGTATATATATATATTTTATGTATAAAATTTTCAATTAAGAATTTTAGGGGAGTTGGTGATGGACAGGGAGGCCTGGCGTGCTGCGATTCATGGGGTCGCAAAGAGTTGGACACGACTGAGCAACTGAACTGAACTGAACTAAGTATACCTTAGTTAAAATAATGAAATTCATACAAGTCTGCCTGAATGAATGTACCATTTTTGCAATATTATGTATAAAAGTTTAGAGTCATATTTGAAAAATCTTTGTTTCAAAACCTTTAAGCATCAATTTCATATTATGAAATCTTTAACTTGAATTATCATTAATTCTTCTTGTAATTTCAGACATACTTCCATTGTTTTACTGATGAGACTCTTTTGTGGAAGTATCATTTGATTGTAATTCCCAAATTCAAAATGATTTGACTTGGAAAATAACCTTCAAGTCATACATGGTTAAATAACCATCATTTTCCAGTTTTTCAAAAGAAAGTAAGAATTATATTTAGATCAAAATACAATAAATATTTCACCTTCTGTTGTATAGGTTTAGATGAAAAAGTTAACTACTTTTTCACAGTAAAGTTAGCTAACTACTAAGTTTAGGAAAAATATTAATGATATGAGTAATTGCTTTTCCTTGGAACTTATTCTTTTTTGAAATACCATTCATGCCATAGGACCAAACTACTTTACTTTTGGATTTGGCCCATGGATGTATTATAATGTGCAGGGCTGGTTCTATGTGTATTCTTTCCCTTTTAAGGAAATTGGGTGGTATTAATATACAGCTTTTGAGTTTAGCAGATACTCATTAATCTGTCAAAATTTATCTTCCTTTTGGGGCATCCAGGGAAATTAAACTGCTAACCTTGCTGAAGAAGAGCTGTTTTCCTAAAAGAAGATTTAGCATGGGCATTGGTATGGGTGTGTGTTCAGTCGCTTCAGCCCTGTCCAACTCTGTGACCCTATGGACTGTAGCCTGCCAGGCTGCTCTGTCCATGGGACTCTCCCGGCAAGAACACTGTGGTGGGTTGCCATGCCCTCCTCCGGGGATCTTCCCAACCTAGGAATTGAACCCTTGTCTCCTGTGTTACAGGCAGATTCTTTACAGCTGAGCCGCTGGGGAAGCCAGGTGCTTTTCTACCAAGTATAAGCTGTACATCCCTTCATACCATATATTATTATCCAGGATATCTCTGGGAATTTATGACAATTATTTTTTGCTCTCTTGACATGCACAAATGCCATAGATATTCCCAATACTTTTTTTCCTACCTATATCCAATGTTTTTGTTAATAAAATAAATACATGATTAGCTACACATCCATCTGAGTGAAAGGAAATCAGACGTTTTGCTGAGGAGTGAAACTCTGCATTTTACATTTAAGAAACATACATTGTCCTTTATTATTTATTATGTCATAAGGAAGAATCATTTTACTCTCACTGTCTGCAAATAGCACTTACTAGTAACGGAGTGATTCATAAGTCAGAACGTTCCCAGCAATGACTGCTGCAATTTTTCAGCAATCAATAGACAAGCCTGTAGATTTGTCGTATGGAATGCTAAAGTGCAATTTTAAATTGGGAGGTAGTGTTCTTAGAAAGCCATTATGTCAATGTGGCTTTTTTTTTCATGAATTTTTAAGAGTTTTAGAACATTCAATTAGTTTAACTCACCTTCTGTAATGTACAAGAGAAAAATCTCTTAGATTTGCTTTCATTCAGTTCAGTTCAGTTCAGTCGCTCAGTCGTGTCCGACTCTTTGAGACCCCATGAATTGCAGCGCCAGGCCTCCCTGTCCATCACCAACTCCCGGAGTTCATTCAAACTCACATCCATCGAGTCGGTGATGCCATCCAGCCATCTCATCCTCTGTTGTCCCCTTCTCCTCCTGCCCCCAATCCTTCCCAGCATCACAGTCTTTTCCAATGAGTCAACTCTTCGCATGAGGTGGCCAAAGTACTGGAGCTTCAGCTTTAGCATCTTTCCTTCCAAAGAACACCCAGGGCTGATCTCCTTTAGAATGGACTGGTTAGATCTCCTTGCAGTCCAATGGACTCTCAAGAGTCTTCTCCAACACCACAGTTCAAAAGCACCAGTTCTTCAGTGCTCAGCCTTCTTCACAGTCCAACTCTCACATCCATACATGACCACAGGAAAAACCATAGCCTTGACTAGACAGACCTTAGTTGGCAAAGTAATGTCTCTGCTTTTGAATATGCTATCTAGGTTGGTCATAACTTTTCTTCCAAGGAGTAAGTGTCTTTTAATTTCATGGCTGCAGTCACCATCTGCAGTGATTTTGGAGCCCCCCCAAAATAAAGTCTGACACTGTTTCCACTGTTTCCCCATCTATTTCCATGAAATGATGGGACCAGATGCCATGATCTTTGTTTTCTGAATGTTGAGCTTTAAGCCAACTTTTTCAGTCTTCACTTTTACTTTCATCAAGAGGCTTTTACTTCCTCTTCACTTTCTGCCACAAGGGTGGTGTCATCTGCATATCTGAGGTGATTGATATTTCTCTCGGCAATCTTGATTCCAGCTTGTGCTTCTTCCAGCCCAGCATTTCTCATGATGTACTCTGCATAGAAGTTAAATAAGCAGGGTGACAATATACAGCCTTGACGTACTCCTTTTCCTATTTGGAACCTGTTGTTCCATGTCCAGTTCTAACTGTTGCTTCCTGACCTGCATATAGGTTTCTCAAGAGGTAGGTCAGGTGGCCTGGTATTCCCATGTCTTGCTTTCATTACTTACGTATTACATATTATAAAACAAATTCACATTTATTGTAAAATACTTGGAAATATGCATTAGAAAATGAAGCAAATTAAAGTCTTTTATAATTGTACTAGTCCCAAATAATCTCCCTTAAAATTAGGAATATCCAATTCCATTTTTGGATATGTACAAGTACAAATATCCATGTGTGTGTGTGTGGGGGGGGGTGCAGACAAAGAAAAACAGTAAGAAGGACACTTTTTTTTTGACACTTTTTAAATCTATAATTTTATTTCTTAAAACTACTCTGTCTACCTATATTGCAGTTTATGTACAAAATCCCATATTTCTTGTCAAATAGCTGTTGTCAATATTTTATTGTTATCAGCAGTGTACCATTATATATTTCTGTAGCTAACCTTTGGCTACATCTGTAACTATTTCCCTTGGATTAATTTTTAGTAGTAAAGTGCAGGAGGTGCAGTTGGTAAAGAATACACTTGTAATGTGAGAGACCGGGGTTCGATCCCTGGATCAGGAAGATCCCTTGGGGAAGGGAATGGCTATCGTCTCCAGTATTTTTGCCTGGGAAATCCCATGGACAGAGGAACCTGCCAGACTACAGTCCGTGGGATTCCAAAGAATCAGACACTGAGTATGCCTGCGTGCACACACACACACACACACACACAACCTTTGTCTACATCTGTAATTATTTCCCTGGGATTAATTTTTAGTAGTAAAGTGAAGATCATAAAACAAAATACTTTTTAAGCTTTTCTAATACATATTGATAGAAATTGCCAAATAAATCAATAGATTTCTTTTTCCAAATTGCTCTTATAGCCAATTGCACACTTTTCCAAACTTACTTATTAGAGTTGAAAACAAATTTAGATCTATTTAAATCAGCATTGATATAAGTGAACAAAAAGTTAAACATTTATGTTTATATATTATAGTCAATATTTTTAAATTGTATAGTAAAATCCTGTATACATTTTACACTAGCCTTTATCTATTTTTATAAATTTATAGAAAGTCTTTAATTAAAAATATATTGGTTTTTCATAGTTTGTATAATTTTCTTTAGCCAGCTATTTTCCTTTTATGTCAACTATTTCATAATCAAAGAAAAAATATTATATATACACAGGTAAAAATCCATTCTCATTTTTCCCCTTGATATTTTTTCTCTTTGCTGAAAATGTTCTCATCTAATTATCCTATTTCCATTTAGATTTTTAAAAATATTTTGAATGTTTTATCAAAATTGTTCATTGATCCTCAATTTATTACTGTGTTAGTATAAGGTGAGTTTAAAATTTATATATTTTATTGAATATCCATACTTTTTTATAATATAAAAAGCTGTATCAGTCAACATATTAATTATTCCAAGCTCTTTTTAAATTTTAAAATTTAGATTCACAGGGTTCATATACCATGCCAGCTATTTCTTTCATGTTCCTTTTCTTGGCACTGTAACTTTCTTTTATGTTTGAATGCTTAAATACTAACGAGAAAGTTCTCAGCGAGATTATCTGCATTATCCTCATATCCAGAACATGGTTGTCATGGTAATGCCAATCGATGAAAGAAAATGTGGTGTAAACATAGCCTTTAAAAAGGGAGTTTATTTTCAGTAACATGGATAAACCTAGAGGATATTACACTAAGTGAAATAAGCCATTCCAGAGGGACCAGCCCTGCATAAACCACTTAGACGAGGAGTTTAAAATTGTCAAACTCAGAAGAGTAGAATGGTGGTTACTAGAGGACATGAGGAGACAGGGGAAGATATTGATCAAGGCGTTGTTCCAGTTATAAAACATGAACAAGACCTAGACATCTTCATGTACAAGATAATACTTATAGTTAATAATACTGTTTTGTATATAAAAATTTGCTAAGGGGGGTATCTTATGGTAGGTGCATTCATCACAAATAATACTAATAACACAGAGGACATAGAGAACTTTTGTTGGCGATGGATATGTTATGGCTAGATTGTGGTGGTGGCTTCACTGGTGTTCATTTACCTCCAAACAGATCAAGTCATTTAATTTAAGTGTGTAACAGCTTTGTGTATGTCAGTAATTACTTCAATAAAGTAGTTGTGAAAAAGAATCTTTCAACCTTATTTTATTACAGGGACAGAGGCAATAAATGAGTGTCAATAAGTGATCACATAGAAGTAAAGTTCAATTAAATATTTAGATAATTAATATTTGTTGTTGCTCAGTCACCAAGTCTTACCTGACCCCCTGTTACCCCATGGACTGCAGGACGCCAGGCTTCCCTGTCCTTCACTGTCTCCTGGAGTTTGCTCACATGCATGTCCATTGACTCAGTGGTGATACCTAATTATCTCATCCTCTGCCACCCTCTTCTCCTTTCCCTTGAATCTTCCCCAGCATCAGGGTCTTTTCCAGGGAGTCAGGTCTTCGCATCAGCTATCCAAAGTACTGGAGCTCCAGTTTCAGCATCAGTCCTTCCAATGAATATTCAGGGTTGATTTCTTTTAGGATGGATTGGTTGGATCTCCTTGCAGTCCGAGGGACTCTCAAGAGTCTTTTCCAGTACCACAGTTTGAAAGCATCAGTTCTTCAGTGCTCAGCCTTCTTTATGGTCCAACTCTCATATCCTTAAATTTCTTGGTGGCTCAGACAGTAAAGAATCTTCCTGCAAAGTGAGAGACTTGGGTTTGACCCCTGGGTTGGGAAGGAAATGGCTCTCCACTGCAGTATTATTAGCTGGAGGATTCCAGGGACAGAGGAGCCTAAAAGCTACAAACCACGGGATCCGAAAGAGTGGGACATGAGTGAACAACTAACACTAATTAAGATTAACAGACAGTAACCTGAAGTTAGACTAACAGGCCCTGTGTCTGCACTAAGCCTTATATCACAGACACTAAATTTTCTGGAAAAAGTCCAATCCACACTGCTCCTTTTCCTGCGTTATGGGTGCCACTCCGCCTCTCACTCTTTTCCTCACTCTCCCCTGACTTTTTCATTTGCGGTCCCCAGAGGTCCGCTCTGAGGAGCTGTATTGCCTTGGGGTCTTCCCCATCACTTCTGACAGTGATTGCCCCTATCTAGCCCAGAGACGTGATAACGCACTGCTTTAGGCTTACTTTTTTCCTTGCTTCCTTTGTGACCAAAAAAAAAAAAAAATCAGGAAGCTCTTGCTAAAAGTTTGAACTAGTGTCTGTGTGGGCAAAATAGAAAAACTACAAAGAAATGTCTTTTCATACATTTTGAGGTTTTTGTTTCTCTTCTTAAAGGGTCATGTGCTTAAATGCATGAATTTTATTCCCCAGTGCATAGAAATGTGATGCTTAGCGTTGTTCACTGGATTCCCAGAGATATTTACGCATGAATTTCAAGGCAATTTCATCTAGGCCATATGAAGAAAGAAATCTAATCAAATGGACTGCTTCAGAATGATAGTGAACTCAAATAAATGCAAATTATGTGCCAAATAATTTTTATTAATCTATCTATGAAATTTTCAGTTCCATGGTCAGACATTGCTTATTGAATGACTTTTGTTTATTGAAAATACATAGGACAATTAAGAGCAATTTATTTGTAAGTTCTTGATTCACTTGTCTTTAGAATTCCTTTATGGATTAATTGCCAAAATTTAAGAGAAGTCTCAAAGTGAAATATGCTTAGAGAGTCCAAGTTGGTCAAGGGGAGGAGAGGCACCCATATCTGGTTGGTCTTACTACAGCTTGGCACTTCCATCTCCTTGGTCCTTCTGTTTCCAATCTCTGACAATCTCTCAAGATCCTTCTAATCCTGGGTCCTGAATCCACTTTACTCCAAACTTAAACACACCTAAGAAGCAGAACTATATGGATTTCTTTGTTCAACTATCTTTATCTTGATTATCTTTGTTTTCCTTTTAGTCAGCCTCGGTGGGTGATTCAGTTGCCCTTTCAGAATCTAGCTCCTTGGTAATTGATTGAGTGCTTTCCTGAAATTCAGCTATTTATTGACAAGGTACCTGATTGCTGAGTGACTTGCTCATGGTAAGAAAATGTCAGGATTTCTTAACTGGGCATCTTTGTCCTCATTGACTGGGTTACTTCGCTTTCACTGTGACTGTGTTCCAAGGATTTCCAATTTCCAATTCCTTTTTCCTGCTCATATAGACACAAACACGCATGCAAACACACACACGTACACACACACACACGCACGTTCAATGACTCTACGAACAGAATAATTCAAACTATTATTCTGTACTTTTCATTAAGTTCCATCTATGAATTTATAGTCCTAAATTTCTTTGTTTTAAAAGTATAGAGACAAGCTCCCCTTTTCAAAATAATTCCCTGTAGATAATTTAAATTCCTTTGCATCCTTTAAGTTGGTTTGAAGTGTGTGAGAATATAAATTAGTTCCATCCACATATAGAGATGAATACATTAAATTCAAGGAAAAAGCTATTACTATATCCAAGACCTGGGAATAATTGAAAAGAGAGTTATCTCTAGTTAGTTTGAAAAAAGGGAAAGAAATCACTCCAAACCTAAAGCTATTTCTGTCACCTAAATTAAAGTCTGTCTGGTAAGCTTTAAAAACTGAAAAAATTAATAATACTTAATTCTTAGAAAAATAAGAATATAGGATAGTTCTTAATTTAATTGATGTTTTTCTTCTAGAATTTGGTTCTTCAATGTTTTAGGACCCTGTCATTCTCATGTTAATTTGATTTGTTTCTGCAATGTCTTTGCTTGTACTATAAAGTGTATATAACTAATTATATTAGATTCATATCATATTTCATTAATTAGACATTTTGATTTTCTTCTTTTAAATATCATATTTGCTTCTCAACTAAATATTGAATATTTCATTTATTTGGTGTGTATAATGCAAAAAGTTTTTTACAAAAAATGCTTTGACCAGTAATATTATGGAGTTCTAGGTTATATTTCACTTAAATGTGGACAACTGTGCACACTTCTGGCTTAAAGCTCAACATTCAGAAAACTAAGATCATGGAATCTGGTCCCAGCATTTCATGGCAGATAGATGGGAAACAATGGAAACAGTGAGAGACTTTATTTTTGGGGGCTCCAAAATCACTGCAGATGGTGACTGTAGCTATGAAATTAAAAGACGCTTGCTTCTTGGAAGGAAAGTTATGACCAACTCAGATAGCATATTAAAAAGCAGAGACATTACTTTGTCAACAAAGGTCCGTCTAGTCAAGGCTCCAGTTTTTCCAGTAGTCATGTATGGATGTGAGAGTTGGACTGTGAAGAAAGCTGAGCGCTGAAGAATTGATGCTTTTGAACTGTGGTGCTGGAGAAGACTCTTGAGAGTCCCTTGGACTGCAAGGAGATCCAACCAGTCCATTCTAAAGGAGATCAGTCCTGGGTGTTCATTGGAAGGACTGATGTTGAAGCTGAAACTCCAATACTTTGGCCACCTGATGCGAAGAGCTGACTCATTTGAAAAAAACCCTGATGCTGGGAAAGATTGAGGGCAGAAGGAGAAGGGGACGACAGAGGATGAGATGGTTGGATGGCATCACTGACTCAATGGACATGAGGTTGAGTAAACTCCGGTAGTTGGTGATGGACAGGGAGGCCTGGCGTGCTGCGATTCATGGGGTCGCCAAGAGTCGGACAGAGTGAGTGACTGAGCTGACTGTGCCTCCCTAGTGGAACACATGTGGGAAAGCCACATTGCCAAGAAGACTCTTGACATGCGGTGGGCAAGTCTCCCTCCTTCCCTTCCCTGCCTTCTCTCTCTTTCGTTTTCTCACCTGATTTGCCTTCTGTTTGCTTGTTTATTTTGTTTGTTTTATTTTACAATGTACTCAAAACCTTCTAACATAGTATGTACTTATTTGTCTTTATTTTTACTTACTGCTCTTTTTGCTATATTTTTTGGGGATCCAAGGCACCATTAAATAAACTGTTTAAACAGTTTAAGTCACCTTTCAGTCCAATTTATATGAATTTGTCATTAATAAGGTGATAGAAATATTGACAATTTTATATCAGAATAATTAATGAGTGAACAGATGGAAGAGATTTATGTAAATTGACACAAAAGGCCACCCCAAATCAGCAAAACAAATTAGGCAAGGGGAATTACATAGATGAATCAATTTAGGAAAAAATTAATGGGAAGCAGAGAAACAGAAATTAGTTTACTTTATAAAATATGAATCAAAGATAAAAATACTATGATGACCATCATGTATTAGGCATAGCCGACATGACTGCCCATGGTATTCATAATCTTACTCTATCTAGCTTTCCTGTAAACTAGTTTGGTTAAATAACTCAAAGAGGTTATTTGTCAAAAAATACTCTAACTATACATTCCCTAACTCCAGTAGTAACCATAGAAAGAGGAGAGGAAGATTCAAATGCCTTGTGTGAAGAGTGTTTCTTGTGTCCAAAAGACACTACACTGGCCCCATTACACAGGCAAGGAAGATTTTATCCAAGGTTATTGCAACAGGGGAGAGGGCCTGAGTTGAACTCTACTGAGAGAAAAAGTGGAGAGGTTTTGGGTTCTAGGGTTACTAGTGGAAACTACTAGGACTTTGTGGGGGAGGTTGGTTGATTACACCATCTGTGTTTGCTATGATGCTAATGGAAGTTAGACTTCTACCCTCCCACAGAGACTGCTTGCTAGGGGCTCTATCTTTCTTGATGGTTATATTTCAAAGGGATGGCTCCCAGGGCTTTGTGAAAGACATTCCTGGGTTGTAAAATTGGCAAGAGGCTGAGAAGATTTACATTTCAAAGGAACAGTGGAAAAAAACCTCCAATTTTAAGGGTCCCAGAATAATTACCCTAAGGAACGGGAGACCAAGGGTGTATAGTCTGAAGGGAACTTGTCTAAAGTTTAGTCCTGCTGAGGGGTGTGTTCAGCCATCTTGGTCAGAAAAGGAAACTGTTCTCAGCTCTCCAGAGTGATCATTTCTCTCCCTCCCTCCCTCCCTCTCTCTCCGTCTCTTTGTCTCTCTCATTCTTTTAATTTTCTTCTAGTAGCAAACATTTGCGGCCTGGAGAAAAATGTTCTTTTGTTGTGGTCTGTCAGAGGTGAACAGGTGAAGGTATGATTCCAATGTAAGACTTATATTCGAGGAACTTTTCATTTTGTCCTGGTGTTTAGAGTTGTAACAAATGAGCATGCCTGATCTGAGGGGTCAAAATTAGTAAAAATCCTGACACAATTCTGTAACACAGTATATTAACCATGTAGAAAACTATGTTATTGGTGGTAGAAATTTAAAGTAATTACATGTATATTATTTGTTTGCTATCAACATCCTGTTTGCTATCTATGAACAATTTGGAAATGTTAAAAACTAGTCAACATAAGAACTATATCCCAGGGACTTCTTAGCGGTCACAGTTGGACATTAAGAATAACTCGGACAGGGGCCTCCCTGGTGGTCCAGTGGGTAAGACTCTGTGCTTCAGTGCAGGGCGCGCGGTTGGGAGAACCAAGACGCTGAGGCTCAGCCAGAGAAAGTCAACTGACCAATCAACCAAGCAAACTAACAAAGGAATAATTATCTCCAAGAAGACAAACACAAGCAACTATATGACAGAAACCGTAGCCTAGATCATTGTCAAGTAGGAAAATCTTTCTATTTAACTATTAGGTTTAGATGTGCCTATTTATACAATTATACATTGTTAATTATAAAATAACGATGTACATTTAATAGTGTGTATGATACTTTCTGTTAGTTGTGTTATTTCCAGAAGAGATATATATATATATATATATATTTATTTATTTATTTATCTAGTATTACATTTTTGCTTTCTTCAAATAACTTCAATTCAGTTCAGTTGCTCAGTCGTGTCCACCTCTTTGCAACCCTGTGGACTGCAACATGCCCGGCCTCCCTGTCCATCACCAACTCTTGGAGCTTACTCAAACTCATGTCCATTGAGACGGTGATGCCATTCAACCATCTCATCTTCTGTCGTCCCCTTCTCCTCCTGCCTTCAATCTTTCCCAGCAGCAAGGTCTTTTCCAATGAGTTAGTTCTTTACATCAGGTGGCCAAAGTATTGGAGTTTCAGTTTCAACATCAGTCCTTCCAATGAATATTCAGGACTGATCTCCTTTAGGATGGACTGGTTGGATCTCCTTGCAGTCCAAGGGACTCTCAAGAGTCTTCTCCAGCACCACAGTTCAAAAGCATCAATTCTTCAGTGCTCAGCTTTCTTTATAGCCCAACTCTCACATCCATACATGACTATTGGAAAAACCATAGCCTTGACTAGACGGACCTTTGTTGACAAAGTAATGTCTCTGCTTTTCAATATGCTATGTAGTTTGGTCATAACTTTTCCTTCCAAGGAGTAAGCGTCTTTTAATTTCATGGCTGCAGTCACCATCTGTAGTGATTTTGGAGCCCAGAAAAATGAACTCAGCCACTGTTTCCACTGTTTTCCCATCTATTTCTACTAGGTAAAATTTTAATTAAGATCATAATTTAATAATAATTTCAATAGTAATAAAAATCATATTTTAAGTTATACATTAATATATTCAAGTTATTTGAAGCCAGGCTTCAACAGTACATGAACCATGAACTTCTATATGTTCACGCTGGATTTAGAAAAGGCAGAGGAACCAGAAATCAAGTTGCCAACATCCGCTGGATCATCAAAACAGTGAGAGAGTTCCAAAAAACCATCTCCTTCTGCCTGTGTGGGAGTTGGTGATGGACAGGGAGGCCTGTCATGCTGTGGTTCATGGGGTTGGAAAGAGTCGGACACGACTTAAGGACTGAACTGAGAGTAGAAAGCATGTATATCACATTTTATATTTTGCTTTTCTTATCATGAAGTTCTGAGTTAGACAATGCTTAATCATTAATCTTAGAGGTCGATCTACTTGCCTGTTCTGCATCATTGATTCTAAACATCCAAGGAAAGACAAGCCTCACCTGGAAGGTGTACTAGAGTCTGTGTTCATGAAATTTTTCATATTATTGCATGATTTATAAAAAATGTTGCATTTGATTATATGTAATTTAATAACCTTATTATGTACATGGCTTTTATTGATTTACTTTAAAGTCTTTCTATAAGAACAATTTATATGATATATTTTTTATTCCAATAATTATGTAATTTTTCTCTTGAAAAGTTTTAAGTAATTATTTAATAAAATAATAAAATTTTTAAAATAAAGAATGATTAAGTTTACCAAGCATTAATTGAACACTATAAAATATAATGTATTGTAGAAAAAAGTATGAATGTCCTGACTTTTCTCCCCTGGTAAATCTCAGTAGGGAAAGGAATATTTAAAGATACCATTCAGTGTCATTTATAAGACACAGTATCTACAGAGATGTTACAGCTGATGAACTCTGGAATCAGACTAAATGAATTTACATTCTCAGTTTTGCAATGGACTAGCTGTGTGGTCTTTTGCATGTTAATTAACCTTTCTATATTTCTATTTCATTATGCATAAAAGGATAGTCATATTAACTACTTCATAGACTTGTTGTCTGGGTTACATAATTAATGTATGTGAAATGCTTAGCCTAGAACTAGAATTATATCATTAATCAAATACAAATTATTATTGTGACTATTGGGGGCTCAAGTTGGTGAGGAAGGTTGGGGATGGCTTCCTGGAAAGCTCTCTTGCAGAGATGATTCTGGTTCTTGAAAGCTGAATAAACATTATCTAAGTGAAGAAAAGAGCTGTAGAGAAGCTCAGAAATGGAGAGGGATGAACAACCGACAAAGAGAAATGGAGGTGACTTTATAATCTTGAGATGTCATCAGTTGTGTGTGACCGAATCGGGAAGAGTAAGGTAGGGCAGGGAGGGAGCGCTGAAGAGCCAAGCAGCAGCCTGTTCATGAAAAGAACTGCATGTCCCTCGAGGGAAACTTGACTTCACCTCATAGGTGATGGCTGTAAATGAAAAGTACGTCTAAAACGGGAGTGAAGTGGTCAGATGGGGCTTTGCCCAGTTCTCTTAAGATGTGATAGCTTGAGAGAGACAGATGGAAGGCAGGAAATGGCTTAGTCCACAGGGTGGCAGCGAGGCAGACGTGACTGAAGTGCCTTGGCACTCACACGCGAGGTCGTGGAAACTGCGCTGGACTCCATGGGTGTCTGTCCATGGGATTCTCCAGGCCAGAATCCTGGGGTGCGCAGCCATTCCCTCCCCCAGGGGAGCTTCTCGACTCAGGGATTGAACTCGGGGGTCTTGCATTGCAGGCAGATTTGTGGCCTCAGCCCCCACGGAAGCCCTGATAAAGACTCGGTTGTTCTAATCCTAAGGATTGAGTTACGGGTTTTTGAAACAAAACTATTTACTTTCCTTACTTATTTTGCATTTTGAAATTTCAGTGAAAAAAAAAAATACCAGCGACAGGGGGACAAACTCACATGAGAATCACATAAATGTGAGAAAAAAGTTGACATCATTGATGATAATATTACCCAGAGAGAAAAAGTTGGCTTCTTGCTGCATTACGCGTGATTTCTAAATGTTGTTGTAGGGAGTTTGTAAACATTGTCTACCACGGTTCTACATATGGGGGCTGAACTAATGCCATAATTCCGTCCTGCTCTACTTTTCAAAGGCGGAGCAGCAGCAACAGTAGCGGCAGTAGTAGTTGTCTTATAACACATTTGGCAAGAAACGTTACATGATATTTGGATTAAAATAATATAATTAAAATGCATTTAAGTTCATGTCTTCTCATCTGAGTAAGTTCTTGCATCAAGAATTAATTTCCCTGCTACCGTTTGCATCTTCCCTTTTGGAGTATCATTGTTTTTAAGATTTTTAATATAAACATATATTTTTTTTCAATAGGAAATTCCGGTGTTCTTTCTCTTAGGTATAATCTGTGATCTTATTAAAACCGGTGTGCATACGCACAAGGAGAATCTAGGATGAGACATGCATGAAGCTCAAGCACCTCTGTGGAGCACACGCTAAGCTGACACGTGCTCACACGCAGGAGTGTGAGGCACACAACCCTCTGCTGAGGTAGAAAGGGCAACGTTCTCCTTTTGGCATCTGAGGAAACTGTGAGCTGGGCTAGTCAGATGAGGTGCACAAGGAGTAGCCTGAAACATATATACGGGATCCACTGAATCCAATTAGATCCATATTGGGATCCGTTGAACCCATTTGCATCCTGTCTTTGTTTTCAGTATAGCATTGCTCTGTGTCCTGAGAACAGTAGGGGGGAAAAAACTATTCTGAACCTTAACTCAGATTCAGATACTTAAATTTTAACCCTATTATTGAGGATGATAAAATATCTGGGACATTAGAGGATTTACTCTGAAGCAGGGCATGTTGTGAAACTGTGAATTGAGTCAAAAAAACACTTGAACAAACAGCTACACGAAAGCAAAGGCCAGGTGTTGGTATATGTTTACTTTCCCAGGCAGATCATTCAGTCTCTCCAGCCCCCTTTAAGATGAGGTATCTAGTGTTGTAATAACAAATGTCTCACAGAGCGGTGAAGATTAAGTCATAATCATGTACAAAAGCACAAAGAGCCTGGGAATTTAAGGTCTCCATGCCTATTAGGCTTTTTTTTTCTTCATCAGTTAACTTGGCAGCACTTTGACTGAATTCTTGTGTTACTAACCTTATTTTCCCTTGTCTACCTGTTTATCTTTGGCAGTGCTGGGTCTGCTGGTCGCTCCGTGCTGGCTTCTCTCGTGGAGCCGGGCTCTGGGGCTCCATGGCTCCCGGGCTCCAGAGCACAGGCTCTGCTGCTGGGGCTCGGGGCTCAGCTGCTCCGCAGCATGTGGGATCTGTTCACATGGTTCACAGGGCTCCCGAGGCAAGAATGCTGAAGTGGTGTGCCATTCCCTTCTCCAGGGGGCCACGTTTTGATAGAATGCCCCACTGTGACCTGTCCAACTTGGGTGACCCTACACGGCAATGGCTCATAGTTTCATTGAATTAGTCAAGGCAGTCATCCAAGTCTATGCCCCAACCAGTAATGCTGAAGAAGCTGAAGTTGAACGGTTCTATGATGACTTACAAGACCGTCTAGAACTAACACCAAAAAGAGATGTCCTTTTCATCATGGGGGACTGGAATGCAAAAGTAGGAAGTCAAGAGATACCTGGAGTAACAGGCAAATTTGGCCTTGGAGTAAAAACGAAGCAGGTCAAACGCTAACAGTTTTGCAAAGAGACTGCACTGGTCATAGCAAACACCCTCTTCCAACAACACAAGAGATGGCTCTACACATGGACATCACCAGATGGTCAACACTGAAATCAGATTGATTAGGCAGGAGGAGAAGGGGACGACAGAGGATGAGATGGCTGGATGGCATCACTGACTCGATGGATGTGAATCTCAGTGAACTCCAGGAGTTGGTGATGGACAGGGAGGCCTGGGGTCGCAAAGAGTTGGACACGACTGAGCGACTGAACTGAACTGAACTGAAACTATACAGTCAGCAAAAACAAGACAAGGAGCTGACTGTGCCTCAGATCATAAACTCCTTATTGCCAAATTCAAACTTAAATTGAAGAAAGTAGGGAAAACTACTTGACCATTCAGGTATGAGCTAAATCAAATCCCTTATGATTATACAGTGGAAGTGACAAATAGATTCAAGGGAATAGATCTGATAGACTGGGTGCCTGAAGAAATACAGGCCAAGGTTCATGACATTGTATAGGAGGAGGTGCTCAAAACTATGCCCAAGAAAAAGAAATGCAAAAAGGCAAAGTGGTTGTCTGAGGAGGCCTTACAAATAGCTGTGAAAAGAAGAGAAGTGAAGGGCCAAGGAGGAAAGGAAAGATATACCCATTTGAATGCAGAGTTCCAAAGAATAGAAAGGAGAGATAAGAAAGCCTCAGTGATCAGTGCAAAGAAATAGAGAAAAACAATAGAATGGGACAGACTAGAGATCTCTTCAAGAAAATTAGAGATACAAGGGGAACATTTCATGCAAAGATGGGCTCAATAAAGGACAGAAATGGTATGGACATAACAGAAGCAGAAGATATTAGGAAGAGGTGGCAAGAATACACAGGAGACCTATACAAAAAAGATCTTCATGACCCAGATAACCATGATGGTGTGATCACTCACCTAGAGCCAGACATCCTAGAATGCAAAGTTAAGTAGGCCTTAGAAAGCATCACTATTTCATAAACTGAAATAAAATATTGAATCAGGGCTGGTACTGCAGCCATGAAATTAAAAGATGCTTGCTCCTTGAAATAAAAACTATAAGAAATCTACACAACCTATTAAAAAGCAGAAATATTCCTTTGTGGACAAAGGTCCATCTAGTCAAAGCTATGGCTTTTCCAGCAGTCATGTATGCATGTGAGAGTTGGACTATAAAGAAAGGTGAGTGCCAAAGAATTGATGCTTTTGATCTGTGGTGTTGGAGAAGACTCTTGAGAGTCCCTTGGACCGCAAGATCAAACCAGTCCATCCTAAAGGAAATCAGTCCCGAATATTCATTGGAAGGACTGATGCTGAAGCTGAAACTCCAATACTCTGGACAGCTGATGTGAAGAGCTGACTCATTGGAAGGGACTCTGATGCTGGGAAAGATTGAAGGTGGGAGGAGAAGGGGATGACGGAGGATGAGATGGTTGGTTGGCATCACTGACACTGTGGACACGAGTTTGAGAAAGCTCCAGGATTTTTGATGGACAAGGAAGCCTGGCATGCTGCAGTCCATGGGTCTCAAAGACTCGGACAGGACTGAACAAGTGAACTGAATGACTGATGTGGAATCCTTCTGGATAAGTCCAAAAAAAAAGTGCTTGGCTTTTGACAAGGTAGTTCCTCAAAGTGAAGTGTGACTTGAGGCCTGTAGGGGGCAGCAGAGCAGCAGCCCCAAATCCAGAAACTTGAGGGCCGCCTCCTAGGGATTTTACACATCCCTTTGTCCATGGTATTTCCCAAGCAAGAATACTTAATCAACGTGAAAGTCGCTCAGTCGTGTCTGACTCTCTGCGACTGTATAGTCCATGGAATTCTCCAGGCCCGAATACTGGAGTGAGAAGCCTTTCCCTTCTCCAGGGGATCTTCCCCATCCAGGGATGGAATCCAGGTCTCCAGCATTGCAGGCGATTCTTACCAGCTGAACCATCAGGGAAGGCCCGGAGGTAGTATGGTCTTCTCCAAAAATTGTCTCTCTTCTTAAACTCTTTGTAGAATATGGAAACATTTTCTTTGTTTTTGTAAAAGTGTTATGAATGGCTGCTACCTTAAATCTTCCCTCACGGGCAGGTCAGTGACCTGAACTCACGAGTCTCTCCAGCACCGCTGTATTCCATCTTTTACCTTCAAGAAAGCTGCTTGTATCTTCGGTTTCAGGACACTCGGCTCCCGGAGGGATGATGACTTAGCACCGGCTGCTACTCAGTTTCAAGTCGCTCGGAAGGGCCTTCTGCTCTGAGCGAGCACTAGAGGGGTGTGCGCACTGAGTCGTGTCCGCCAAGTTCACGTGCTGAAGTCTACACTCCTGTTGTAACCCTCGGAATTTGGGAACCTTTCTTGGTGATGTTAATTAAGCTGAGGTCGTTAAAGTAGGCCTACTCCGAGACAACCGGGGTTTTTATAAAAAGCGAATCCGGGAGACAAACGACCAGCGCAGGGGAGAGTTCCCGCGGAGCTCCGCCGCAGCCCAGGCCGCCCGGCTCAGGGGCCGGCCCTGCAGACACGCGGGCCGGGACTCTGCGCCTGCAGAGCGGGGCGGAAGGCAGGCTCTGCGAGACCCGCAGTCTGCGGGCGGCACTCTGTTTCGGCAGCCCTGAAAGTACCAGAAGGAAACGAAGAGCTCTGCTGAGCGCCGTTGAGAGCCAGTGGCTCATTCCTCGGGACAACATTCTCACCAGAATGTATCTTTTACGAAATGGTTCCTTGTCACTGAACTGGCACCGGAAGTGCAACCTTTTTATTATACGTAATTTAATTTCCATTTTCCCCTTTTACCATGGAGGCAGTATTCAATTCCATCAAGATCTCCTTTAAGGGTAAATTCATAAGCTGAATACCTTTGTTCATATTAATTGTAAAAATAATTACTCCAGTACTTCGGCCACCTGATGCGAAGACCTGACTCATTGGAAAAGACCCTGATGCTGGGAGGGATTGGAGGCAGGAGGAGAAGGGGACGACCAAGGATGAGATGGCTGGATGGCATCACCGACTTGATGGATGTGGGTTTGGGTGGACTCCGGGAGCTGGTGATGGACAGGGAGGCCTGGCGTGCCGCAGTCCAGGGGGTCCCAAAGAGTCGGACACGGCTGAGTGACTGAACTGAGCTGAAAAATAATTAAATAAAAATATCTTCTGTCCATCAAAAGGGATGATGTGAAGAATGGATGTCACTTCTGTGACATATCTAATTTTGGCAAAGCATCTTATAAAGATCTATAGGCCACTAACTCTGCTCCAGCATTCTAGGTGAGACTCAATGATAATATTAAATCTACTGAAAGTCCTCCAGTTGTACATGTAATTATTTTCTGCACTTCTGTATTGATTATTTTACAAACCTCTCTTCCACATTTCATTTGATGACATCAAAGTTCTGCACCTCCAAAGTTATGAGATGAATGGAAAATGCAATAGAATGTCATTAAGGTAACTATAAGACTTGTGAATAAGAAAAATGAAAATAATTGAGAAAATAATTCAGTAAAAAAGTTATTTACAATGTTGGCAGTATCTGGATATTCATATACTGAAATAAAATATTGAATCATAATATTTTAATCCTTAACTTACTAAAGTTAATGTCCTATCTGTAAAGTATAGCCTGAAGTCCTCAGTTAGCAAAGTGACTGTGAAATATGGTTCAGTGAATCCCTCTTTGGTGAAGGATGTATTACTCTAGATATTATTTCACAGGCTGATTGGTAACCCCAGCTTTTTGAAATGGCGACCAGCACATGTGAGATGCTCAAAATATTTCCTTATTAGACAGGTGTCTTTCCAATATGGAAAGGTTAGTATTGAAAATAAAAATGGCATTATAAATGAAACCTACTATATTCACACTTTCGTGTTAAAGTTAGTAATAATATACATAACTGGCATTTTGAATATGTGTAATGTTTAAGGTAATTTGACATTAAACTGATATTTTATTAGATCAAAATTTATAATTTAAAGTACACAGTTGATTTTAGACATCATTTCAAGATGAAAAGTATACAGTGATTTGGTCAACATCCAAACTGCACTGGGATGATCAAAATAACTTGAGTAACTGTATTTATATGTTTAATTTCCCAGGTTCCCTAAAGTTTTGTTTAAGCGCTTGTAGAGATTTCACTTGTTAAATCCTACATTTGAAAAATGTAAAAATAAAAGAGAATTATTAAAATTGTAAGTGGATTTAAATGTGATTTATAATTGGGTTGTAAGTAATACTTTCTGAGAGGGGTTATATTGTTTCATTTAAATTAATCCAACAAAGAAAAAATGAAGATTGTTGTCTTTTTTACTAGCTTTTAAATGGAATAACATTATTCATATATGAAATTATGAAGAAAGTCATATTTCCGTATTTGTTTCTTTGAATATAAATTTTAAACCTAAAAAAATGTCAGTAGTGCTTTCTGTGAATAAAACAACATCATGAAATTCATGTTGGCCCTAGGTTGTGCCCTAAAATTTTTGATAAGAAACAAGGACATGAGAGCTGGCTATTTGAGCTTGGAGATCTTACCTTCCCAGCGATATCAAATGGTACAAACTCTGACAGAAGCTGTTGTCAGCCTCTGTCCGTTTCTTCCTGTGGAAAAGTTTTGAATATCAAAGGCCACCCAGTTCCAGCACCTCATTTTCAGGGGCTTTACAAGATCTTGGTTTTTTGACTCTAGATGTGGGAACCATTGCCGGTTTCAAAGTTTTATTTTAGGGCCTAATTGCCCTGTGGCAAGATTGCTATTCTTTATGCTCTCAAAAGTGTAGTATTGAAGGACTATTACACAGCTTTCTGAAGTGACATTGTCAAATTCACACAATATCTCTTTTTGTGGGCTGAGAGGAATTATTTCACTCTTTGGTATATTGTATATCAAGTAGACATTTGACACTTTTACTCAGGGAACAACAGGATGTTGACAGCATCAACATAAATTAGAATTTCCAGAGCTGTGAGTTCAGCCACATTTCTGTTACTTGTGATTCTTAAACTGCCAGAGATGCCACTTAGGGATTTTGGAAATTCATCCACACTGGAATTCTGTGTTATATATTTCTGCTTCTTGAATTAACAAGTTCTGGGACTGAGGGTAAGCTGCTTTATCTGTAACCTTTGCTAAATCTGTAAAATGCATTATTTAAACCACAGAGCACAAATCTTCCTAAGGCTTGAAACTCGGATAGATGCTATAACTTGCTGTGGATGGTTTCAAAATGCAGTAAGAAGTGCACCATATACATGTCTATAAAAAGATGGGTTGATTTGCTCTCTGTTTTCTTTAGCTTGCATTTAGTTTCTTTCTTCCTGCTAATGAAACAAATTGGTATACCATCTCTCCGCCTGTCTCTGGTGAAGAGGGAAGCCAAAGTAAGGAGCTTTGATTTGAGCCATATAAGGGAAAACTTCTAGGCCAAGGATTGAGCATTTGACTCTGGTTCATGAGATACGTTTTTGATCAAATTAGTTAGCTTGGACACATTTTGAAATAAAATGAAAGTTGTGGTCATCATTGTTCATTTATCCAGGTTGCTGAGGTGAATTTCTTTCCTTCTGCTTTGTGTTTTCCCAAGGATTTTTTAAATGCTGCTTAATCATAAAGAATTAGGGCAATAGGATTTTTACAATTAAAGTTGTTATAATTCAGTAAGCCAACAAAACAGGGTTTTTGTTTTGTTCTTACACTATTTCTTTCTTAATGAATTGTATGCTTCTTTACCTTTGCTTAGGGCTTCCCCTGTGGCTCAGCTGGAAAAGAATCTGCCTGTAATGCGGGAGACCTGGGTTCGATCCCTGGTTTGGGAAGATCTCCTGGAGAAGGGAAAGGCTACCCACTCCAGTATTCTGGCCTGGAGAATTCCATGGCCTGTATATTCCATGGGGTTGCAGAGTGGGACACGACTGAGTGACTTTCACTTTCACGTTACCTTTACCTTCGTTCCTGACTTTCTACTTCAGTGCCTGGTACACGATATTTTATAAGCATTGGAGGAATAAAGGAGTGAACTGCCGTTCTCTATCTGTTAACTATAGAGACATAACGAATTGCCCCCAGACTTACTGGCTTTAGCCAACAATAGAGATTGATTGTCTTGGATACTTTCTGTGGACTGTGACTTTGGAATTGCCTTAGCTGGATGGTTCTGACTCAGAGTCTCTATGAGGTTACAATCAAGATGCCTGGACCAATTCTTAGAGCTACTTGTATGTGTTCACATCATAGAAGCTGGCTTCTCCCAGAGCAAACGATCCCAATGAGAACGAGACATAAGCTGTGATATCTCTTTATCATTTAACCTTAGAAATCCCTCATTATTTTCTCTATAGCATTCTGTAGGTTAAACAGGCCAGCGCTGTTTAATATGGACACACACTACAAGCAGAATCAGTACTAGGAGACAGGGATTACTGGGGCCATTTGGGGGTTAGCTAGTAAATATCTACAGACACTTTACATCTGAGAAAAGTTTCCTCATTTACTAAGCCATTCTCTCACCTAGTTTAAATCTCTTATGTTAGAATGAGGCAACTGTAGCACACAAAATTAGTCAATTCATTATTATTCTTAAGAGTCAAGAAACACATTCTCAGTAAACTCTAGAAATCTGCAGTGAGCTGAAGAATGATGTTAAGATGTGCATCTCTTCTACTTTTCTTAGCTGTTTTTCAAACCTCCTACTATAAAATTCTGTGTTTATTTCAATGTCATCTAGAATCTGAAGCATCTTTATCAATTGGAGATTTGTCTAGTTAAAGCCTGAGCTTTTCATGGGAATGAAACAACCTCAGTTAACATCAGTAAATCCCTTTAGCTTAAGTGCAAGAAGTCAATCACAGAAAAATCACAAAGCATAAAGTAACCCATAAAATAACACTGCCAGCCGGATCTCTCAGGAAAAACAGCAGTGAGAGCAGGAGAGGCTCTCTGAAAGCACGCACAACCTCTCCTGGCAAAAGAAAAGCCGAAAACAAGTCACAGTGTGTGTTTACGCTAGAATGGCTGTTACCCTAAGAAAATTCAAAGCAATTTTCCACAAAAATAAGGTCATCGCATGCCAAAGTAAAGAAAAAAATCACCGAATTGAGGCCAACCTTACTGATATAAACAGTGGCAATGGAGGTAGGGGTGAGAGGGGTAACCAAACCCGGCCATTTAAGAACATCATGCAATTAAAACTTACATTTTCTGTGATTTTGGCTTTTGTTTCTTTTCCATTTTACCTGGATTTCCTTTTTTAACTTTTTGTTTGTTTGCATTTTTTTTTTGCTCTTTATTTTTTATTTATTTATTTTTTTACTTTACAATACTGTATTGGTTTTGCCATACATTGACATGAATCCACCACAGGTGTACATGAGTTCCCAACCCTGAACCCCCCTCCCACCACCCTCCCCATATCATCTCTCTGGGTCATCCCAGTGCACCAGCCCCAAGCATCCTGTATCCTGCATCGAACCTAGACTGGCAACTCATTTCTTACATGATAGTATACATGTTTCAGTGCCATTCTCCCAAATCATCCCACCCTCTCCCTCTCCCACAGAGTCCAAAAGTCTGTTCTATACATCTGTGTCTCTTTTGCTGTCTCGCATACAGGGTCATCATTACCATCTTTATAAATTCCATATATCTGTGTTAGTATACTGTATTGGTGTTTTTCTTTCTGGCTTACTTCACTCTGTATAATCGGCTCCAGTTTCATCCACCTCATTAGAACTGATTCAAATGTATTCTTTTTAACGGCTGAGTAATACTCCATTGTGTGTATGTACCACAGCTTTCTCATTCATTTGTCAGCTGATGGACATCTAGGTTGTGTCCTCTTGTGTTTGAGGATAGTTAGCTAGGTGGTAATAGTGACATCCTTTCAGTAATCCATAGTAGTAAATTATTCAGAATGGAGGAAGTTACTGTTTACAAATTACCAAGTGTACCCAGTTCTGAGCATTTTGTGTTTGAAGAAGTGTTTTATCATGGATGGAGAAAGGGAGAAAGGCTCTCTCACTGTTTTTCTCCTTCTGTGTACCTGGCATTGTATCAATACCAAGCAGTCTACTTTTGTTATCTCATTTAATCTCCACAAACACTGATAAAGGGTAACCTGAGGTGCGAAGTGTCTGGGGAAGCTGTTGCTCGTGGTCAGCAGCTAAGAAGGGCAGAGACAGAATCTCGTCTGGCTGCCCAGCTCTCTCTGCTGCTCCTGCTGTTGCTTGCGGGAAACAAAGGCTTTGCAAATCATCCATTATAACATCGATTAAAGACTGAAATAGGCAGATGGATGAGTTTACTGGGAACCATAGTTTTTGGAGCGAGGCAGAGAACTAGAAAATGACCAAATCGTAGCACATTTTAGAAATGAACAAAACTTAAAGTTTTTAAATAATTCTGTTTTTTTAAATATAAATTTATTTATTTTAATTGGAGGTTAATTACTTTACAATATTGTATTGGTTTTGCCATACATCAGCATGTATCTGCCACAGGTATACATGCGTTCCCCATCCTGAACCCCCCCTCCCTCCTCCCTCCCCATACCATCCTTCTGGGTCATCTCAGTGCACCAGCCCCAAGCAGATGAATGGATAAGAAAGCTGTGGTACATATACACAATGGAGTATTACTCAGCCATTAAAAAGAATACATTTGAATCAGTTCTAATGAGGTGGATGAAACTGGAGCCGATTATACAGAGTGAAGTAAGCCAGAAAGAAAAACACCAATACAGTATACTAACGCATATATATCGAATTTAGAAAGATGGTAACGATAACCCTGTATGCGAGACAGTGAAAGAGACACAGATGAATAATTCTGTTTTTAAACAGCAGTAAAGATGTCTCTTGAACAGAAGAACTGTCTTCTTGGTGACAAATAGGTACAATGGCAGACCCTAACTCAACTGAGTGTTGTGTGACTCACTCTTCTCTGAATGCTGTCACACTAGCTGTGTGTGTGTGTACTCAGTTGTGTTTGATTCTTTTGAGACCCTGTGGACTGTAGCCCTCCAGGCTCCTCTGCTCATGGAATTTTCCAAGCAAGAATACTGGAGTGGATTGCCATCTTCTTCTCCAGGGAGAAGGACATCTTTCTAACCCAGGCGTTGAACCTATGTCTTCTGCATTGGCAGGATTCTTTCCCACTGTGCCGCCTGGGAGGCCTTGGCACACTGTTTAGTTTGGCATAATTGCACTAATACTCTTTGGCCAGAATGCCCTTCCAGCATTGCACTTAGATTTGTGTTTAATTCCGTACCAATTACTATTGGGCTGATGACCAGGCGTGACTCCTGTCTCTCATTAAACATACCTTCAAATGTAGCCTGAACAGCTTCTTCAGGTGATTAACTAACGGTCACCATATGGCTTCCCAGGTGGCTCAGCGGTGAAGAATCTGCCTGCCAATGCAGCAGACACGGGTTCAGCCCCCAGGTCAGGAAGAGCCTTTGGAGGAGGAAATGGCTCCCCACTGCAGTACTCTTGCCTGGAGAATTCCGTGGGCAGAGGAGCCTGGTGGACTACAGTCCATGGGGTCATAAAGAGTTGGACACAACTGAGGACGCAGAGAACACCACCTCACTAGTGTTTTCCAAACACTGAAATGATAGCATGGTTAAGGGGGAAACCACTATTTAAAGACTATCGTTTAAAAACATACTGTTGTTCTCCTAGCCCAATACCTTACTTTAGTGAAAGAATTGTATTAACACAAACACTCCTAGCTGGCCAGGCCTTGCTCTAGAATTTGATAACCTCCTTCAGCTTCTTGCTCTAAAATGATGCTCCTACTGTCATGAAAGGTTTTTTTTTTTTTTTTAAGTGGCTTTAAGTTTCAAGGTACTCAAGTCCTCCTAAGCTCTTTTCAATCTTTTGTTTGCTTTCTAGTGATCAAGCCCTGTATATTTTATCCCCTAGTCTAAGTGATTCACTGTTCAATTAACATTTCTTGGCTTCTATAAATTGTTCCTCTATTAAGGTTGGTGCAGGGTAATTGGTTTACCCCGCGGCCGCTCCCGCCCATCGCTGACGGCAGAGGCTCTCTGCCTGAGACGTGGTGCTGCTCTTGATGCCACCTGCGTTCCACAGGCAGCTTTCCTTCAAATAAAGCGCCGCCGAGGTCTGAGGAAAGGTTAAACGCTCACTTAAGGGAAGTCCAGGGTGACGAGCACAGCGTTTTCAGTCCTTCTCAGACTCATCGCTGTGTGGATCTTCATGAATTTATGTGACTCTCTGTTCCACAGAATCTGTCCATGGAATTTTCCAGGCAGGAATACTGGAGTGGGTTGCCTTTCCCTTCCAGGGACTGAAGCTGGCTCTCCTGCACTGCAGGCAGATTCCTCACTGCCTGGGGAGGCCGGGCAAGGAAGCCCGTCACAGGGACTACAGATGCCCGTGTCAGCATCCTGGCGGGCCCCTGCTGCACTTCCCGCGGAGTCTTCTTGTGTCTGATAACTTTTACAACATTTCAGAGCATCAGCATTTTTCTTGAATGAAATGACTGATTCAGGGTTGGAGAAAGGAGGCAAACCTGGGAGAAGTCTTCTGGTGCCTCTGTAGTGTGTGTGTGTCAACTCAAGCTTAACCTTGACAAAGGAAAATGCAGACAGAATGGGGCAGCCTCCCTTCCTGTGAGGATCGGCAGAAAGAGATTCATTCACTAGCTGAGTGGAGCTTAATGAAGTGGGGGAATAAGACAAAGTCGGGCTCTGTTCCTGTCCAGTCCAGGGCTTCTCAGCTTTTATGAAGTATGATATAAGTCACCTGCTTCTTGCACGCTAAGCTGCTCCAGTCGTGTCCCACTCTTTGCGACCCCATGGACTGTAGCCCACTAGGCTCCTCTGTCCACGGGATTCTCCAGGCATGAACCCTGGAGTGGGGTGCCATGCCCGCCTCCAGGGGATGTTCCCCACCCAGGGATCAAGCATCTTTCTCTTCTGTCTCCTACATTGGCAGATGGGTTCTTTATCACTATCACCACCTGGGAAGTCCAAATCACTTGGCGATCTTGTTAAATGAGTTTCTACCTCAGTAGTCCTGGGGTAGGAGCCGGGATTCAGAATTTCCTGTAAGTCCCTAGGTGATATTGACTTTGGCCTTTGGGTAGAAAGAACTTGGTCAACTAACTCTGAAAAAGTTCCTTGTCCTTTTTTCCTTTCATTTTGCTTTGTTTGGTTTGTTTTCCATTTACAAATAAAATGGTTACACTCACTGGTATGCAAGTGACCTGAATTGCATATGGCCTCAGTACCTCTACTGAGATATAGTAAACTGTATGCCCTGGTGATTTGCTCATAAATTTACTTAAGAAGAGAATGTAGTTCCCTACTTTTCCTGCCCTGGTGCAACTAGAATCACAGTTAAGGAAATATCTGAGGTCAGTTAAAGATTGTTTTCAAAAATTATAAGCCATGGCTTCCTGATACAGAAACATACTAAGAATGTAATTGAATGTCTAGAACAAGAGCTGTGTACGTCCATGTGGTCGAATAATATGTTACTTATCTGTGAGTTCATATATATATATATTTTGAAAATCTAAATATATATACACACACGCACATGTAAGAGAATATACATATGCATGTATATGTATATTTTCTTGTTGATAGTTATTTTTAACATCATTTTATGGAAAGCTTCACAAGTGTAAAAATGCTAAGAAACCTGTATACTAATTTCGAAATTTAAAAATGTTTAATATTTTTACTAATTTTGTTTTATCTATTCTCTATTCTCTCACCAACTCAGTTTTTGTAAGGGAGAGTTGGATTATTACAAAGTAAGTGTGAAATATAATATAACGGTGACTATTATACCAAAAGTTGCTCAGTCGTGTCTGACTCTTTGTGACCCGTGGACTGTAGCCCGCCAGGCTCCTCCCTCCATGGGATTCTCCAGGCAAAAATACTGGAGTGGGTTGCCATTTCCTTCTCCAGGGGATCTTCCTGACCCAGGGATCGAACCCAGGTCTCCCGCATTGCAGGCAGAGGCTTTAACCTCTGCGCCACCAGGGAAGCCCCAACGGTGACTATTACTATAGCATTATTTTATTGTGTTTACCTCAACATTAAAAATCTTCCAAAAAGATGGTTGCTCTTTCAGGACAGCACATTATTTGCATGTGTAATTCTGAAACCTTGCATGAATCCAGCGATGTGCTGGTGGACGTTTCTAAAAACAACAAAGATGCTTGTGCATGCTGAGGTATGCAAGTTCATGGACTGTAGTTTATATCGGTGATTTATATGCAAAACCGAAAATGCCTGGGGCTGCTCTGAGGAATTCAAGTTCAGGCTCCTCTATTCCTGGGATTCTCCAGGCAAGAATACTGGAGTGGGTTGCCATTTCCTCCTCCAGGGGATGTTTCCTATCCAGGAATCGAACCCATGTTTCTCCTGGCTCCTGCATTGCAGATGGAGTCTGTACTGCTGAGCCCCCAAGGAATAAAGCAAAATAAAAACCACAATTTTTTTGTGTTTATCATTTCTCTGGTGTAAATATTTCCACTATAGCCAGTTTCCAGCCAGCAACTTGCCATTATTGAAAGTGGATTTGAAAAGGATGCTTACCACAGTTCCCTTGGGCCAAAATAAGCCCACTCCAGCACACCGTTGTATAAAGCTCCTTATGTGAATGCATGGCTTGGCCCATAAGTGTACATTTACTTCTGCAGCTCAAATATCAAAGTCTTGTGTCATTTGCAATGTAAAATGGATAACTTATCTTTGTAAATAATTTATGCCAGCAAATTACCAAAATATTTCTGTCAATTGCCTCATGGAGTCATTATTTCTTAATTAAATTAAACAGTATCATACATCTCTATCATGGCACCTTGTACCAATGGGCACTCAATAAAAATGAAATATTGGAATATGCAAATGAAGTTATAATTATGAAAAAAATATTCTCTTTCACATATAATCAAGGCAGAGAGTTGAGTATTTTATTTAAAATAACATTCTTAAGTTATATAGGTGATTTATATGCAAAACCAAAAATGCGTGGGGCTGCTCTATTTGCAGGCATGAGTCATCTAAAATCAAGAGATGGAAATCCAAGGGTATGATGTTAAATAATGCATGAGTGATATAATTTTATTGTGTATCTCATTAGTAAAATGCTGCAGGAGACAGTAATGTTAAAAAAAATAAATCTTTTTTTTTAGTCACCATTTTTCAGCATCATCACATTTAAAGAGGCAATTTTCAGACAACCTGATGGGAACTCATATGAAGTTATAATGCAGTATAGACAGTTGTTATTCTGTGAATCAAAAGGAAAATCATGAATCTCATTTTTAATTCAAGCTTCTGTTTCTTTCTTTCTCTTTATTTTCCCTCTTTTTAATCTTCTGCAACAAACAATTTCAAAGCTCTTCCACCTAATAAAATGTAAATTACCTCTTGGGTTCAAAGTTATTAAAGCAGTTTTATTAGCTCTTGCATTGTACAGCATTCTGGTAAGGAACAGGGTTTATAAATAATCATCTTTTCCCTTATCTCCTGACTTCCATCTATAATTAATGGTCTATATCACGTTCCTTTACAGACAGCCATTTCTTCATAAACAAATATGTGAACTGGTGCAAATGTGGCTGAGTGCCCTAAAAAAACAGCATATTAATTAACTGCATTTTAAAGCCTACAATTTCATGCCCAAGACTTGGCATTGCAACCATGGTATCTGCAGTTAGATGCCGGATCCATAAACATCAAATAGAAGGATTATTCCTGGGTCTATTATATGCAGTCAAGAATCTAAAAGGGACAGATTGTGAGAGCATGTTCGTATAGTAAAGATACTATCTTTTTAAAAATGCTCACTTTAGGAGATCTGTTATTTGAAAATATTTTCAAGCGTGTTTGTTTGCCTTAAATACAATCCTTGGTTTTCACAGTTTCTTTTCAAATAAAAATATATTAGCTGGATTTTCCCATGTTCCTTTATTAAGAAAGTCATACCGTGTGGGATAACTGAGCTGTGTCTTTGCAATTTGGAAGTTTTCATATAAAACACATATGTGTGCACACGCACATGTGCACACACACACGCTCGAAATGTAAACGTAGAATTGAAAGAATGATGGTGATGTTATTCAGGTGCGTGCTAAGTCACTTCAGTCGCGTCCAACTCTGCACGACCCCATGGACTGTAGCCCGCCAGGCTCCTCTGTCCGTGGGATTCTCCAGGCAAGAATAGTGGAGTG
This sequence comes from Oryx dammah, assembly GCF_014754425.2. Taxonomy (NCBI): domain Eukaryota; kingdom Metazoa; phylum Chordata; class Mammalia; order Artiodactyla; family Bovidae; genus Oryx; species Oryx dammah. Next base: position 91,715,944 of record NW_024070203.1, on the reverse strand, counting down.
GGTTGCCAGGCCCTCCTCCAGGGGATCTTCCCGACCCAGGAATTGAACCCACGTCTCTATGTCTTCTGCATTGTCAGGTGGGTTCTTTACTGGAGTCACCTGGGAAGCCCCAGATTCCAAAGCATTAAAAAAAACAAAATCCTGGTGTGTTGATTAGCCTCTGGTGGAGTCTATTTTATTTTTAATCTTTCCCGCTCAGCATCTGTTTCTCCTTTCTAACACCTTTGCCATCTACCCTTAGGAATATTTTCCACTCATTGATGTTTTGTCGGCAAAATTAATCCAGGTGCTGTACCTCCAATCAACAGAAACAAGAGGAGTTCTTGAAAACTCGCTCAGTCAAATGTCTTCTCTCCCTTCCTCTCAGTGTTAAATCTGTGTAATGGGCAGTAGTATGATCTGACTTTGAGCAAGGGACACTCTCTCTCTTAGGAATTATGAATGTTAACTCTATACAAGAGATTAAAATAGAGACCAATTTTGTTATCATTGTCAGTGTTCTTTTGTTTCTTGTGCTTTTCTGGTTAAAGCTTGAGCCTTAATTTTTATAATAATAATAATTTAAAAAAACCCCATCAATGGACTTAACTAAACCAGGTCAAATTTACTCAAGAAAGAATTTTTTAAAAAATTTGTATTATTGAAATATAGTTGATTTACAGTATTACATTAATTTCTTCTGTACAGCAAAGTGATTCAGTTATATATATATATATATTCTTATTCTTTTTCCATTATGGTTTATTACAGGCTATTGAGTATCCTTCTCCATGCTATAGAGTAGGCCCTTGTTGTTTGTCTAGTCTATATAAAATAGTTTGCATTTGCTAACCCCAAACTCTCAGTTCATCCTCCCTCAGCCCCCTCTCCTTGGTAACCACAAGTCCATTCTCTATGTCTGCGAGTCTGTTTCTGTTTTGTGGCAGTGAAAGTCCTGTCCGACTCTTTGTGACCCCCTGGACTATACAGTCCATGGAATTCTCCAGGCCAGAATACTGGGGTGGGTAGCCTTTCCCTCCTCCAGGGGATCTTCCCAACCCAAGGACTGACCCAGGTCTCCCACATTGCAGGCAGATTCTTTACCAGCTGAGCCACCAGGGAAGCCCAAGAATACTGGAGTGGGCAGCCTGTCCCTTCTCCAGCGGATCTTCCTGACCCAGGAATCAGACCAGGGTCTCCTGCACTGCAGGTGGATTCTTTACCAAAGCCCATTTGGGTCGTATTTTAGATTCCACATATAAGTGATATTATACGGTATTTGTCTTCCTCTTTCTGATTTATTTCACTCAGTATGATAATCTCTAGGTCTGTCTGTGTTGCTGCAGATGGGTTTATTTCATTCTTTTCTGTGGATTAGTAGTAGTCTCAAAAAGGAATTTAACTACTTCCTTACAAAGTAGAAAAATCTGCCTTGCTATTAAGAATAATTCCCATGGTTACCTTTCCCCCCACCTGTCTATTTAATATTATAAATAAGTATTATAATAGAAAAAATGGTTTATTTATGTTCTGGATCACAAGTCTATGGTACCGCTATCTGGTGAAAACATTGGTCTGGAGGCTGTTTAAGAAGTAAAACAGCCTGGAACCACTTACCCCAGGATGCTGTGGAATGTGCAGGGTCAGAGGCTGGGCTGGGACAGCTGTGTCGAGCCAGACTCACTGCCAATAGCTGGTTAACTGACACACTCACTGGCCGTGTTCTCAGAAACCCTATAGGAACCATATGATTCGGGATGAGAACGGCATGTATTCTTTAATAAGAGTCAAGATATTACTTAATAAGGAGAAATCCTTTTTGTTTTCCTTTGTTTTTTTTTCCTGAAAAATGGCTGAAAGTTCTAAATTCTACACTATTTTTGGTTCAGACCAAGGGCAAAACATATTCTTGTTTCACCTCCAATAAGTCATTTATCCTGGACCTTATTTTTCTTTCCCTACAATAAAAATCCAGGCTAATTATATAACAGTGTGTTTAGCCTATGAGTTAAAGTGCTTTACATTTTCTAGTTAAAATGAAATATCTAGCATAATTAAACAATAATATAATGATGATTAATCCTTTTTCACAATTTAATTATTCAATGTGTATGATTAATCATTGTAATTTAAAGGGTATAATAAGCAAGTAGAATAATTATGTATAATAGAATGTAAGGTGTAGGTTAAAAGGTATATATTAAAATTACTCATAAGTATCTTGGAAAAGTTATTAAATGACATTACTGAAGATGCCTTTAATGTAATTAGTCTCAGGGTTTTATATGTAAAAGGCAGACATCCCCTCCCCTAGCACTAGGCGAGGGAACTTCGTCTTGCTTTCTCTATCATCTTTCTCCAGCTGAGTGTATATTTTTTAAGAGCTCTGCACTTTTTATTCAAGTCTTCCAGAGAGGGAACAGAGAGAGACTTGAGATTTTGAAAGGACAGACAGGGTCAACTCTCCTGGTAGAATCCTTAATGCTAGTTTTAATTTGAACAAACTATTTAAATATAGACAGCTTCCATCACACCAGCACCTAATCTTTAATGGCCTGGTTTATCCATACAATGTCAAGGAAAGGTCAGAGTCAAAAATTTATTTTGGCAAAAGGAAAGTGTTCCATGAGAGGACATGATCCAATATTCTCTGTGGTTCTTGCTGCTTCATATCAAGAATGGTGGTTATTAACACTTTTCCTCTGGCATAGTACTTAGGGAAAATATATCTGTTCATTTATTAATTTAATTATTCATTTAGAAAATACATGGATTGGGTCCATGTTTTATATAAACATTCAGTGGATGAAATCTACAACTACAAAATGTGCCTATTACAATCCAGTACCTTCCCTAGGAGGGAAGATGAGTTCCCAGTGTGCCAAGGTGAAACTGGTGCTCCAAATAAGGGTTATATTTTCAGTAGAATTTACTGGAAAAGAACTCTAATTACTTACAATATAATGAGCCTAACTCACTGAATTGTCTACTTTGAAATTTTTTTGAGCCTATTTCAGGACATTAACTGACATTTAGTAACATTTTTCAATAGAAAAGACATAGTTGATTCCTGACAAATAACTAAAAGTTTAATGTTGTAAAACAACTTAGTGGTAAATTAGGGCCTAGCTATCTGAAAAATATACCATAAAGACCATTATGTCTTGGCAGGAGTAATAAGATTTAAGTTGCTTTTCTTGCTTTAAGAGCATCGGAATCCATGATACTTAACATTGAGCACTGTGCTTTGCTGAATAACTGAACAAAAGGAAAAAAGATTTGAAAAGCAAGTATCATTTGTAACACCTTCAGGGAATTATTCCTCAATCCGATACTTGTGAATAGCTCCCAGCAAAAACAGTGGGAACAAAGCACGTCTCCAGAAAGGCACGTAAGCAATCCGAGGGGACAAGACCCAAGCTGAGTCTTGCTATTAAGACGCGTGTTAAAGCAAAGCACCAGGCGTGCAGCAGAGCTGAGGATGCGAGGGAAGAGCTGCAGACGGGCATTTCTCAGGAGAGAGCACTGTGGCTCCTTGGAGGAGTAGGCATTTCCAGTGAGAAGGAGAGGAAAGGAAAAAGGAACTATATATAAAAGGAGTGAAATGCCAGGGTCCAGCCCTGGTGGATCCAGGGAATTCGAAGTGGGGACGGAGTCGGAGTCTGGGGAAGGACTATTTAATTAGAAATATAAAGAGATTAGGAAAGAATAGTGTAGTAGGAAAATAAGTGGAGAAAAGATGCTGAATAACTTGGTTTACATGGAAAACTAATAAAACCTCGAGACAAGAGGTTTGCACCATCTACGTTAGGCCACTGTCACCCACTTGAATAGCAGAGGGTACCCTGCCTTGGGCTCCCTCTTGCGTGGATCTTAGAAGCCAGGGCAAGTAGAAGACTTGGCAAGCCTCCGCGCTCCAGATGGGAATTCAGCTGGAAAAGGGGAGAAAAGAACGACATGGAGGAGGCCAGCATCACTGCAAGACTCACAACTTTATTTTCAAAAGCAGCTTATATACCCCAAGTTGTACATAAAGAAATAATGGAATATGCAGAGTTATGCAGGGGCAGCAGTCCTGACCCTCATTGAGACCAGGCTTTCTTTTTGCATACCGTCTGGTATACAAAAGGTCTCAGGTGGTTTACATTATCTTCTGGCCAAGAGGCCTGTTAACATTTTTATGGCTCTCTTCCTAGATAAATGTCTATCAACCAGAAAAACTCTTTTTCCCTAGAAGTGTTTTTTCTTTACTCTGCATCACCCTCAAAGTACTAAATAAAGTTACACTCCTGTAGAACAAAGGTGCAGTGGGTTATAACAAAGAAAGTACTTAACTCAAAGATCTAATGTTGCTAATACCAGGGCTACTACCTGTTTTTCTATATACCAACTATATCTACAAATAAAAGATATGAAAATTTGGCAGCAAGTATTGGCTCAACAAATGAAACCCTTAATCAGTCCTATTCTAATGATTTTGACTCCTCGGAAGCCCCTACATTCCTAGGATGTTTTAAGCTTCCTCTGCCTCCTGCGGTCAGGAGGCCTCAAACAATCACATGCGCAGCTGTACGAGTCCTGCAGGCAGGCTAGAAAGCCATCAGAGGGGTTTTTGGATTGAAACACTCGTATTATGCCCAGGAGACTTATAACCTAAAAGCTCTAAATTAACTTTTTCCAGAAAAAGTTGGTGGGGGGACAGCCCCCTGTTAATGTCAGAAGAGTAGGTGGAAAGCATAACACAGTAAAGCAGGCAGACTCTGGTTTTTGAGGGTGGATGCTCAGGAAAATCCAGGGGGAACCCCTGAAGCCTGACTCGGCTTGCCCATCAGGCCTCTCCGCATGACCTTGTCATGGGTGGGATCTCCCGTGCTGGCTCCCGGCAGTGAAACAAAAGCAGATGCAGTCCAAGCAGATTCCACTGGATAAGAGGCAATTGCGCTGAACACCAGAGAATGTTTGATCTCTCCACCTATTTCTGCTCCCTTTGCCATCAGAGTAATATTTTAATTAAAGTAGACTAGTTTATGAAACCATTCTCTTTGTTTGACAAGGGCCAATGTGGTCATGCATTTTCATTTCAATCCCAAAAAAAGGCAATGCCAAAGAATGTTTAAACTGCATACAATTGAGCTCATTTCACATGCTGGCAAGGAAATGTTCAAAATCCCTCAAGCTAGGCTTCAGCAGTATGCAGTATGTGAACTGAGAGCTTACCGTTGTACCAACTAGATTTAGAAAAGGGAGAGAAACCAGAGATCAAATTGCCAACATTTACTGGATCATAGGAAAAGCAAGGGAATTAAACAAAATCTACTTCTATTTCACTGACTATACTAAAGTTTTAACTGTGTGGATCACAACAAATAGTGGAAAATTATTTCAAAAATGGGAATTACAGACCAGCTTACCTATGTCCCGAGAAACCTGTATGCAGGACAAGAAGCAACAGTTAGAACCAGACATGGAAAAATGGACTGGTTCAAAACTGAGAAAGAAGTACGTCAAGGCTGTATATTGTGACCCTGCAAAATGCAGGCTGGACGACTCACAAACTGGAATTAAGATTGCTGAGAGAAATATCAGCAACCCCAGATACACAGATGATACCACTCTAATGGCAGAAAGCAAAGAGAAATTGAAGAGCCTCTTGATCAGTGTGAAGGAGAAGAGTGAAAAAGTTAGCGAAAAACTCAGCATACGAAAACTAAGATCATGGCATCTGGTCCCATCACTTTATGGTAAATAGTTGGGGGAAAAAGAGGAAACAGTGACAGACTTTATTTTCTTGGGCTCCAAAATCACCGTGGAGTGTGATTGCAGACATGAAATTAGGAGATGCTTGTTCCTTGGAAGTAAAGCTATGACAAACCTAGACAGTGTATTAAAAAAGCAGAGACATCACTTTGCAGATAAATGTCTGCATTGTTAAGGCTATGGTTTTTCCAGTAGTCATGTGTGGATATGAGAGTTGGACCATAAAGGAGGCTGAGCACCAAAGAATTGAAGCTTTTGAACTGTGGTGTTGGAGAAGACTCTTGAGAGTCCCTTGGACTGCAAGGAGATCCAACCAGTCCATCCTAAAGGAGATCAGTCCTGGGTGTTCATTGGAAGGACTGATGTTGAAACTGAAGCTCCAATACTTCAGGCACATGGTGTGAAGAGCTGACTCATTTGAAAAAACCCTGATGCTGGGAAAGACTGAGGGCAGGAGAAGATGGTGGAGGATGAGATGGTTGGATGGCATCATTGACTAAATGGACATGATTTTGAGCATCCAGGAGATAATGAAGGACAAGAAAGCCTGGCGTGCTGCAGTCCATGGGGTTGCAAAGAGTCGGACACAACTGACTGGTCAACAACAAAGTTAATAGGCGAATGAGTGCATTGAAAGTGAATAACCTCAAGGGGGGCTTAGGCTCAGCGGTAAAGAATCTGCCTGCCAATGTAGGACACAGGTTTGATCCCTAGGTCGGGAAGATCCCCTGGAGAAGGAAACGGCAACTCACCTGGAAAATCCTACGGACAGAGGATCCTAACGAGCTCCAGTTCATGGCGTGGCAAAGAGGTGGACACGACTGAACACAGATGCAACATGAGTACATGGGTATTTAACTTATTCATTCATTCAATTTGTGAAACGTGGGGGTCTGTTTTATATATCAATGACCAGTTTATAGTACACAGTAATTCAGTTGAACACTGATCTTTGTGTTGCTGTGAAGATGTTTTTTAGATGTGATTGAAGATTTTAAATAGTTTACAGTTAGTAAAGAGGATTATCAAATCTGGGCAGGCCTGATTTAATTTTTTTAAAAGACTTTTGGAGTAGAACTACCTCTGCTTGACAGAGGAAAGGGGAATTCTGTCTCTGGGTAGAAGCTTCAGCTCATGCCTGAGAGTCCCTGCCTGCTCTTCTTGATAGCTGATTTCAGATTTCTAACTTAGCCAGCCCCACAATCACATTAGCCAATTCTTTGCAATAAATCTCTCTTTCTCTCTGTCTGTCTCTAAGAGAGAGACAGATAAACTGACTGATGCAAAATGCATAGCAAATAGATTTGGAGGGATATAATGATAAATACTTTAATGCCTCAGTAGGAAGATGCTTTGTAAAAAGTGGTACTTAGAAAAGATTCAATCTAGTGATAATGCAGAGGGAAGATTGCAGGAAGAACGTAGGTTGGAGGCAACCTGACTGGAATGTGAAACTAATTCAAATGTCCCAGTTTTATAGAACTGGGTGTGGTGTACAGGATCCCTGCTAAAAGAAGCCACAGTCTCAAGGACTTAGAGAAATAACTGAAGTTAAAATCCATTGAAAAAAATTGATGATGGAGAATATCTTGAAAAAACTGAATCAAAATGGATCCAAAGTAGGAGTCTTGGTGGCAGGTGTTTGGAACCTGCTAAAGATCAAATCAAGGCTAGAGCAGATCACAGATTGCAAGAACCACTGATGATGTGGTTCTAGGAATATTCAAATTGGCTTAAAACCCCAAGGGTGGGATGTGATTGGAAGTGCTAAATCAGGTTAGGACGCCTTAGCAATAGATTGTAAATGAATAGCCTGGCTTAAGTAAGGCAGGACTTACTGTGGGAAATATTGAGTGGAGGAAGATGCCATTAGAAAAGAAAAATATTCATATTTGCCAAAAAGTTACTACATTAATGGAGAAAAAGGAAAGCATGGCCCTCCCAAGATCACAATGTGTTCAGCCGTGAGACCAAATGCTCACAGCAATGTATCCCTCTGTGACTCTTAACAGAGCAATGATCAACTATGACATGAATATTCTACCATGACTTAGACATTCCAACATCTTATGCCTCAGTCAAGCTGTAGAGATATCAAACTATCGGGCAATGACTTTATCTGGTCCCTCCATCTGGGTCATATCTGCTTTTTCATCCTGGTTAACTTTCTGTAATGTGGTTTTTGTTTTAGCTGCTGTGGGACTGTGGTGGCAATGAATTTAGACTGCCAATCTAATTTTTCCTTATTTTCTTTTTTCTACTTTATTTTTCTTAATCAGTAACTTATTTTCCAGTATGACAGTAGTTAAGACAGTAAGTTCTCTCATAAGTGGCCCTGGTTGCAGATATCAATAGCCCATTTTTAATTGTAAACAAAACTAGATATTCCAAGCATTGGTAGTTAATCTTTCTTTTATTCTCAGATTTTGACAATCCAGGGAGACAAGACCTCTGAAACACCATCTTCTGTGTGTGACCTCAAAGGTTTGTCTGTGAAAAAAAATAACAAATTTAATGAGCTAGGCTTGAAAATGTGGCCCTGAGTTTGTATTGTTCATTTTCTTTTTACTGAATCATAGTTGACTTACAATTATACCAGTTTTAGGTGTATTACATAGTGATGGAATATTTTTTATGGATTATGTGCCTTGCAAAGTTATTATAATATTATTGACTATATTCCCTGTAAAAGGAAGGGGACCAGTGTTAATTTCAACTTACTTTTCCAGAATATTTTTCTGGAATAGTATTAGCTTGAGGTTGGATTATGCTGTACTCTAGCTACTTGTAAACAAATGCTTGTTGGCAAGCATCTATTTGATACCCTTTAAAAATGGAGTAGGTTTAGAATTCATCAGGAACATTTGAGATTAGATATTAGAAAAATTATTAAAGTTTAAAAGTATCAGTAAAGGTCATTGAGAAAGAAAGAGGCATTTAAGAAAAGGTTCTGAAATTTATTTTTTTGAGATGATTGAAGTCAAATGCTGTTCAGAGACAGGGTATTTAAATGCCACCTTCTGGAAATATTTGGCTGAATATTTATACATTAGAATATTTTCACATAGATTAGCATTCCACTGTCAGATCCACAAAATACTTGCGTGTAAAATTAGATCGGAAAAATTAGACAATGACAAATTGTTTAAACCTTTACTTCGTCTCTAAAATGGGGAGGTGGTAACACTGCCTCCCAGTTAGACTTCAGTTAGAACACTTACCGTAAATGCAGCTAAAATGTCTGGGGCCATGCTAAGAGCTGTGGCCTCTGCGAGCGTAAGTCGCTTCAGTCGTGTCCGACTCGGTGAGACCCTACGGACTGCAGCCCGCCAGGCTCCTCTGTCCTGCGACTCTCCAGGCGAGAACACTGGAGTGGGTCGCCATGCCCTCCTCCAGGGGATCCTCCCAGCCCAGGGACTGAATCGGCCCCTCCTGCATTAGCAGGCGGGTTCTTCACCACGAGTGCCACTGAGGAAGCCTCTGCGGCTTCTATTCTCTCATAGCTGGTACAGATCGGCAGGACGATGCTGATGGAGCAGGCAACTTTATTTGGTAGACAGTTATTATGAACTGGGCTTCCCTGCTGGCTCGGATGGCAAGGAATCTGCATGCAGTGGAGGAGAGCCAGGTCCAACCCCTGGGTCAAGTGGATCCCCTGGAGAAGGGAAACGCGATCCACTCCAGTGTTCTTGCCGGGTTATTCCATGGACAGAGCTGGGCTACAGTTCACCGGGTCACAAAGAGTCAGGCATGACTGAGCGGCTAACACTTTCACTTCCCTTTTTTATTATGAACTAGAGTTTGGAAGATGGAAGCAAGACTGGGATTTTTAGCTGAGGATATAAAAATTAGGTTAAAATTAGATGGACAGGTATACACTGCTATGTTTAAATGGATAGCCAACAAAAGACCTACTGTATAGCGCACACAACTCTGCTCAGTGTTATGTGGCAGCTTGGATGGGCGAGGAGTTTTGGGGGGGAATGGTACATAGCTATATACATGTGGCTGGGCTCCTTTGCTGGTCATTTGAAACTATCATGATATTGTTTCTTAATCAGCTATACCCCAGGGCAAAATAAAAAGTTGTAAATAAATAAATTGTTTTAAAAAGAAAAATATCAGATTATAGTCATGCCACCACTGGGTAACACGTATGGTTTTCCTTTTAAAGCGGTTCTCATGTCTTTTCAAATGGACACGCCAGCAGCAGCTGAGTGGTGTCCAGTGTGGCACGGTTCAAGTGTGAGTGCTGCCTTACGCAGGGAAACTTCTTACAGAACTGCCCTCATCCTGAGTAGTACTGGGAAGCTGTCTGCCTAAGGGGATTATTGCACAGGACTTGACCAATCTAGCTGATTCTCTGAAACCCTCACGCTTAGTTAAATGGTTAAAGTTTCAGGCCATTCCCAGTGAGAGGGAATTATAATTCAGACCATGGGCAACCCCAGGCAACTGAGGCTATTCGGAAAGAGCTGCATCTAAATGAATGAATCCCCTCGCCAGGGTTTCAGAACACCTGTCACAGCTGCCCTGCTTGGAAATGAATAAATTCTACAGATTTAAAGGAAGAGTATCTTTTCCCAGAAAAGGTTGAATAAAAGAAAAGAAGGAAAAGAAAACATTTCTTCTGTCCTCAGTAATGTTATATCTATTGAAATGCATATTAAAACTAAAGATTAATACTCACCAAAGATAGATAGCATTAGTGATGCTAATGATGGTGATGAAACAGCATATCTAAAATTCTTTCAAGAAAATATTCTTGTTTTAAAAATTTGATGAGCAAAAAATATAATCTTGTTAATGTTGTCATTAACATACATCTTCTTTTTATTGAAGTAGTTGACTTACAATATTACATTAGTTTCGGGTGTTCATAATGACACAGTATTTTTATAGATTAAGCGTCTTGCAAAGTTTTTACAATATTTATTGTTGGCTATATTCCTTTAAATGTGCAGTACAGAGATGTGCAGTACCTCTCTGTGGCTTATTTATCTGAGTTTGTATGTCTTAATCCACTTCACTCATTCCCTTCATCCTTCTCACCTCTGGAAGCCACTAGTTTGTTCTCTGTATCTGTGTCTTTTTGTGGTTTTGCTATATTTGTCTGTTTTGTGTTTTAGATTCTACATACAAGTAAAAACACAATATTTGTCTTTTTCCATCTAATATTTCATTAAACATAATACTTCCCAGGTCCATCCACATTGTTACAAATGTCAGCACTTCGTTCCCTTTCTTTTTAACTGAAGTGCAGTTGGTTTTCGACGTTATATCAACTGTAAGCATACAATAGTGTGATTTGATGTTTTATGGCTTATGCTACTTTTGCAGTTATTATAAAGCACAGACTGTGCTCCCCTGGCTGTACATTATACCGTTGCACATATTTACTTTGTTTATTGTATCCTGAATCTCCTCGCATCTGCTCATCTCCCTACCTCTCCCCACCGATAACCACTAGTTTCTTCTCTCGACCTGAGTTTGTTTCTCCTTTGTTATACTCATTCATTTGTCTTCGTTTTTAGATTGCACATATAAGTGAAAACGTACAGTATTTGTATTTCTCTGCCTGATTTACGTCACTTAGCATAAGGCCGTCTAGGTCTACCTGTATTTCTGAAAATAGCAAAATCTCATTCCTTTTATGGCTGAGTAGTGTTGTGTGGTAGACACATACAAAATCTTCTTTGTCCACTCATCCGTTGAGGGACATAAGGTTGCCTCCATGTTTTGGCTATTGTAAATATGCTGCTGTGAACAATGGTTGCATATATCCTTTCTGAAATCCAAAGGAAACAAAAAGATTTCTTTCTTTCCTATGGCTAAGTAATTTTAAAAATGTATGATTATGTCAAGTTATGATAATTATTAGGAAAGGATATCATAAACAATTACTAATCAATACTATACAGAAATAATATACAGATCAATGAAACAAAATTAAAATTTATGAATATAAATACTGTGGCTTATACTAGGCATTTTTAGTATATGTTAGATTTGGCATTTCAAATTAATGAAAATGGTTATTATTTAATGTATAGTACCGGAAAGCTGATTTTGTCAAAAAATAAATTAGACAACTTTTTCATGATATGTCAAAAATATCACATTATAGTTAACTTCATTAATGCCATAAAAATAGAAAAAGAAAATGAATGTTTATCTGATCTTGGTTCTGGGAAAAACTTTCAAATACGGTTAGCAATATTTTTGGATATTATCCTTTTTCCACCTTTTCTCTACATTCTATCCTTTCCATCAGATACACTGAACAGACACCTGTCTCTGTTTTAAGAGGGATTGTGGCCTACCAAGATATAGAAATAGACTACATCTATTCTTGAATTTCTTTTCTTTCAGAGGCCAAAATTTTGAAGTGAACATAGTTTATGGAGCAAGGGAAAGGGATGGTGGGCCCTGTACCCTCATTGCCTGTTGCCTTAGCTCTGAACACAGCATGTGAGCTGGGCACCACTCGGGATCAGTGGCGAATTCTGCCATGGCATAGAGTTTTCAGGCAACTTAGGTGACTGAAAGCAAGGCAGATCCCATAAAAGAAAAATACGATGCGTCTCCCTGCCCAAATATGAAAAACAATTCTGTAGGTCACTAAATATCTTCTTAGGTACCAAGCAATATTTTCTCATATTATGTACTAAATTTTATTTATTTAATCAGGTACCTATTTCTGAATATTTAGTTGTTTCCAATTTGCATTGTAAGTACTACTGTAATATGTGATTTATATGTTTATTTTCAAACTCAACCTCAATTGTTTACTAAGAACAAATTCCTCCATTTGGAAATCCAGCATAAAAAGGTATACATATTTTTAAGTGTCTTGATGCATATGGGCATATTGCTTTCTGGAAGTGGTTATCTCACTATACTTCTGCCATTATTATCTTTTATCCCTGCTTTTTGGATCAGTTTTTACTACCAGGGAAGATGTACCTTTAAGTAAAAAAAAAAAATTGTCAGTTTGTAATTTTTTTTTAAAGAAATGTCTATTTGTTCTAATATGGGCAAGAGTTTCTAGTGCTTTGTATGAACTTTATATACATTAAAATACGACTTGCCCATCAAATTTTGTCAAAACGTAACCCATTTGCCTTTGCCATTTTAGTTTTATACACAACTCTTAAAATTAACATTAGTTTTAAATGTTGATGTAAGCCACTCTATTTTTCACATCCTTTTTAAAAAATTAATAGTATGCCTTGCTTCCATTTTCATTTATAATTAAGCTTAAAAAGTGACACATAAGGCTTTCCTGGTGCTAAGTGGTTAAAAAAAAAAAAAAGAAAAATTCTGCCTGCCAATGTAGGAGACACAGGTTCGATCCCTGACCCAGGGAGACCCCACGTGCCGCCTCCGTCCACCGCAACTATGGAGCCTGCGCCCTAGAGCCAGGGGCCTCCCCTCTGCGGCCCTCACGGCCTGGAGCCCTGCTCTGCAGCGGGAGAAGCCTCCGCGACGAGAAGCCGGTGCCCCACAAGCAGAGAGTGGCCTCTGCTCGCCCGGAAAGAGAGCCAGCACAGCCACAGCCTAACATAGAGAAAGAAGATTATAAATCAGCGAGGCACACTGCGCTCTAATTCTACTATATTTTCTGTTTTGCTGCTAAAAGAAAATCGATCTGGGACTTATGTCTTTAGGCCACAGTACAAAAGTATTTTTCCCTATTCACGTATTCACTGTTTCTTTACTGATCTCTATTGATAGCTAGTCATGTGCTGTGTCCTGGGGATAAAAGGGAGTGTAGATACAGCCCATGTCTTCCAACACTTTATTCCTTTATGCATACCACCAAGAAGCAAAGAAGAAATTGCAGAATAACATAAATGCTACCGTGGTGCTAAATATAGGGCTAAGGGGGCACAAAGTCTTGTGGAACAGAGGGCGGAGGGTAGCCTCTGGGATTCCAAGAAGCGGCATCAAGAAGCGGTATCTAGGCTGAAACATAGAAGATTTACAGAACTCCCCACAGGAAAATGAAGGAAAGGGATTCCTTATGAAAGGATAACATGCACAGAAGGAAAGGCTGAAAAGAAGGCACAGGAGAGATTGTCGCTCTTTCAAGAGGTGGAAATAAGTCAGCAGGATGATGCAAAGAATACGAATTGCAGGATAAAAGCCACAATAAGTTACCAAAAACTCAGATCACAGGGAGTCTCATGAGAGACATTAAAGAGATTGGACTTCCTTACTAAGTGCAAAAATGTCACTGAAGGAAGCAGGAGTGGAACATCACAAGATTTTGCATCAGCTCGAGTCCCTGAACTAGTGTGAAACTAGACAGGAATACCACACATCTCCCTTGCAGGAATATGCATGTTGGGTTACTCTTTGTTGAGAGAGAAACACTTTTTTTTTCCTTTTAAACTACTGAGGCCTGAGGGTAGTTATTATAATAGCAAGCAGTTGGCTGTCCACACAAGGTGAACAAAGATAATACCCATTGTTGAAGTGCAACTCCCTCACTAAGTATTCAAAATGTGATGAAAGATTTCTAAAGAAAAACGCATATGTTAAACACTATTGTGATTTTTAATAAATGTTATTTTCATTTGAGATGTAGGGAGGGATTTAACAGTTATGAGTGTGGGAAATCTTTTTTTTTTTTTAAAGAAAGGAAGTTTAACGGTGTATTCACTCAGTTGCTCAGTCGTGTCTACTGTTGGTGACTCAGGGACTGCAGCCTCCCAGGCTTCTCCATCCATGGCATTTCCAGGCGAATACACTGGAAAGGGTTGCCATTTCCTGCTCCAGAGGATCTTCCCAAACCAGGGATCACAACTGCATTTCTCGTATCTCCTGCGTTGGCAGGCAGATTCTTTACCACTGCACCCAAACTGCAATGTACCTTAGTACACAAAATTGCTAGCCGGGTTATTAGATTGGGAGTTTTCTCTCCTCTTGGATATTCTTCTCAGATGTTCAGTATCCCATATCAGTAATACAAAGAGTCACTTTAAATGATTAAACAATTAAAAGGAAAAAGGTGGGCTATCAATCTGTTTATCAAGGTGTTTGAACTCTGTGCACACCAGAGGAGAACATAAATAGTATATTGTAAGATTGCATGTTTACATACAATAATGGTTATTTTTAAATTCAAGCTTTTTGTACTAGTCGGGTACAATAGTTATTGAGATTACTGGTTTACTTTCGTGGATATGGGGAACTTTTGGCTCCCAGATTTCTAAAGGTCTGTTTCATAGCATGGGCTTCTCAGGTGGTTCAGTGGATAAAGAATCCTCCTGCAATGTGGGAGACACAGGAGATGTGGGTTTGATCCCTGGGTCAGGAAGATTCCCTGGAGAAGAGCATGGCAACCCACTGTAGTAGTCTTGCCTGGAACGTCCCATGGACAGAGGAGCCTGGTGGGTTCTAGTCCGTGAAGCTGCAGAGTCAGATATGACTAAAGAGACTGAGCATACACTTGTGTGACTAATTCACTTTGCTGCACAGCAGAAACTAACACAACGTTGTGAAATAGCTAGACTTCAACTGAAAGCATCTTAAAGAATCTGAAAATAGTTTGAAACACTCTAAAAAAATCACAAATATTTCAGACTAATTTCCTCTGCTTCTTTCTAGGACTATTCTAAGAACTGCAATAAACCATAGAAGACCCACATCTAATATAACATTTATTAGTTTTCACTTATTAGTGATCAGTAATCAGGCAGCAAGTATACATATCTAAAAATATTTATTTATGGCTGTGTTGGATCTTGGCTGCTGTGCGTGGCTTTCTCTGGCTGCAGCGAGCGGTGGCTGCTCTTCACAGCAGCGCACAGGCTGCTCAGTGAGGGCCTCTCTTGTTGCAGAGCGCGGGCTCGAGGAGGCACGGAGGCTTCATAGTGGCGGCGGGTAGGTTCACCAGCGGTGGTGTGCAGGTTGAGTTGCTCTGTGGCGCGTAACGCTTCCCGGAGCAGGGGTGGGACCCATGGCTCTTCATTGGCAGGCAGATTCTTATCCATGGGACCACCAACAAAGTCCCAAGTACAGACATTTTGAAAGAAGTATCTTATATCATATTAAAAATGTAAAATTTCAACGTTGTCATGAAAATTTTCCTATGAGTTATGAATCTTCA
Source organism: Oryx dammah (assembly GCF_014754425.2). Taxonomy (NCBI): domain Eukaryota; kingdom Metazoa; phylum Chordata; class Mammalia; order Artiodactyla; family Bovidae; genus Oryx; species Oryx dammah. Next base: position 91,700,091 of record NW_024070203.1, on the reverse strand, counting down.
GTCTTGTTGGTTATGTCACCTAATAAATAGTTGCAAAGAGATTTGAGTGCTATACGTCTAAGCTCTTGTCTATTATCACAATGTCTTTAATTACGTGAAATAGTGATGTTTTTCTCTCAATGGACCGCATTATTTTTAGAAGGTGCTTTTAAGATATATATAGAGTGTTCATGGAGTACAGTTTCCCTTTTTAATGTCTAAAAATAAGTAGTATAAACAAATAAGTCAACTGAGGTTGGCAGGTACAGAGAACAGGATTGGCGTTTATGCTATTATCTGCAGAAGTAAATTGTACGGACAAAAGCAATCAGCATAGATCAATTTAGCCTGTGGAGTTGACTTTCTGATAAAATACTTCTCTGCACTCCACCTCCATTTGTATTTGCCCTACAGGTTATTATTTGTTATTGAACAATATTACAATTCTTAAGGGAAAACAGTAGAATTCATCTGAAGTGAAGCCACACTGTTGTGCGTGGAGGACACTCAAATTCTTGCAATTACTCTTCTGACTTAAAGGGTAAGGAGTTACTCAAGGGTTTCTTCTTGTGATTTTTAACTTTAGCGGGTTTGTTTCTATTTTGTAACATATTTTGTTTATATTCAACAGAAAAAAATAGTTTTTAGGTAAGCAAATTCTGTGAATCATTATGTCTGAATAACTTTTATTCTTTTGTAAAATGAACTGAGCATTGTGTTTAGCTTGATACAGCATATAAAGATCCATGAACTATTTGGGGCTATTAAGTGTTGGGGGGGGAGTTTTTATCCTAGTTATATTTCAGAGATTATGACACATTAGGAATAAGCACTGTATGCTAATTTCTAGGTCATATAGTTATTACAAGACTGATGTCATGATGTTTGTATTACAAGATGAATTGTATTTACATAATATTATCATTGTCAATAAAATAGCAAGTGTTAATTACAAAAAATTTGTGTAAAATTTAAAGAAAGCATGGAGTAAATGATAGCTAGAACTCTACTGAATACCCATGGTGGACTTTGCATTAAACTGGGACCTATGTGCTATACAAGTTGAGTGTGACATAGTTGTCTTTCCCATCTTATATTTGGGAAGACAAAAGGAATACATGAAAAATCACAAGAGAAGCAAGACAACAAAGCGATAAATCACATGGCTACTGACTGGGGAAGTTCAGAGAAAAGTGAGATAGGTGGAGGACTTTATAATTTGAAGACTGTTTCTTAACAATTTTATAGTTGATTTGGTGTGATAATGTGAATAAAATTCAGATAATTAGAGAAAATGACCATTTTGGACTTGTAGAATACCAGAAGCACATATATGTTGGATGTAGCTTTGTGTCTTAAGGGAACCAAAGAGTAGAGGAAACATACTGATCTCTCAGTGAGAAAACAATTCTAGTAACTAGGGTGGGCAAGATCAGTGAAGGCTTCAAAAGCTATGGGCCTAACACATAAAAATAGCTGTCATCTGTTTATCTATCCATCATCTATTATCTATCTACTTCAGAAGCTCCTGACTCCCCAGGTCAACAATAGGAATACTTTTGTGAATTGGAACTGTATTTGAGTAACACTGACAGTCCATGAGGATAAATTTCGATTCAATATATTTTCTGTCCAAAAGCAGTGCTTCCTCCCCAAATCTGTTCATTTTAGTCACTTAAAGTAACTTATGTAATAATAGACGATATTTCCTTTGTGCCAAAATTAACTACTTGGTTGATGCAAGGAAGGGAAGCTACCATTAATTCACTATCCTATTTTAAACATGGGCTTGGGCACATCACGTGCTTTATCATATACTTCTTCACAGCATTGCTTGGAGTTAGACATTTTTTACCATTGAAAGCTAGAACTTAGGGACATAGGAATAAGTTATCAAGCAAATCCAAACTTCTCTAACTCCAAAGTCCATGCTTTATTTTATAACCAAGCTGCCACAAAAATTGTAAGTACTTCAATTTAGTAGATATATTTATCTTTGCTTCACTCTCTTCTACAATAATATGCTCCCTCTCCAATTTCTCATAATGCAGATGTGCATATCAATACCAGCTGCCCGGACAGCTGAGCATACAGCTGATGCAACCAAAGGCAGGCACCTGATGTCGGTTGAGTCAATTGTTCTTCCTTATAGAGAAATTTTAACTAAGATTCACTGAGATGAATTGAGCTGATATTGATAAGCGGATCTCTAACTTATAAGGCAAAGCCAGAATCACCACCATGAAAAGCCATGGCATGTTGTAAAGGAAACTAAAGTGAAAGCAAAACAAAAAAGCCTTGGATAGGAAGGATGTTCCCCGAGGAGAAAACGAAACAGACGTGGATTGAGAAACAGAGGAAAGCAGGAGTCTGTGACTTTGTTTAACTAAAAGTGTCTTTGTTAGTTCCTCTTGCTTGAGCAGATATGACTCTAGCTTCAAAATCCTATTTTCATGGCAAGTTGTGGATTTTATAAAATTTTACAGCATCTTGTGGCACAGAGGAAAAGCTGAATCTTAGTTTTGTTTTTATCTCTTTTTAAGCAATTTGTTTTTTCTTAGTAGAAGCTTATAAGTTTTGTTGTCATTTTTGTTTGTTTGACATTGCTGTTGTTCAGGGCATCTATCTCAATGATCCATTCTGATTTAGGTATGCAGAAATGACACATTCGTCTAGTTTTATTTAATGAAACTCTAGTAATTTTCAATGTGAAAACAAATATAAGGGACTTATACATAAGTAAAAGAAATTACCTGGTAGAAATAAATTTATCTTTTTTTTTTTCTTTAAGAAGGGGCATGAATAGTAATGTAATTTAAACCAAAGTTTTTGCTTTGCATGTCTTTAGAAAAGTGATTATTTCCAAGACTTTTATAGACAACTATCATGTGTGAATATTATATAAGAATATCAAGACAGTGTATAGACAGTGAATCTAATGCATTTAGATTTAATTCAATAGTAATGGTTCAGTTCAGTTCAGTCGCTCAGTCGTGTCCGACTCTTTGCAACCCCATGAATCGCAGCACACCAGGCCTCCCTGTCCATCACCAACTCCCAGAGTTCAGTCAAACTCACGTCCATTGAGTCGGTGATGCCATCCAACCATCTGATCCTCTGTCATCCCCTTCTCCTCCGGCCTCCAATCCCTCCCAGCATCATTCTCTTTTGCAATATGTCAGCTCTTTGCATGAGGTGGCCGAAGTACTGGAGTTTCAGCTTTAGCATAAGTCCTTCCAAAGAACACCCAGGACTGATCTCCTTTAGGATGGACTGGTTGGATTTCCTTGCAGTCCAAGGGACTCTCAAGAGTCTTCTCCAACACCACAGTTCAAAAGCATCAATTCTTCGGCACTCAGCTTTCTTCACAGTCCAACTCTCACATCCATACATGACTACTGGAAAAACGATAGCCTTGACTAGATGGACCTTTGTTGGCAAAGTAATGTTTCTGCTTTTGAATATGCTGTCTAGGTTGGTCGTAACTTTCCTTCCAAGGAGTAAGTAATGGTAGGAAACCATTATTAGTTTTGGGTGCTCTGTTATGTAAGAAATTATTTCTTTAGTGTTAATATAAAATGTGACAGCAATTTCTGAGAATATCTACTTGCAATAAAAGTCTAATTAGAAATGAACAGCATATCTGTAAGGGGGCAATAGTTTTTCATTTCATATAACAATATCACAAGGCTAGAAATATTTTATAAACTGGATATAATTATTTGCCTATTATTTTTTTATTTTTCCTTTCAAAGATGTTTTATGTGAAGGCAGGATGTGTAGATCGAGATTAATGCTTAAATGCTATAGGGACTATTCTGCAGAGGTCTGTAGATGACTCTGGGTCTATTTGGCCACATAGGAAGGGGGTACTTTTTTTCCCCTTTTAAACAAATTTAGACCACATTTCAAAGGATGATAGAATAACAGGTGCTAAGAGGAGGGATTGGAAAGAACAACTGCCAAGTTGCTTTGAAGGATTCTGGTGAACTTTATTCCTTAAGCCACTCTGTCTTCATTTAACAAACATTGACTGGGTGTCCAGCCGTGGGCCAGCTCTCTTCTTATGTGTCCAAAATAGCTCAGTGAACCAGACACACAAAAATCCCTGCTCTTGCTGAGCTGAGACTTTTTCATGTGTCCATTTTCCCACACCTGATTAAAATGCATCATAAATGGCTTGGCAGCTTTCACCACTAACATACACAATTTGACTGTGTATTTATGCTTCTCCATTGTGTCTACTTAGTCACTCAATTTGCTCATTCTCTCAAATGTTAAGAGCAAAGAGCTTGTAAATGCCTAGATTTCCTAGTACAAGATCATTTAACAAAGACCCATGGCAGTGGTACTTCAGCGAACATATGAAAACTGTCATGAAAGTGCTAAGGAACCATCTTGAAAAATAGACCACTTGTAAAATCGGGCAATTTATAGACATAAGTTTTATAAATATAGTTTGGAAAACTGAAAAAAATCATGAGTGTACTTGAAATTCCATTTGCACATAATACTTCATAAGGAAGATGAGAAAGAGGCAGCGAATTCGAGGAAAGATAAATGTGCGGATATGGACAAATCCAGGAAAAACCTCAGTCTCGACGTCATCACAAAGTCCTTGTTGACTCTACAAAAGACGCACACTTAAAGGGGTAGGAAAGCTCACCACCAGCTATAGTAATATTACTGAGCCAGGATTAAAATCTCCCCAGAGCAAAATGAAACGGAGAAAGTAAGTAAGAATATATAGCTTTGTATCACTATGCAGAGTGTTTCCTGGGTACACACATGGGGGATCTGAGAGACATACACAGCGCAGTGCTTTTACCACTGGAAGCGAGAGGCCAGGAAGGGTGCCGTGGGTAGCAGCGATGAGAACCGACCCAAGGTGATCAGGCGCCGCTTCACACGCCTAGAGACGCCAGAGAAAAACCAATTTCTCAACATTCTGTAGCTGTAATACACGACAGAGAGTTCCCGAAAGCGACTCTTAGTTCAGAGAGAAGAACTTCTGGGTCCTGACACCAGACAAGCACAGAGTTCTTGCCAGCAGCCAGCCACCGACATCCACAGCCATCAGGAGGCATTGGTTTAAGAAAAGTTTCACAGAAGCTAGAACTAGCCTCAGGAAGCCTTTGCAATATAATATCAGGGGAAAACAAAGACTCACCACTTTATATACAATACAATATTGAGAAGCACACATTATATGTTTACATGCAGAAAGTGAGCGAAAAGGAAAGTGAGGTCGCTCAGTCGAGTCTGACTCTTTGCAACCCCATGGACTGCAGCCCACCAGGCTTCCCTGTCCTTTGCTATCTCCCAGAATTTGCTCAAACTCATGTCCATTGAGTCTGTGATGCCATCCAACCATCTCATCCTCTGTATCCCCTTCAAATACGTTTTTTAAAAGAAATGCCTTAATAAGTCCCAACAATGAGAGTTTTGTGATTTTTATCCAATTCTTGTGGAAGCCAAAAGTTTTCGGGATTCATCGCCGTGTGCTCCCTTTGGATGAAGGGCGCAGACAGGAGCCCACCAGCCGTGCTGAGGGTGTGCAAAGTGAGTCAGTTCCATGGAAACGTGACTCGTGGTTGTGCCTGAGAAGGTCAGGCAGTCCCCCGACGAGGGTTCAGTCAGAAAGAGAAGCTGTCACAGCAAGAAAAATAGGTGGAATGAGAACTGCTAGACATTAAAAAAAAACATGACTTTGATTTTTTCCAGATTAATGCCTCTTATTTTCTTGTGAACTGTTACCAGGCAAAATATAACATGACTTCCACAGTTACAGTTTTTCCATTTTCGGTCCAAAGCCCACCTTCAAGTTTCTTGCTAATAATATCATTTGCTGTTTTGGTAAGGGACTCACTTGGTGGCTCAGACGGTAAAGCGTCTGTCTACAGTGTGGGAGACCTGGGTTCGATCCCTGGGTTGGGAAGATTCCCTGCAGAAGGAAATGGCAATCCATTCCAGGACTATTGCCTGGAAAATCCCATGAACAGAGTAGCCTGGTAGACTACAGCCCGTGGGGTTGCAAACAGTCGGACACGACTGAGCAACTTCACTTCACTTGTTTATACACCCGAAGAGAAAGTTGATGCATTTACGCTGAGCACCAAAGGCCTTAATTACAAACTGTACAAGCAGGTAGGCTGATATCTAGACAGTGTAGGTGATGTTAGCCAAACAAAGGGAAGCAGACTTTATGATCTAACCCTTTAGGAAGCTGGGGGGCCTCCACGGGCTTTGGGATAACTGTCCCCAGGCATGAAAGAGTGTATCCTTTCAAAGATTATCGGGATCAATTAGAATGTCTGTAGAAATCTGTATTAAGAAATGATCTGTCAGTTGGTCAGTTTTAATCCAACAGTCACCAAAAAGAAATGCTAAATAAAATGAGAATGAAAATAGCATGCAAAGCTGTCTTCCACATGTGCTGAGATCAGTTAGGCTCAGATTGGAATCGTCAATTAACAACCCAAGTGATGAAATAAATGGAAAGAAAATAAACCTTAACTTTGTGTGTGACAGACTATTAATCAATCTAAGATAATATGTTCATTCAAATTAACATGGCAGTCAGTATGGTAACAGATATCGGAGTCCGTTTCTACCACACACACCAGGTAGTTCATGCTTTGGAAACACTTCATCTCCTGCACGTGAACTCTTGGGCAGCCACTTTGCTTTTCACCTTGGCCATGAGTTTGTTGCACTGAAGCAAGCAGCATACAGTTTAGAGGCCTCGTTGACCTTAATACGAATCGGTGAGGACAGAGGTCTCTTCTTCTTAGTTAAAAAAAACAAAAACAAAAAAACTGGTGAGTCTAGCTGCGAAAGTTTGTATCCATCGTTTGTATTTATGATACAGCAATAACGTAAAAGTCTGAGTGCTTTTATCAACAAACCCACAAATGCGGAGTTCAAGAAAACTGCGAGTTTGACAGCAACAGGGAGACTGCATTTTCATTAGTCATAAAATAATGCTAGTGTCAAGACTTGAGGAAGAAGGGACTGCAATCAGTGTAAGAAGCCTCCAGTTTACCTGCTTCCTCATACTTCGTTTGTAGCAATCAAGATGATTTTGTTTTGAACATGTTATATTTTATTTCACTTATCCATCAGCTTAAGATAGAAAACATTGTTTGATATCCTGTTAGAATTTATCGAAAGTGAAAAGTACTAAATTTAATTTTAACTTACTACGTAATTTTATCTTAACTCTGTATTCCTAAATAAATGAATTCTCTATCCAAATACCATTTCTATTATAATGCTATTGATCACTGAAAGTTTGATCTAGCTCTCTAATCTTAACCAGCTCTGATCTCATATAACTAGAGCTTTTAAAGTCTTAACTTTCATGTCACGTCTCTGACATTTATTTTGGGTACAACAGAATGAGCTTAAAACAAAACAAGTGATACTTATATGCAAGGTATACAACTTCTTTCTGGCAAGGTTCTTATCTTTTCAATAAACCATTGAATTTATTGCCCATGTTTTTTCTTTAGAAGAAAACTTGACCTTGTTTCATACCACATTTAGTGACATTTTAGCTGTAATAAAAGAGCTTCTTTTCTTTCTGATAGCTGGTTTCTTTTATAAAATTAAATAGGAAACTTTTCCCTACTGGCATCTAATTCTTATCATTTTCTGCTATTTTTTGTTATTGTCAAAAAATATATTCTCAAGGCCATCTTCAAAGTTAAATTTACTTAGAAGGCTTTTTCTTTCCTATAGCCTCAGTACAATTGTGTGTGCTCACTGCACAATTGAAAGGAAAACCAAAATTACAGACTAAAGTAGAAAAGTCAAGTTTTACAAATGTGAAACAACACTTGTTTATTATGGAACAAGCACTTTTCTAAATAATTTATATATATCATTATTTAAATGGATACAAGGTGAATCTCAAACTCAGAGAAGATAAGTAGGTAAGTTGCTCATGTCACATGTCAGCCAGGAATTAGGTGATGGAGCCAGAAATTAAGCATGTATTTATTTGCAAACTCTGCCATCTTATGACTATACCATACTGTTTTTAAATATTGCTTTGAATATGTTTCTGATTGATGCAAAGCACAGAATTAAGTAAATCAAATGTTTAAAAAGTAAGTATATGATTCACATGAAAATAAAAGAAGCATTTTAACAGCATGTAATTAACCTTGCAGAGCTTTCCAGGTGGCATAGTGGTTAAAAATCTGCCTGCAATGTAGGAAACCTAAGTTTGATCCCTGGGTTGTAAAGATCCCTTGGAGAAGGAAATGGCAACCCACTCCAGCATTCTTTCCTGGGAAATCTCATGGACAGAAGAGTCTGGCAGGCTACAGTCCATGGGGTTGCAAGAGTCAGACACAACTCGACAACTAAACAACAACAAAGTAACTTTGTATCATTTTATTTTGCTCAACTATTTATCAAAGTTCTGAAAACGTTTGCTACCACACTTTGACTTTTTTTTAAAGAAGTAAATATACAGTTGATGCCTTTTTAATTTTCTTGTGGAGGATATATATAAAGAATGAGTGTTCTCATTGTATAGAAAGATCCTTAGTCAATGCTTCCAAAGTTCCCTGAAATAATAAACCGTTGCTTTTTTGTTATAGATAATATTTACATTTTAAAAATTTCTGGCTGTTATTGGGTTAGACGTGAGAGACATGGGCCAATCCCTGGATCAGGAAGACCCCCTGGAGGAGGGCAGGACAACCCACTTCAGTGTTCTTGCTCTAGAATCCCACAAGCAGAGGAGCCTGGTGGGCTGCACAGAGTTGGACGCAGCTAAGTGTCTTAGCATCATATGTTGTTACAGGGCACTTGCCTAATATTGCAGTGTATTGGGAAAAAATTACAAAGTCAATAAAAGATAAGGAGTTCATTACACAGTATGCTAATAGAGAAGTAAGAGATTCTTTGTAAAGTTAAAAAGAAAAAAAAGGCCTCAGTAAACTATATAATGCTATATATTGGTTTGTCATGTTTTTAAGCCAGGAGAATAACATGGACATAAACCATTCAACTAAAGAAACCCTCAGATTTCCAGTTAAACTCTTGAAACTACTAAAAATGAAAGGGTAAAATTCCATAATCATAGATTACTGACCCTGCCAACATCCTTAATTTGAACTTCTAATGTCATTATGCCTGGATTAAAAGAAAATAATTTGTGTGCATATACAGTAATCTGCACAGCTGACTGTTCTGTATTTCTGTACATTAAGATTAGTTTTAATGAAATTTGAATTTAATGCAGTGCTTATAATTTTACTTTGAACACAGTGTTGCTAAACTATGAAACATTAAAAGATTTTTTTCTTCTAAACTACAATAATACTAAAATCAAAGTAATATTGATCTATTTATTTACATTATTTGTTTTAATTAGAGGATAATAACTTTACAGTATTAATCTTTTATATGTTCTCTGAATTAAAAGTTGCTTTTACTTTCTACTCTGTTAGTTGAAATGCCTGAGATGGGATTAAGAGGATACAGATTCTATTCTAATTGTTTTGTCTTCTCTGCTGCTGCTGCTAAGTCGCTTCAGTCGTGTCCGACTCTGTGCGACCCCATAGATGGCAGCCCACCAGGCTCCGCCGTCCCTGGGATTCTCCAGGCAAAAATACTGGAGTGGGGTGCCATTTCCTTCTCCAATGCATGAAAGTGAAAAGTGAAAGTGAAGTTGCTCAGTCGTGTCCGACTCTTAGAGACCCCAAGGACTGCAGCCCACCAGGCTCCTCCATCCCTGGATTTTCCAGGCAAGAGTACTGGATTGGAGTGCCATTGCTTTCTCTGTTGTCTTCTCTACCTCTTATGATTTAAAGATATTGACATCACAGGAACAATAGTAACAGAATAACTCATCAGGGGAATGGATTTTTTTTAAACAATTCTTATCACCTATATAACCTCAGAATATATGTTATTATAGGGAATTGTACTTTACTGTACTTGGGTGGTTTGGTCGCTAAGTCATGTCTGACTCTTGCGACTGCATGGACTGCAGTCCACCGGACTCCTTTGTGCATGGAATTCTCCAGGCCAGAATCCTGGAGTGGGTAGCCATTCCCTTCTCCAGGGGATCTTCCCAACCCAGGGATCGAACCTGGGTCTCCTGCATTGCAGGCAGATTCTTTACTGACTGACCTTCGAGGTAAGTACTTTAAGGCTGAAAATGATTGTAATCAGATAGCCACAGGTGGTTATGCAAAAATGCTCTCTTAAAAGTATTTCCATACAAATTATAAATGTCAGCGTAGAGCCTTCTGCATTGCACAGGCCTGGAGAAAGAAATCATTAGATATGTAACTTATTATTATCAAGTGCTCCAGAATATATACATCTGCTGTTAAATGTCATAAGAAGTATTTATTAAATATGAACTTAAATGTAAAAATGCCACTTAAACCACCATCTATTCCCATTCTGGCAAAAGGCATTCAGCAAATGGCAAAAATGCTTTCAGTTTTCATCCAGTGAAAACTTGCTCTACATTCTTATCTTCTGAATTGAATGTTTTTTTCTGAATGATAGCTTTCCTCTGTCATCCAAGTACAAAATTCTTGTGGTAATTGTCATGGTGTCTGATACATTGTCCTTAGTATCTTATGTACAGTTTTAATTAAATCTGGAAAGCTTCATTTCCACACTGCCGTGTGGAACTGAATGGCTCAACATTCTCTGCCTGCAGTCTCGGTATCCAGCTTATAATAGTGTCTCTTGCTGTGTTAAACAGCTATTCCGTCTGTATAGTTGTTGGGCTTGACCTTTTCATCTTCTAGTGTTCAGATTAACAGAAAGTAGAGTGGCTGAGAGCTCTCACTGATGAAATCTTTGTGCTTGCTTCTTAATTCAGAGTATGGTGGTAATAATAGTTCTTAACTTAAGCACAATCCATTTTTAAAGTTCTGTAATTGCTAAATTATAATAATCATAATCATGTGCGATGAATGCAAGGGAGGTGATCAGAAAATATACTTTCGTGTTTTAAAAGGATTTTTATTTATCCATTTCAAAGCATGCCTGCTTGAAGCGATATATAGCCAGTATTTCAATTATGCGGTTTTTAAGAGGCTATTGCTGCAATTACTTACTTGGAAATAATGAAGAACTTCTCATTCCATCACATTCTGCAATATGATAGCACATGCATCAATCTTTGGATATACTGATAATCAGTAGCAGGATATAGCAAATTTTTTGAAACTGGTTTATTTGCTGGCTTAAAATAAATAAGTGGAAAGAAAAAAATGTATTTCCATTTATCAAAAATGAATAATTATGTACATTTAGTAAACTTTATGCTCAGTTTGGAGATCATCTCTCCTTTGCAAAGATGATATTCTCAGTCTTCATCACATTAAAGAAGCCCTGCTTGTGGTTTAACTTACTAAACTTTGCTTTTGACCTGGGAACACTTGACCTACTGTCTCCTTCACCTACTGTAAGCCAAACTAGAGTGTGAATGTTTTGACGCTTCACAGAACCTTGGCAGACATATGCAAATTCAAAGGTTGAAAATTACACATTTATAATAAAAGCTTGAAAAAGAGTCTAAATATTAATATTTAAAATGCAACATCCAGGACTTCCCTGGTGGCCTAGTGGTTAAGACTTTGCCTTCCAGTGCAAGAGGTGCTGGTTCGAGGTGAGCTAAGATCCCACATACTTCTTGGTCAAAAAACTGAAACACAAGACAGAAGCAATATTGTAACAAGTTCAACAAAGACTTTAAAACGGCCCACATAAAAGAATAAAATAAAACACAATGTCCAAGAAGCAATTCCTAGGTGAAAAGAGAATTTTACAGTTTAACCTAAACTCAAAGAAGGTTGAAATCTGAGTATCATAATAACATAGTCTGAGTGATATCAAATATACATTAATGAGTTCCCTTTAATATCATCCACTGATTAAATTAGCATATTTAAATAGTACAATCAGTTCAGTTCAGTTCAGTCACTCAGTCGTGTCCGACTCTTTGAGACCCCATGAATCGCAGCACGCCAGGCCTCCCTGTCCATCACCATCTCCCGGAGTTCACTCAAATTTAACGTCCATCGAGTCAGTGATGCCATCCAGCCACCTCATCCTCTGTCTTCCCCTTCTCCTCCTGCCCCCAATCCCTCCCAGCATCAGAGTCTTTCCCAATGAGTCAACTCTTCCCATGAGATGGCCAAAGTACTGGAGTTTCAGCTTCAGCATCATTCCTTCCAAAGAAATCCCAGGACCGATCTCCTTCAGAATGGACTGGTTGGATCTTCTTGCAGTCCAAGGGACTCTCAAGAGTCTTCTAATAGATACTGATTAAACAATGAGGATAGCTTAAAAATGCAAACGGATAGATAAGCTCAGATGTATATTATCTCGATATTACTTGTAACAAGTCTCACTGAAAAAATCACAGATTTTGAAGTTGAGACCTACTTTGGAAAGTGAAATTGTTAGTTGTTCAGTCGTGTCTGACTCTTTGTGACCCCATGGACTGTAACCAGCCAGGCTCCTCTGTCCATGGGATCCTCCAGGCAGGAATGGGAGAGGGGCCTGCCATGTCCTTCTCTAGGGGATCTTCCCAAGCCCGGGATTGAACCCAGGTCTCCTTCGTTGCAGGCAGATTCTTTACCATCTGAACCACCAGAGATTATTTTAATCCCTACATTTTCTAGATGATTAAATTGAGATTCAGAGTTGTTAGGAGGATTGCTGATGGTCACATACCTAAATAGTAATAGGACTAAAAATGTCAGTCATGTGTTATTCTGGCCAGCAAGACTTAGGTTAGAATCTTAGTCTATCATTCAATGTTTTGGGGACCTTGGGAAATTTACCTAAACTGTACAGGACCAGGTTTCCTCATTTGTAAAGAATGAAAACATATGAGAAGAGTTGGTAAATATTTTTAAATGCATGGTCAGATGACATCAATATATACTAAAAACTGGTAGATATTATTACTCTTAAAGGTCATTTATGCAACCTTGCAAAGTTTTAAATCTACATATAATTGAAGGAAAAAGAATGAATTAAATAATCCTTGGGCTTTCTCTGGATGAAGAGAAAACATTTTTCTATGGTGCGCTTTCTGTTATAGATATCAGCATTTTATGGGACCTCATTAAGTATTTAATCATTAAAAGGAAAAATTCTAACTCAACTCTGCTCCAGTTCTTGGTATTACTCAAGGGTAGAAAACCTACAAAAGTGTCTCTTTTCTTTAGAAGAGATGCTTAGTGAGTGTTTGCATACAGGTTTGTGATGAGAAGTTAGTTTCTGGTTTAAAAAAAAGAGAAGGATAGTATGTAGGGACACATAATAGTATTGAGTGAAAGAGGGAGATTCAAAGAGAGGAAATGCAACCAGCAACCGACTTTTTAGGAAATAGCTCAATAATTTTAAGAACACTTTTAATATTAAAATTTATTTCACTGAGGTCTAATAATACATATATTTTCATCTTTTTTTAGCTAAAATTTAGTACCAAAACTTTAGCTGTACAGAGTTATGCCAAGAAAAATCAAAATGACCCTGTTAATAACATTTTGATGCAATGTGAATATTTTGGGCAACCTGAAAGAATGATGCCTAGGACTAGTTAATTCAAAGATTAACGTCTTCCCCGCCCCCTACATTTTCTAAAATATAATCAGGTGAAGGCTACAGTGGTCAACAAGGGGACTGGCAAAGCGGCACCCGAATGCTTGCCCGAGAACCCAAGTGCTGCCATTGTTGGCCGTACCCCATGTGGGTGGCGGGGGTCTTGCTCTGTTCCTCAAAAGACTGTCCAGTGTGGCTTTTCTGTTAATCTGTGAGTGATAGTCACTCTACACTGAAAGAGGGTCATAAGCTTAAAGTCTCTGACAAAGCAAAACAATAAAACACTTATAGAGAATAGCAGGCTGAGTTTACATTGTTTTTGGTGCCAATATATTTTGTTCCATGACATTTGAAAGTGAGCATGTTCTATGCATGTGTCTGTGTGCAGGTAATATTTATACAATATATATGTGGAGATTTATATATGCACACATTCTTTCACTCTCTACATAGGTAGATACATGGATAGAGTGATCAGAAATCACCTCTTACTCCAGGATTGAGGACCACAGAACCCTCTGCTTGTATGTGACTGAACGAAAAATGAGAACAGGACCAATCACACGATGGACCTTTCTTCCCTAACATTTCGTTGGCCATAGTGAGCTACATAGCCAAGCCTGACATCAACGGGGCAAGTCAGTGTAATTATCTCCCAAGTTGCAGTAACTGAATACAAAACCAAACACAGGTTATCTCAAACATAATTGTTGCTGTTTCAGTTTCTAAGTCGTGTCCGACTCTTTGCAACCCCATGGACTGCAGCATACCAGGCTCCTCTGTCCTTCACTATCTCCCAGAGTTTGCCCAAATTCATGTCCATGGAGTCAGTGATGCTACCTAACCGTCTCATCTTCTGCCACCCTCTTCTCCTACTGCCCTTAATCTTTCCCAGCAGCAGGACAAACATTAATTAAAAGTATGTAATTTAGCCATAGGTGCACAGTTTTTAGGTTAAAACAATTGAGACATTATATATCTAGATATCCTCCATGCCTAGGTTTATGAATGTGACTAAATGTGTTTGAAAAACAGAAATAAAACTATTTTTGGAAGAAAATATACACAATGTAAACATATTGAGACTATTATACTCACTATAAATCCTCAGTCATACCATTGAATTCTAGACATTGTAGGGAATTTAGAGCCTGTCCCAATTTCTTACTAATTGATGAAGTTTCAGAAAGGACAACTCCATACAATAAATCTAAGAATTATACTAATATGAATTGCAACAGATTTAATTTCATGACAATTATTTTAGTCCAACTAAGTTGAACTAAGGCAAAAAATAACTGACATAAACGGCTTCACACTGCAATACAGCAATTACCTGAGAAATGACAAGGCAGTGTTTCTGTGCCCCCCCTACCGTCACTCTGTATTGAGGGGCACACTGCCCACATCTCCTACATGAGAGACTAGGATATACCATCTCTGTGAGAAGTGGCAAATAGATGGGGAAACAGTGAGTGACTTTTGATTTTTGGGCTCCAAAATCACTGCAGATGGTGACTGCAGCCATGAAATTAAAAGATGATTGCTCCTTGGAAGAAAAGTTATGACCAACCTAGACAGCATATTGAAAAGCAGAGACATTACTTTGTCAACAAAGGTCCGTCTAGTCAAGGCTATGGTTTTTCCAGTGGTCATGTATGGATGTGAGAGTTGGACTATAAAGAAACCTGAGCACTGAAGAATTGATGCTTTTGAAGTGTGGTGTTGGAGAAGACTCTTGAGAGTCCCTTGGACTGCAAGGAGATCCAACCAGTCCATCCTAAAGGAGATCAGTCCTGGGTGTTCTTTGGAAGGACTGATGCTAAAGCTGAAACTCCAATACTTTGGTCACCTGATATGAAGAACTGACTCATTTGAAAATACCCTGATGCTGGGAAAGATTGAAGGCAGGAGGAGAAGGGGACGACAGAGGATGAGATGGCTGGATGGCATCACCGACTCAATGGTCATGAGTTTGGGTAAACTCTGGAAGTTGATGATGGACACAGAAGCCTGGTGTGCTGCGATTCATGGGGTTGCAAAGAGTCGGACACGATTGAGTGACTGAACTGAACTGAGCTGAGAACTGGGAGTAGCAGCGGCCTCTGCCCCAACCTTTCACTTTATTCCCACGTTGTATTTTTATTTATAGATATAGAAACAGTACATCTCTGAGTATAAATTGATTGGAGGGAGGGAAGAACGAAATTCTAGAAAGTATTGAGAGGCATGTATCTCAAAGTAAAGCAATATATATGTAGGTGGAAAGAAAAAAAACAAAACAGTCGATTAGTTTTTCAGCATCCACAAAGTATGAAACCCTGTGTTAAGACTTAAAGTGGGAGGAAAGCATATCTAGTTCCTGCACCCTTGAATATTTGGAGAATAAAAGCATGCTGCCAATATTGTGAACAAGTACATATTTGCAAGTGGGACACAGAGCACTCCGGCATAGTACTTTTGAAGCAGAGACATAAAGAATGAGTGAGGACGAGCTAAGTGGAATGAGGCAGGAAATGGAAGAGAGGGCCAGGAGCCCACAACCCCAGGGTGAGAACCAGAATCAGCAGGCAGCACTGATTACAAAATAAACAGTACTGAGGACGGCCAGCATGGAAGGCGAGCAGAGACGGAGGTGAAGTCCAGCTGAGAAAGCAGAAACAACAAATAGTTCAACCTATGGTGGGTGTAACAAGCTGGGAAGGGTACAGTGTTCTCACACTATATCATGAGGGAATTTACTCCAATCCTCAGTTCAGTTCAGTTCAGTCCCTTAGTCGTGTCCGACCCTTTGCAACCCCATGGACTGCAGCCTGCCAGGCCCCCCTGTCCATCACCAGCTCCCAGAGCCTACTCAAAGTCAAGCCCATTGAGTCAGTGATGCCATCCAACCGTCTCATCCTCTGTCATCCCCTTCTCCTCCCGCCCTCAATCTTTCCCAGCATCAGGGTCTTTTCCAGTGAGTCAGTTCTTTGCATCAGGTGGCCAAAATATTGGACTTTCAGGCTCAGCATCAGTCCTTCCAATGAATATTCAGGACTGGTCTCCTTTAGGATGGCCTGGTTGGATCTCCTTGCAGTCCAAGGGGCTCTCCAGAGTCTTTTCCAACACCGCAGTTCAATCCTACGAATCAGGAAATGTCTCCATCAGAACATGGTACATACAGTGAGACATCACTGAAGAACATACGGGAGTGAAACGTACGATTCTATGTGCGTGGGGGTGACACGTTCACAGGTTGCATCCCCGAGAAATAGAAAAGCAGGTTACAGGAAGTGACCTTGGCATGACACCCGTTGAAGGGAAGAGAGAGAAACTGGAATGAGCAGGATTCAAGCTGTGACGCGGTTTCAGCAGAAACCTCGTCCAGTCCTTTCGGGGACTCTGAAGTACTAATCCACTTTAGAATTCTCCTGCGCTAAGCTTACAAAGTCAAACTTTTATATCCTCTTCTCAACGAGTAGTTAGGTCCGGCTTTTCAGCCCACCCTACGGCAAAGGGGGCGTGTCTTTGAGTGATGCTATACTTTTCAGTTCTTGCAGTGTCTGAAGAGGGCTGACAGTTAAGACTGTGCCTCTGGTGACAACTCCTGAAGCTGGAGCAATAAATATTTCATTTCTGGGATGGGGTCTGGGCAACACCTCAAAGTATCCACCCCACTTTGTTGGAAAGATTGGGAGCTAATTTAATATAATGAAAGAAACCTGGGAAGCCTGGCTAAGAGAGAATCTAAAGGATAGGGGTAGAACGTAAGACTGGAAGCAATGTTAGGAGCTGGATCAGGAAAGTGAAAGTGAAGCAGCTAAGTCAAGTCCGACTCTTTGCGACCCCATGGACTCCAGCCTACCAGGCTCCTCCATCCATGGGATTTTCCAGGCAAGAGTACTGGAAGGACTTTGCAAACAGCGTCATGAGTCTAGACTTCAGTTTAGAGACAAAGTGAAGCCAGCGGGATTTCTAAGAATAGGAGTGACATGGTTCGATTTGAAATTAATGGTCCTTTTTGCAGCTTTGTGGAAAATAGATTGGAAGGGGCCAGTAGTAATTCTGAGTAACCAGTATAACCAAAGCCTCAGTGAGAGACAGTTGAATCTTAGAAATAAAATTCTAGTCGGGGAATACCGCAGTCCATATGTTGATCTAAATGACTGTCAGATGTTTCTTAGTCAAGATGAATCTGTTTGGAATTTGCAGAGAACTGCAAGTTGGGGTCTGCAACCACGGTGAACCGTGTGCAAGTCCCTGCCCAGCAAAGGGAGGGAACACTTATAGAGAGAAAAAGGGAACTGGGAGCGCTGTCGCAGCCAAGGCCATGACTTCTCAGTGGCCGAGCCTCTCCAGGAGAGAGGACTCTCTCTTCTTTCTGCTGAGCTTTGTTATCGTTATAGGCATGAGAGCTCCCCCTCTGGTCTCCCAACTCTACTTAATTGAAGTTTCTGTTTATTAAAGTTTTTACATGTATATGGTCTGATATGGGCTTCCCAGCTGGCACTAGTGGTAAAGAACCTGCCTGCCAAAGCAGGAGATGTAAGAAACATGGGTTTGATCCCTGGGTTGGGAAGATCCCCTGGAGGAGGAAGTTGCAGCCCACTCCAGTGTTCTTGCCTGGAAAATCCCATGGACAGAGGAGCCTGGCGGGCTGCAGTTCATGGGGTCACAAAGAGTAGGACACGACCGAGCGACCAACACTGTGGTGTGATATTCATGAGCACCTTTATGGGATTAAGCATTTTTATTGGCTGTTAAGTCTAGGAAATAGATGATATCATAGAGGGGATGCATATATAATGGGGAATGTGGAGATCCTGGGAAAGAAACCAGATGTACGCCAACATTTATTGGTCAGGAAGAAAAGGGAGACTGGCAAATTAGAAATTCATGAAGTTGAAGGTAGGGAAACTAAAGTTGGCTTTCACTGAAAGCAAGAGCTGAGAGTCTTTTTCAAGACCTTTAAATAAGGTCTTTTTCAAGTGCTGCTGAAGATTTCTGGAGATGGAAAGAGAAAATGATTAAAAAGACCAAATAAACTTACTGATTGTTTATGTGCTCGTACTTCTGGTGATAAAATTATAATACTATTGAGCAAGTTGTATTATTTACTGATTTGTTTACTTATTTATTTGTATTATCTGTATAATTTGGGTGTAGGCAAAAAGAAAATAGTGGTGTTTAGCTGGGTAGATGGTTACAGAGTAAAATAGCAAAGGACCTAGGATTTTGATAAGACAGAGCCTGAAATGATGAAACAGATAATTTAGATTAAGTAGGGTATTAAAAAAAGTGTATAATTACATTTTGGGACAGAGCTATCTTCTAAACTGCAAATACAGACAAGTTTGAAACTAACAGCAGGACTTCAAATTAAACATGGCAGACCAAATATACCTGTTTACCTGAGTGCTCCTTGAGATACCATGAAAATGAGAGTAACATGAATTTTCATAAAGGTGTTAAGCCTATATGGCAAGAAGAACCTGAGGGAAGAGGCAAGCTACAATATTTGCAAAACAGAGGAAGCAGAGGAAGCTTGAGTGGTAACTAACTTGGCAGAACTGAGTGAATTACAATTATGTCAGCCCCAGGGACAGCACAGAATTAGGCTGATTCAGGAACTCTGACAGGTTCCGAATTTGGATGTACAAAGCACCTCTAAGAGTGGGACTACAAAAAGATCAGAAAACGTAAATATTGGTTAAAATATATCTAAACATTTAAATGGCATTAATTACAGTGTCTCTCCACTCACCTTCTTGTTAATAAGAACATTAGCAAGTCTATCCTTTCTTTCACCTACTCTATATCATATCTACACTTTTTATCTTGTATTTTAATTATCTGTCTATATTTGAATTTCATATTTGCACTTTTATATTACATTACGACAAGTAAAATGATAATCATTTGGATATTAAAGGATGAGTAATTAGGAGTCTTTTGTTATCCTCATCAGTTTGAAATTGAGAGAGAAAGAAGGAAGAAGGAGGAGAAGAGGGGGATTGCAACATCAGCTATGTTGCTAATAGAAGCTACACTGAAAAATAGGAGCTCAGGAGACTTCCCTGGTGGTCCAGCAGTTAAGACTAAACCTTCCAATGCAGGGGGTGTGGGTTTGATCCCTGCTTGAGGAGCCAAGATTCCACATGCCTCATGGCCAGAAAACCAAAACATAAAAACAGAAACAATATTGTAAAAAAAATTCAATAAAGACTTAAAAAATGGTCCATGGCAAAAGTAAAACCTTAAAACCAAAAAAGGAAATAGAAGGCCAAAGTCTAATTAACTCACAGTAGAGTGAACAGGACACATATCTACTGTATGTGTGAGCAAACTGCATGGAGAGAGCCAAGCAGCAGGCCCCTTCTCTGAAAGTCGAGGGAGGAAGAAGTTGACGAAGGAAAATGCTGAGATCAGCATAAGCAATTCGTCCTCCGAGGCACGCCACTTGGATATTACAGAGCACTGAGGAAAGCAGAGAATCTGGGAGTATTTCTCCCTTATTTTCCACATTTAAGAAGTCAAATGATATTTCCTATTCTTCTTTAGCAAATTAGGGTAGGGAAAAGTATCCCTCCAGTTACAAAGCTAAATAAAGGTCAGTGATATTTACATACTACAACTATACGAGTGTTGTTTGTTGCCAAGCCAACTAGTATACTCTAAATGTATTCTTTTCTATGTGCCGTTTACAATTTTTGCTTTATTTTGCCTTTGTTTCTTCTTTTGAAATTTCCTTGGACTCTCATGGAGTCAGACTGACTGATTTAAAACTTCCTAGCAGTATGAACTTACTTTCCTGATCTGTAATATGTTGGCCAGCTGACTCATTGGGAAAGACCCTGATGCTGAGAAAGACGGAAGGCAGGAGGAGAAGGGGACGATAGAGAATGAGATGGTTAGATGGCATCACTGACTCGATGGACGTGAGTTTGAGCAAGCTCCGGGAGATTGTGAAGGACAGGAAAACCTGTAGTCCATGGGGTCACACTGAGTCAGACACTACTTAGCAACAACAACAAATATTGCTACTAATAGTATATCCTTTGTGGAGTTATTGTGATGATAAATCTAGTTAATATACTTAGAATGCTTAGAACAATGCCTGACACATTGTAAGCACCCAAAGTATTTGCTATAATTATGTCTTTATTATATTATTTATTTTTGGTTTCTCAAGTCACATACCATTATCTAAACCATAGAGATAAATTTTTTCCTCAAAATTTTCTCCTCGAGTCTTCTGCTCTCCTGCCCAAAGCTGCATAAACTGTGATAAATGCCTACAGACAAGGAACAATATGGAATTTTCCTCATGGGTTTCGTATATCTGATCCTCAACGGTTCTATTTCAACTGATTCTTGTTTTACTGAAGTTCAGTTCAGTTCAGTCGCTCAGTCCTGTCTGAACCTTTGTGACCCCATGGACTGCAGCATGTCAGGCTTCCTTGTCTTCATTATCTCCTGGAGCTTGCTCAAACCCATGTCCATTGAGTTGGTGATGCCATCCAACCATCTCGTCCTCTGTCGTCCCCTTCTCCTCCTGCCCTCAATCTTTCCCAGCATCAGTGTCTTTTCCAAGAGTCAGCTCTTCGCATCAGGTAGCCAAAGTATTGGAGTTTCAGCTTCAGCATCAGTCCTTCCAATGAACACCTAGGACTGATCTCTTTTAGGATGGACTGGTTGGATCTCCTTGCAGTCCAAGGGACTCTCAAGAGTCTTTTCCAACACCACAGTTCAAAAGCATCAATTCTTCAGCGCTCAGCTTTCTTCACAGTCCAACTCTCACATCCATACATGAGCACTGGAAAAACCATAGCCTTGACTAGATGGACCTTTGTTGGCAAAGCAATGTCTGCTTTTTAATATGCTGTCTAGGTTGGTCATAGCTTTCCTTCCAAGGAGCATGCATCTTATTTTTAATAACACATAAAGGTATGTGCATGAGGTAAATTCCTGGAGTCTTCACAGTTTATGTGCTGTGTGTGCTCAGCTGCTCGGTCATGTCCAACTCAGCGGCCGCAGGGACTGCAGCCTGCCAGGCTCCTCTCTCCATGGATTTTTTTCCAGGCAAGAATTCTGGAGTGGGTCGCTGTATCCTACTCCAGGGGATCTTCATCACCCAGGGATCGAACTGCATCTCCTGCGTGGACAGGCAGATTCTTTACCCTAGCGCCCCGTGGGAAGCCCTCCTCTCACTTTCAGTGATAATACGGTTTCCATGGGAGCATAGGATAGTCAAGTTGCTCACTCTTGTCCCAGTCTTTGTGACCCCGTGGACTGTAGCCCACCAGCCTCCTCTGTCCATGGGATTCTCCAGGCAAGAACACTGGAGTGGGTTGCCGTTTCCTTCTCCAGGGGATCTTCCCGACCCAGGGAACGAACCCAGGTCTCCTGCATTGCAGGCAGACGCTTTACCATCTGAGCCACCAGGGAAGACAGGGTTATGCCAAGATCCAAATCTGGGTCTGTCTGCCTCTAGTGTGGCTCTTTTATTTCACACCACCTGTGGCATTTTTCTGCTGGTTTTTAACTTTTAAAAATCTTTATTTACTTATACATGCCTGCTCTGCGTGTTCGTTCCTTCGCTCAGGCTTTCTCTTGCTGCAGCCAGCGGGGGCTGCTGTTTGTCGCGGTGCACGGGCTTCCTGTTGCAGCGACCCCTCTGTTGCAGGGCCCCAGCTCTGGGGCTCACAAGCTTCCGTAGTGGTGGCTCGTGGTCTTTAGAGCGCGGTTCGCTGGTTCTGGCACGGGGCCTGGTGACTCCTCGGCATGTGGAATCCTCCCAGACCGGGGATCAAACCGGTGTCTCCCGCACTGGCAGGCAGATTCTCATCCACTGTGCCACCAGGGAAGCATAGGTTTTCTGTTTTCTCTCTGATCCCTTAAGGTGTTATCTTTTTTGTCTGACTGCCAACTTTGATGGTGAGTCGTCTGTTTGCAGTCTGAAAACCATCCGTTCGTAAGAAATCAGCTTTTCTTTTCCTCTTTAGAATCTTTTGGGATCATTTTTATCATTGAGGATATGAAATGTCAGACTGTGGGTCACTTATTTTTGTTCCTCCTGATCAATAACTTGTAGGATATTCATTCTGATGATGAACGTCTCTCCTCAGCCTTGGTATATTATCTTCTAGTATTCTCACACTTCGATTTTGTTCTTAAACTCATGTTAGATAACGTCTCTCAAGTTAAAAAGTAAATCCTTGTTTGTTGTATATGTATATATATTTTAAGCCTTCAAAGAATACCTCTATTTTATTTCCATTTTTCACTCTTAAATTCTGTTAAAATTTTGCTCTTTGAATTTGAAGCCTCTGCTAGATGGGCTGACTGCTCACCAGAATTCTAGGTGATGTTGTCTTAACTCTGCATCCCCAGAATTAGTTGGACTTTTTTCATCATTGATGGCTTTCATTCTATTTTTTATTTTAAGATTGTATTTTTCTTTGTATCTTTACTTATAATATGACTTCCCTGGTGGCTCAGATTGTAAACAATCTGCCTGCAATGCGAGATACTTGGGTTCAATCCCTGGGTGTGGAAGTTCTCCTGGAGAAAGGAACAGCAAGCCACTCCAGTATTCTTGCCTGGAGAATTCCATGGACAGAGGAGCCTGGCGTGCTACTATCCATGAGGGTCACAAAGAGTCAGACCTGGCTAAGAAGCTAACACTTTCACTTTTTCAGGAAAGATATAGTGTGAAGATGTGTGCTTAGACTGCCATCTTGACCTGGGTCCAGGCTTAGTTTTAAAACACTGAATGTACGTGGCATGTGGATTAGGGCAGAGGAGGAGCAGAAATTGGAACATAGTTAGAAGCCTGGTCCAGATAGATGACGGTATGTTTAATCAGATTGGCTCCTGAGCAGGTAAAGAAATGGGCATGGACTTAAACAGAACTTTAAAAGTAAAATTAACATTACTTATTTAGCAATTTAGTAAATAAACTCACATTTGCATAGTTCAGATTTTCCTTCCTAATTTCAGTAGCTCTGTTAGCTTTTATTTTACAGAATAAAAGGTGATTCAAATCTTTTTTTAAACCTTTAAAATAAGTATATTTTATTCTTTGCCAGGAGACTTTATAGAAAATGGTAAACAGTATATGAATATAGAAAGAATTGTTAAACAGTTTCAATGTACAAACAGAGCCAGTGAAAGTAGGTTCAATCACTAATCTTTTAAATCTCAGTTTATAAAGCAGTAGTAATTAAAAAAAATATTTAAAGTCATCCATTATTTTTTCAAGCTCTATTATCTTTCTTAAAGAATAGTAATCATAAATGCACACAGTATTCCATGTGCTGACAGATATTGTATTTGAAATTTATGAGAAAGTCAGTCCTTGTAACTCATGATATTACACAGCTGGAGGCAATTCCTGAGCCAGTCTTGGCTAGGTCAAAGTAATATAAGAAGCCTTAGTCCCAGTGGGGCTAGAATGCTCTTGGTAGTTGTTAAGATTCAAAGTTATATAGCTGTGATTCAGCTTCTCTAAGTCCTTACCTGTTAACTACCATGACTATAGATATCCTTTGGGAAAGATATATGTTCATAAGATAAGGTCAAAAGAAGATTTTATAACTAGCTTAGATTTGGTTTTAAAATCTTGGTTTGGACCTCATTAGTTCTGGTGATTTGCAGTGTATCACGTCAGAGGGTATTACATCAGTCATTAATTTTACACCTGATAAATCAATGTTGAAAGTCTTCTCAAGTCAGAAATTCTTCCTGAATAGGAGAACTGCTCAGACCACATTGTTTCTTGAGATTTACAGATGACCACAATATGGAGACAATCCAAAAAGATGAATGTTGAAAGGGTTAGAGATAAAAATAGATCTGATTATTATTAAAGGGAAACCTTTTCTCTCATTGATTTAGTCCAGTCAATGCTTTCCTATTTGATCCATCCATCCAAGAGTCCAACATTTATGAAGATGGAGTAAAGAAACAGAGGATTCAAATTCCTATTAAACGGATGTACCAGTGAAATTCAAGTTGACAGGAGGAAACAGAAGGCAGAGGTACAAGGGAAATAATTTGTAAATCTAGCTGCATATCAGGCACCATTAGGATTTTTAAACTTGAAGATGGGTTTTAGGGGTGAGGTGATTTTCAAAACTTCTAAGCTGCAAGTCCATAGATGTGTGGAGGGAGGTTAAATTCAAGTCCATGGTAAATTTAGGATGTTTTGGAATATGAGACTCAGATTGTGCTTGCTCATGATCTTTCTTTCTTTCTTTTTTTTTTTTGAAATATAATGACCTATTAATTTCAAGTTCATTTACTGAAAATTGTTTCCCCAGCGTATACTCTTGACCTCTTTGCTGTAAATTAATTGACCATATATGCACACATTTATTTCTGGAGTCTCTATGCTGTTCCTTTGATCTATTTGTTTTTACGCCAATACCATACTGTTTGATTACTATAACTTTACAGTATCATTTGAAAGCAGGAAGTGTGATGCTTCCAGCTTTGTTCTTTTTTTAAAAGATTTCTCTGGCTATTCAGAATATTCATGGTGCCACACAAAACTGTTTGTTCTGCTTTTGTAAGAAATGTCATTGGAATTTTCATATGGCCTATGTTAAGTGTATAGATTGTTCTGAGTAGTATAGAGAATTTAATAACTCAATAGCAAAAATATTTTTAAAAGGGCAAAGAACCTGAATAGATTTTTCTAAAGAAAACATACAAAAGGGCAACTCTTTTATGAAAAGATGATCAATATCACTAATTATCAGGGAGATGCAAGTCAAACCACAATGAAATATATCACACCTATTAGAATCACTATAAGAGATGAATAATAACAAACATTGTCAAGGACTTGGAGAAATAGAAACCCTCTTGCACTGTTGTTAGAAATATCAATTCATTCAAGTACTATGGAAAAGTCTTATGGAGGTTACTCAAAAAATTAAAAATAAAACTATCATATGATTCAGCAACCTCACTTCTGGGTGTTTCCAACAGAAATGAAAACAGAATCTCAAAGAGGTATCTGCACCTCCATTTTCATTGCAGCGTTATTCACAATAGCCAAGATACTGAAAAAATGTAAATGCCTATTTGTGGATGAATGGATTAAAAATATATGGTACATCACACAATGAGATCTTATTCAGCCATGGGAAAAGAAGGACATCCTGGTATTTGCACCACCATAGATGGACTTGGTGAAATGTCAGAGAAGAACAAATACTGTATGATATCACCTACATGTAGAAACTGAAAAAGCCAAACTCACAGAAAGAGTGACTAGGATGGAGATTACCAGGGACTGAGAAGTCGGGAGAAAAAATAAGATACTGATAGGGGAGTAGAAACTTCTTGTTATAAGATGAATAAATTCTGGGGATTGAACGTATGGTTGTCTCTTGGTATCTGCTGGATTTTGGTTCAAGGAGGGCATGCTTCTTTGGACCACAGATATATAAAGCACTTGAATATCTGTGGATTTTGGTGTCTAGAGTTGGGGCAGTTGTGGTCTCTGAACCAAATCCCCCCAGATACCAAGAAATGATAGTACTTTTTCTGAACCAAACACAAAATAGCAGATTAAACATTAGCTATTGATGCTTTGCTTTTGGAACAGATTATTAAAATGAGATTACTGGTTTGGGAGCAATATATATTCAGTTATCACCTGTAAACAATACTGACAATGATAAAATATATGGATGATTTCTCTTAAATACCTTCTGTGGAATCTACTGAAAAGAATAATAGAAAGAGAGTAAAAACAAGATTGAGGGAGAAAGATATTAAGTTTCAGATTAGAATTACTCCAAGACACTGTCAAATAAAAACCATATGTGGCATTTTTGCTAGCATCAAATTGGCATAAATATTTTTAATGTGGTGCTTATGGCATCAGTTTTAGTGGAAGGTCTTAAAGATGTCTCTTTCCCTATTGAATTTTTTCTAATTTTTAATTTTTTTTATATTCCATCTTAATAATAATGGAGATGATTCATTCTATATAATCTTTAAAAATTTATGTTATCCTACCAGTCCACTATGAGAGAAAATGGAAAACAAATCACATTTTTGCATCTGCAGTATTATACTTTATAGTTTTGAAAACTCAGCAGTAGCCACAAGACTGTAAAAGATCACTTTTCATTCCAATCCCAAAGAAGGGCAGTGCCAAAGAATGATCAAACTAGCACACAATTGCCCTCATTCTGCATGCTAGTAAGGATATGCTCAAAATCCTTCAAGTTAGGCTTTAGCAGTATGCAAACTGAGAACTTACAGATGGATAAGCTGGGTTTATAAAAAGCAGAGGAACCAGAGATCAAAATGCCAATGTTCCTTGGGTCATAGAAAAAGCAAGGGAATTCCAGAAAAACATCTACTTCTGCTTCACTGACTATGTAAAAGTCTTTGGTTGTGTGGATCACAACAGACTGGAAAATTCTTCAAGAGATATTAATATGAGACCATCCTACCTGCCTCAAGAGAAATCTGTATGCAGGACAAGAAGCAACATGGAACCAGACATGGAACAACTGACTGGTTCAAAATTGGGAAACAAGTACAAGGTTATATATTGTCACCTTGTTTATTTAACTTATATGCAGAATAAATCATGTGAAATGCTGGGCTGGATGAATCACAAACTGGAATCAAGATGGCCAGAAGAAATATCAACAACCTCAGATATGCAGATGATACCACTCTAATGGGAGAAACTGAAAAGGAAGTAAAGAGCCTCTTGATGAAGGTGCAAGAAGAAAATGAAAAAACTGGGTTAAAACTCAACATTCAAAAAACTAACATCATGGCCTCTGGTCTCATCACATCATGGCAAATGGAAGGGAAAAAGTGGAAGCAGTGACAGATTTTCCTGGGTTCCAAAATCACTGCAGGTGGTGACTGCAGCCTTAAAATTAAAAGACACTTGTTTCTTGGAAGGAAACCTATGACAAAGCTAGACAGCATATTAAAAAGCAGAGACATCATTTTGCAACAAGGGTACATCTAGTAAAAGCTATGGTTTTTCCAGTAGTCATGTACAGATGTGAGAGTTGGACCATTAAGAAAGTTGGGCATGCTTTCAAATTGTGGTGCTGGAGAAGACTGTCAAGAACCCCTTGGACTGCAAGGAGATCAAACCAGTCAATCCTTAAGGAAATCAGCCCTGAATATTCATTGGAAGCAAAGATGCTGAAGCTCCAATACTTTGGCCACCTAATGTGAAGGACCAGTTTGTTGGAATAGACCCTGGTGTTGGGAAAGATTGAAGCTAAAAGGAGAAGAGAGCAGTTGAGGGTGAGATACTTAGACAGCATCACCAGCTCAGTGGACCTGAATTTGAGCAAACTCCTGAAGATAGTGAAGGACAGGGAAGCCAGAAGTGCTGCAGTCCATGGGGTCACAAAGAGTTGGGGACATGACTCAGTGACAGAAAAACAACAACAATTCTGCAGATAACTGGTGTTTATAAACATGAATCCTTCATCCTCAAATTCTTGACTAATTGTGGGGAATGTTCCTGTAGTAGAATCTCTACATATATCCCACACTATTTAAAATTATTTTTCAGTCTTTTATCCACTTCTTTATTCTAAAAACATGTACAGAGAATGTACTAAGGGTGAGGAACTGAGCTAGGCAATCAGAGTTGAAGAAGATACACTTCCTGTCTTCAAGAGACTTAATAAGTTTTTGTCAAAATAGTCAAGTTTTATAAGGATAGTCTGGAAGCGTGTGAGATCCTGATAAGGTTGGAAACAGTAGACAGTTTCTGATCAGTATGTATAACCATTGCTTTTGCAGGTCCCCTTTTCTCCCACCCTGCAACACTCCTCCCTATTTGAATATTCAATATATCTTTTACATCACATCATCTCATGCAAAACCTGATTTTTCAGAAAGACTCAGTATGTAGCGTGATTGGTATTAATGCACTCCTCTGAGAATACTTTTCAAGCCAAATCTCACGTTGTAGGAATCTAACTCATAATCACAATTGCACAAGTTTTGGTCATCTCGATCAAGCAGGGGAACTTTAGTTTGGGTCTAAATTTCATTAAGCACAGCCTTTGCAAACTGTGCCGGGTAGGAGCTGGTGCCTGTCCTGTTGGCTGCTTCTCACCTGTTCCTTATACAGCTTTGTATCCTGAGTTCTGACCTATTAGTTTTATAGTTAGTATGAGACCCACTAAAAACAGAATTACACATACACACACGTGCAATAAGGATCCTAAAAATAGAGCAACGAGGTCAATGCCCGGGGCTTCAGGCGTGTGTGTGTGTGCGGGGGCTCAGTCATGTCTGACTCTTTGCAACCCCATGGACTGTGGCCCGCTGGGCTCCTCTGTCCAGGGATTTCGCAGGCAAGCATATTGGGGTGGTTTGCCATTTCCTACTCCAGGGGATCTTCCCGACCCTTGGATTGAACAAGAATCTCTCCATCGGCAGGAGGATTCTATACCACTGTGTTACTTGGGAAGCCCCAATACCTCATACTTCAATAAATACATTAATTAAAAAAAAATTGTAATAGCAGTCTATATACTTCTTTGTAGGTTTCTTCTGAATGTGTAGAGATAATCTAAGATGAATTTTATTTTGTATGAAATTATCAAACTTTTTATTTCATCCTTCTGCTGAATAGGTTGACGGACTACATAGCAAATTCAAATAAGGAAAATACTACCAAACATTAAGATGATCAAAAGACCTAGCATAGATAAAGGCATTTCCAAGGACCAAAGCCAGAACAATATGAAGACCAAAAAAAGAAAAGAATAACTCTATTAGTTTTCTATTGCTGCTGTTAATAGATTACAAGCTAGTGACAATGTAAATTTATTGTCTTACAAGACTGTGGGTCAGAAGTCTGACACAGGTGTCTGCTGGCTAAATCAAGGTGTCTGCACGACTGCATGACTTTCTAATGGCTCCAGAAAGTGTCCATTTCTTGGCTTTTTAATGTCACTAACAGAATCAGTTCCTTGCCATTACAGGGCCGGGGCACCCATTTTCCTGATGTTTCTTGACTGAAGATTGATTACAGCTTCTAGAGGCCACTTCATTTCTCGGCTTGGGGCTCCCTTCCTCCATCTTCAGAACTCAAACAGCAGTTTGAGTACTTTTTATGTCTCATCCTTCTGGCACATTCTTTCTTTGTTTTCTACTTTTAAGGACTCATGTAGTTACATTATACATTCTGGGTAATTGAGGATACCTTTCCCTTCTGAAGGTTTGTCTTTTTTAAAGCTACGTTTGCAAAGTGTCTTTCTCCATGTAAACATCAGAAGCAAGATCTACTGGAAGATACTGAAATTAGTGAGCCAGTTTTTAAGAGAAAATAGTATTTTCAGAATCTGAAAATAATCTTCAATAGGTATATTAATTACAAAGGAAGATAGTAATCTTATAGTGGAAAACTTAGTAGACATCCTTTTAATTAATGGATCAAAACTAATTTCCCAGGAATAAGATACATCACCATCATATACACCTCCCCCACCCCCTGAGGACACACTGAGAAGGACACACTGAGAAGGATACATCATTTATACCATGTTTCTGCCAAAACTGTATTATCTCATTCTGATCATGAGAAAAGCATCAGAAAACCAAAACTGAGTCACTTGGCCAATGCCCTTTAAAGGGTCTAATTCACCAAAGACAAGGAAAACATAAGACCCATCACAGATTGGAGGAGCCACGTCTGTTTAAAACTTCTTTATTTAAATAAAAATACAGGATGTACATAATCATTATAGAAAGGATCAGAAAAATTATTATAGGAAAAAGAAAATTAAGATTATTCATAATCTATGAGGCACTTTTTGGGTTATCTTTTAAAAAATAATTGTTAAAGAGAGAAAATTAATAAAAATAGTACAGAGTCTCTCCATGATTGTCTTCTACTTTTAGCTAATGTTAACTAACAACTTGTATAATTACAGAATAATTAACAAGACCAGAAAATCAACACTGGCTTAATATTATTTACCTAGCTAGAGATCTAATTTCACCATTTTTTTTGGTGTGTTAATTACTTTCTTCATTGTTCCAGATTCTCATCAGACATCCCACATTGCATTGCTTAAATTAGTTAACTTGAGTCACTGTTTATTTTTCAATCACAATGAAACTATTTTTTGTTGTTGTTGTTTTTTCAAGGATAAAATGACACAAATTGGTAATGTGCTCTGATACATGTCAAATGCTCTTTATTTACCCATTCCTATTATTGACAAGTAAGCCACTGGCAAACAGAATTTTTTGTGATAACAGATTTGAGAAAGTTAACTGAGCTCGATGTGAAAGCCGAATTTTACTCTCACTTACCTAAAGTGTGGCTCCAGGGAAGGTTTTGGTGAAATGGGGGATGAGTGAGCCCTTTTCTCTTTGGAGCTTACACTCTGGATGAAAGTTATATGGAAATTAAGTCATTTGCAGTTCATCTTGATTTCTCTTGCTCTCCTCATCCCTTCCTGACCTTCCTTTGCCCCTGAGCTTTTTCAGTGCTGAGTGATGATCACGTAGGTAGAAATCATATGGAAAGCATATCATGCGTGCGGTATGCACAGGGATGCAAGAATTTAATTTTCTTTCAGAGCAAAGCAGCCCTGCCTGTTTAAAACTGATTTCCCTTTACAGCAAAATCTACAGAAGTGTATTGGGAGAAAAAAGTTTTCCACTTTAAATAAATTCTGCTGCTTGTGCTTTACGTGAGGAGATTTATGAAGTTCATTTAAAAAATTGGCTAAGTAAAGGGAGTTTTCAATCCAAAATGAAGACAAACTAAGGGGGAAAAAAAGCATAAAAATATATGGAGATCTGACTCATCCTAGCCCATTAGCTCAGCACTGGGGCTTGCATCTATAATGCTAATGCAGGAGTAGAGTTTTAAAACCTGATTAGAGAGGAGACTGGGAGTTTAAAAAATAATCAAAGAGATCAGCTTTAGAGTACCCATCAAAGAAGACTCTTTGTGCTGATGAGAATGAAGAAAAACAGGGAAAAAAATATCTCGTATTTAATCCTTGATTCTCAGGCCATGTGTTTTAAGAAAACAGATAAAAGATTCAAGTCCGACTCAAATGCAGATAAGAGAATCCCATATATTTGGGGCCTGAAAGAAACAAATCTCTTCATTCTTAATATAATTTCCAACCAGCCATAAACTTCTAACAGCCAAATACAATCATTAATAATTGAAAATTAATATGCACAGCAATTTTTAATACTTATTTACATTTCTGTCACTTAGTTTTGAATTTGTAGTTACAGAGCTCTCACCCAGGCTCCTTCCAGCAAAGTAAAGAAAAAACATTTTTATTAAAAAAGTATTCATTATTTTTTCTCTGGGTTGCACAGTAGCAATAAGAAGGCAGCTTCCTAACACAGACAAAAAAAGAGTGATGTGCTGTGAATGAATGCGTCAGCCTAATACGATTAGTGTAGTGTGCGGGTAATTCTTTTATTTTTTTTCCTTATGAGGGAAAAGCATTCCATACCCATGGCACATTCCTCAATTTATGTAGATGAAAATGAGTCATTAGGGATGGGTTATTGTCCGTGGGTGAGGAGGTCCACTCATCTTGCAGTAGTATGCTTTTTCCGTTTTAGATTCTACACATTGCTCCAAGTTACCCTGCATTGCCTAAGAAATTAAATGTCTTTCTTTGCACTGAGAAACAAACGCAGAGCAGCTCATTTTCTGTTGCTGAGAGGCAGAACTAGAGCGCAGGTATGAAAAGAATCATTCTTAATATAGATGAAAAATGTTTCCCCCAAAGTATTGAAAATCCCTTTTGTCTGAGCATAGTGGTTCTTAAAGAGAATCTTGCACAATCATTAACGCCAATTTATGTGGGAGGGAATTTGAAAAGACTTTTAAAAAGCCTGGGAAGCTGAGACTATAACACATCTGTTCATTAGCTCTCAGTCTAACTACTCAGCCGTTCTCCCTCACCTTCCCGCATCAATGTTCCCATTAAATGGAGGATGTCCTTCTCTGGGCACGGAGGAGCTGAGCCTGGCCAAGACTTGGAGCACACACAAGGAGCCCCACTTTACCTGCCTCATCTATCGCCCATAAGAGCCGTAAGGATAATCAATATTAATGGCCATAAAGACTGAATCAAAAACTGTAAATTTTAAGTATAATTTGTATTTGTCAGCATCATAAGAACAGTTTGTGTTACATCCTGTAACCCTAGGTTGGCAGTCATTGATAGAGCAGTTGGAACATCTCTTTGGAGAGTTAAGAATATGTAAGTATTGTGGTTTCCAATCTAGATGTGATTTGGCTATATAAGAGACAGCACAAATGGGCCTTTGCTACTACAAACTAGCATTCTGCAAGCCCAAATGTGGTTTTAGTCTGTTATCTTTAAAAAAAAGAAAAGGAAAGAAAAGAGCATATTCAGGTGATGTGTGGAAGCTGAATGTTGTTAAATGTCCAATCCCTTAAAGACTTAATTCACTCTATGCAAAAATTCATGTTCTAAAATTCTCTGCAGATAACTGGCTGCTGCTGTGTCTG
Source organism: Oryx dammah (assembly GCF_014754425.2). Classification (NCBI taxonomy): domain Eukaryota; kingdom Metazoa; phylum Chordata; class Mammalia; order Artiodactyla; family Bovidae; genus Oryx; species Oryx dammah. Next base: position 91,666,991 of record NW_024070203.1, on the reverse strand, counting down.
GCCAGGAAAGGGAGTGGTAAGGGACAGATATCTCCTGTATGCAAGGGATTTGGGGGTCTATTAATTTGACAGTAAAATTATTTAAACTGATTTTAGATTTAGAAGATGTAAGCCTAAAGTCGATGAGGACAAAGACAAAGCAAAAATTTAAAAAGTACCTAGAAGATCCTCAGTTAATTTTCAAAACATTTCCCAAATTTCAGAAGCTATTTTCCCCAAACCATAAAGCAAATAAGTGGTAAAATTAAATGGATGATTATTGTAAAACTCTCAGTAATTTTACTGTGAACATGGATAGTCACATTGCTCTGAATTTCATCCGTGAAGGCTAAGAGGCCGGAGGTGAGGCAGCAATCCTGGACCTTTCCTTCCTGTGCAGCTTGCTTCACAGATGGCACAGATCACTCTTCAGGTATTGAAGCTCTGTACCAGACCAGGACTCAATAGTCCTGGCTTGAATTTTTTCAAATGACATCAAAGAAAGAGGAAATTAGACAAACATTTAAACCATTGAGACCTGCACAGTCAGTTACGTAAGTTTTGTGGGAGAATCATTGTTTTGCATGGGTTTACATGAATGACTGAATTTGTTTTTATGAGCTGAGATAGGGGAAAAGAAAAGCCACTCACAGTTAAGCTGTGTCAGTTTTTCTGACAAAAGAAAAATGTTTATGATGTGTAATAAGGCAGAATGCAGATAAACAGATATAGAGAATCATATCTATTTCTCTATATCAAATATACTTGCCACTGTTTCAGAATCATCAGCTAAATGTATATACAGAGATTCATGTCAGGTATAAGAAAATGTGAAATCCTTTCACCTGCAGTGAGATAACCTGGATTATGTGGAGAGATTCTTTTGACAAAACTAGATGCAAGAGGAAGGCCAACACAGAGCCTTTTATACCATAGCTTGTTTATTAATATTTATTGCAAGAAATTGGCTTAGATGATTTGGGGAGCTAAGTAGGCAAGTCTAAGTTCTGTAGGGTAGATTGTCTGCAGTTCACATGTGGAATGTATTCTTCAGGGAAACCTTGGTGTTGGGTCACTCAGTCGTGTCCGACTCTCTGCGATCCCATGAACAGTAGCCTGCACCAGGCTCCTCCATCTGTGGGATTTTCTAGGTAAGGGTACTGGAGTTGGTTGCCATTTCCTTCTCCAGGGAATCTTCCCGACCCAGGGGTCAAACCCAGGTCTCCCGCATAGTAGTCAGACGCTTTACCGTCTGAGCCACCAGGGAGGGCCACGTGGACTCGCATCACCTGCCTGTCCTGTTCCTTCCACCAGGCTTCCATCTCCTCCACCACCCCCCGCCCCACTCCTTCCCTCCAGATTTAATCTGAGTTTCAGTTCAGGCTTCCTGCCTTCTAAGTGTTCTTCCTGACTACTCAGTTTCATCTCTGGGATCTACGGTTTCTTCAAGTGAGGCATCAGCTAGCACTGGATCTATGGCATGGGGCAGCCTGGGTCCCCCTCCCTGTCCCCAACCCATGCCAAGCACAGAACGAGACCTTCAGTAGAGACTTTCTAAGGCTAAGGCCAAATGGCAGTGACACCAAGAGGCTCTCTTTCCATGAGACCCCAGACACCTAAGACCACCTGCCTCCCTGCCCACCATGACGCCAATCACTGAGGTCTTGGTTCTCTAAAATTCACCATAGTGTGCACTTAAGCTTTAGTAATAGCTCTTCAATGCATCTTGCTAGGAGCCCGGCACTGCTCTGAACACATTTCATAGATTTATTCATCTACCAACACCTTAGTTCTGCTTTTAAAGCTTTTCAACTGATTGGATCAGACCTACCCAAATTATTCAGGATAATCTCCTTTATTTAAAGTCAACAGAATATAGATTTTAATCACATTTAGAAAATAATCTTTGCAACAACTTGATTAGCATTTTATCAAATCATTAAGGATGGCACATAGGACTGGTCATCATATCATATGATTGAATAAAAGAGTGATTGCAGGATCAATTAGATCCAGATGCAGAAAAAACTTTGGACAAAATTCAATATTTTTTAGGAAAAGCACATACAGACAGATGAACACATATACAGTCAGTAAACTCAAAGTCATTGTCCTATAGACTATGAAAAGTCTATCTGAAAAACAAAATCCAAAGTTAATATTGATACTAATGGTAAAAGATGGAAAGATTCCCTAATATGATTAGGAATAAGAAAAGGATGTGAAGTCTCAACCCTTCTACTCAGTATTGGATGAAGAGTACTCATATCAATTAGACAAGAAAAATGCAGTAATTCAGTTTGGAAAGGAGAAGGAAAAGTATTTTTATTCTCAGATGATATTTTACATGCTAAAAATTCCAAGGAAACCACATATATGCAAAGACTGTTCTAAGTTCAGCAAGTTGAAAGATATAAGTTCAACACTCAAAAAATCAATTATCTCAATGGCCCACCTCTTAGAATAATGGAAATAAAAATAAACAAATGGGACCCAATTAAACTTAAAAGCTTTGCACAGCAAAGAAAACTATCAGCAGGGTAAAAAGACAACCCTCAGGATGTGAGAAAATAATAGCAAATGAAACAATTGGCAAAGAATTAATTTCCAAAATATACAAGCAGCTCATGCAGCTCAATACCAGAAAAAGAAACAATCCAATCAAAAAGTGAGAAGACCTAAACAGACATTTCTCCAGTGAAGAAATACAGACGGCTAATGAGCACATGAAAAGATGCACAACAGTTCTCGTTTTTAGGGAAATGCAAATCAAAACTACAATGAAGTACCATCTCACACTGGTCAGAATGACCATCATCACAAATCCTACAAGCAATGAGTACTGGAGAGGGTCTGGAGAAAAGGGAGCCCTCTTAAACTGTTGGTAGGAATGCAAATTGATGAAGCCACCTTGGAGAACAGTATGGAGAGTCCATAAAAAACTAGGAATATAGCTACCATATGATCCAGCAATCCCATTACTGGGCATATACCCTGAGGAAATCATAACTGAAAAAGACACATGTGGCCCAATGTTCATCACAGCACTGTTTATAATAGCTAGGACACAGAAGCCACCTAGATGTCCATTGACAGATGAATGAATGAGGACGTTGTGGTATGTATATGTAAATATTATTTTCCAAAATATTATTTTGGAATATTATTCAGCTATAAAAAGGCATGCATTTGAGTCAGGTCAAATGAGGTGGATGAACCTAGAACCTGTTATATAGAGTGAAATAAGTCAGATAGAGAAAGACAAATATCATATATTAATGAATACATGTCGGATCTAGAAAGATAGTCCTGATGATTCCACTTGCAGGCCAGCAAAGGAGATATACACTTTGGACACAATAGAGGAAGGTGGAAGTGGGATGATATGAGAGAATACCATTGAAACATAAACAGTATCATAGTAAAATAGATAGCCAATGGAGTTTGATGTATGCAGGGGCTCCGAGACAACCTAGAGGGGTGAGATGGGGAGGAAGGTGGCAGGGAGGAATTCAAGAGGGAGGGGACAGATATATGTCTAATGCTGATTCATGTTGATATATGGCAAAGAAACATTACAATATGTAAAGTAAATATTCTCTAATTAAAAAAAATAAAATCTAGAAAAACTAAAAGGGAAGAAAGAGAGACTCCTGGTATTTAAGCCAAAAATAATCAATTATGTTTGATTGACTAGCTATTAATCACTATTAACACTAGAAATAAAAAATCTGAAAATGAAATATGAAAAAAATATTTCACTTACAATAGTCTCACAAAGAATAAAACACAGACATAAATTTAAAAAAATAAGGGAAACTCTTCTCTACTGAAAAAACTAAGGAAGATCTAGGTAAATGAAAAAAAATCCTGTATTTGTGCGTTGGGAGACAATGCAGTTAAGACGGTAAGACACACAAATTCATCTAAATATGCAGTGCAATTTCTATCGAAATTTCAGCAGCTGATTTGCAGAAATTAATGAACTGATCCCAAAATTCATATAGAAATCAAGAGATCCAGAAGAATCAAAATGCCATTTAGAGATTTTATTCAAATTTGTTCAGTGTTTATTGTTCAGTGTTCATTGAGGAGTTACTCTTCCTGATTTCAAAATTTAGAAAACACAGAGGAACTAGAAATCAAATTGCAAACATTTGTTGGATCGTAGAGAGAGCAATGGAATTCCAGAAAAACATCTACTTTTGCTTCATTGACTATACTAAAACCTTTGACTCGGTGGATCACAAACAAACTGTAAAATTCTTAAAAGATGGGAATGTCAGACCACCTTACCTGTCTCCTGAAAACCCTGTATGCTGTTCAAGAAGCAACAATTAGAACCAGACATGGAAAAATTTGACAGGTTCAAAATGGACAAAGGAGCACAACAATGTTGTTTATTAGCACCTGCTTATTTAACTGGCATGCAGAGCACATCATGTGAAATGCCGGGTGGCATGAATCACAAGCTGGAATCCAGACTGCTGAGAGAAATATCAACAACCTCAGACATGCAGGTGTTACCCGGCTAATGGCAGAAAGTGAAGGGGAACTAAAGAGCCTCTTGATGAGGGTGAAAGAGGAGAGTGAAAAAGCTGGCTTAAAACTCAACATTAGAAAAAATAAGATCATGGCATCTGGTCCCATCACCTCATGGCAAATAGATGAGAAAAATTTGGAAGCAATGACAGGTTTTGTTTTCTTGGACTCCATAATCACTTGGATGATGACTGCAGCCATGGATTTAAGACACGTGCCCACTGGAAGAAAAGCTATGACAAAGCCAGACAACATATTAAAAAGGAGACATCACTTTGCTGACAAAGGTCCATCTAGTCAAAACTATGGTTTTTTCAGTAGTCATGTGTTATGGATATAAGAGTTGGATCATAAAGAAGGCTGAGCACTGAAGAATAGATGCTCTCAAATTGTGGTGCTGGAGAAGACTCTTGAGAGTCCTTTAGACTGCAAGGAGATTAAACCAGTCAATTCGAATGGAAACACACACATACCACTACCATGGGGTCCCAAAGAGTTGGACATGACTGAGCAACTAAACTCTCATGCTTAGCTCATTTACTAGTGGTATGTGTGTTTTAGATTAAAATAGTAATAAAATCAACATTTTGACTAAAAAGAATTGATATGTTACCAGGTACAATAACTTTTATCAGTATAAGTGCTATTATTTACAAAAAGAGTATAGAATCAAACTCAAAATCTATATTAACAATAATCTTTTTTTGTGATTACTTTTGATGTTCACAGAATCTGCAAATCTTCTTTCATCTTAAATAATTGTATCACATATAATGTTTGAAAGTCAATGGTATCTATACATGACTTTGATTTGTTTTTGACAATATAATTTCCCATGTAAAACATTTATTGATTAACTAAATTCATAAATATGAATCATACTTTATTTAAGTGGCTTAAATTAAAAGAACAATTTTTGGTTTGAAACACATACAATAGAGCTAAGCATAATGCTCTAAAATGAAGTTAACCTTCTAAGTAATGCTGGATTGCATTTCATACTTTTTTGAAAAAGATTTATATTTCATAATGACCAATAAAAACTAGATTGATTTTAAATATATATGTGTGTGAGACTCTAACGGGCTTCCCAGGTTGCTCAATTGGTAAAGAATCTGCCGGCCAGTGCCGATTTGATTATATGCATGATTTATTTAATTTGTCTTTGTCATATTATGAAAGGAGGGTTATTTTCCTGTCTTATCTTGGGATATCATGTATCTTCATTTTCCAATCCTTTCTCAGAACTCAATATCCAAAATTTTTTATGTGCTAGCAGCATAGGTGTGTCAGCTTTCTCTTAGCCCCTAAGTACCGATTGTTGGTAATGACATTATTGAAAGCCCTTTATTCTCTTGAAAAGACATCACTGTCAAATTGTGTTGCTTCTGAAACTATAAAACTTTCCAGGATAGGTAATCTCTTGATCTCTAGATATATATAGCTAAAAAGAACTTCAGTAATTTCATTGCAAGAGATATTATATTTAAAAGAAAACTACAGATATTTAGGGCATCCCAGGAAGCTCAATGTTAAGAACTCACTTGCCAATGCAGGAGGCATGAGTTCGATCTCTGGGTCTAGAAGATCCACTGAAGAAGGACATGGCAACCCACTCCAGTGTTCTTGCCTGGAGAATCCCATGGACAGAGGAGCCTGGGGGGCTACAGTCCATGGGGTCACAAAAGAGCTGGACATGACTTAGCAAATAAATAACAAAAACGTGAGCTATTTTAAGAGTCCAGTTGGTCTTATCTCTTATGGTTAATTTGGGAATATAAAGAACTTTCCTATTTGAAAATGTTTTAATAAAAAAACATGTATTTTCTCTTGATGAATGACTAAGTGACAGAAAATCTAAGAATATTCTGACTTCAAAATAGTCTGTTATTTAAAATCTTTTTCTCCTTTTGGTACACGTCATCTGGTGTTAGCCATTTACACTTTCTGATATTACTTTTTTGTGAAAGTAATGAAACTACTTCTTAACTGTTTCAGATCATTTAGAAGTAGATAAATTATTTCAGAAATAAATTATTATCAAACTAATCAAGTTGTACTGTAATCTGTTCATAACAGTTTTGAAAAGTGATTGGTGCTTTGACTTGAATGACACATTGACACCTTGACTTGCATAAACAGCTTTCAGTTATTTGGAAGAGAAAACCAGAGTTCATCTTGTCTCTTTCACCTGAGTTTCATCAGTACTTACTATGTGAATAAGAATCAACATCAAGTTGGCATGATAACCTCAGGTTCCAAGGAGCTATTTTAGGAAGACTTGATATTGGTATCAAGATATATTGATGCCTATTAAAATACATTTAGAGCATTTCTGTAAACTGATGTTAGTAAACCACGTTTTCACTTTTCACATCTTTTATATAATAGTAGAGTACTAGGTACTGACTATGTATTATTGCCAAATTCAGACATAAATTGAAGAAAGAAAAGAAAACCTCTAGGCCACTGAGGTATGATCTAAATCAAATCCCTTACAATGATACAGTGAAAGTGACAAATAGATTTAAGGGATTAGATCTGATAGAGGGCTGGAAGAACTATGACTGGAGGTTCCTAACACTGTACAGGAGGCAGTGATAAAAACCATCCCCAAGAAAAAGAAATGCAAAAAGCCGAAACGGTTGTCTGAGGAGGTAATGCAAACAATTGAGAAAACAAGAGAAGCAAAAGACAAAGCAAAAAGGAAAGACATACCCATCTGAATACAGATTCCTAAGAATAGCAATGAGGGATAAGAAAGCCTTCCCAAATGAACAATGCAAAGAAACAGACGAAAACAATAGAATGGGAAAGACTAGAGATCTCTTCAAGAAAATTAAAAGTACAAGGGAACATTTCACGCAAAGATGGCACAAAAAAGAGCAGAAATGGTATGCAGAAGTTATTAAAGGAAGTGGCAAGAATACACAGAAGAACTGTACAAAAAAGATCTTCATGACCCAGATAACCACAATGGCATGATCACTCACCTAGAGCCAGACATCCTGGAATGTGAAGTCAAGTGGGCCTTAGGAAGCATCACTAGGAGCAAAGCTAGTGGAGGTGATGGAATTCCAGTTGAGCTATTTCAGATCCTAGAACATGATGCTATGAAGTTGGTGCATTCATTATGCCAGCAAATTTGGAAAACTCAGCAGTAGCCAGAGGACTGAAAATAGTTTTCATTCCAATCCCAAAGAAAGGCAATGACAAAGAATGTTCAAACTATCACACAATTGCACTCATTTCACATGCTACCCAAGTAATGCCCCATATTCTCCAAGTTAGGCTTCAAGAGTATGTGAACTGTGAAATTCCAGATGTTCAGGCTTGATATAGAAAAGGCACAGGAACCAGAGGTTAAGTTGTCAACATCCGTTGGATGATAGAAAAAGTAAGAGAATTCTGGAAAAACGTCTACTTCTGTTACATTGACTACGCTAACCTTTGACTGTGGATCACAACAAACTGTGGAAAATTCTTAAAGAAATGGGAATACCAGGCCATCTTACCTGTCTCCTGAGAAATCTGTATGAAGGTTAAGAAGCAACAGTTAGAACCAGTCATGGAACAAGGGACTGGTTGCAAATTGGGAAAGGAATATGTCAAGGCTGTATATTGCCACCTTGCTTATTTAACATATGCAGAGTACATCATGTGAAATGCTGGGCTAAATGTAGCACAAGATGGAACCAAGATTGCCGGGAGAAATATCAATAATCTCACATATGCAGATGACACCACCCTTATGGCAGAAAGTGAAGAGGAATTAAAGAGCCTCCTGATTAAACTGAAAAGGAGAGTGAAAAAGCCGGCTTAAAATTCAACATTCAAAAAACAAGATTATGGCATCCGGTCCCATCACTTCATGGCAAATAGGTGGGGAAACAATGAAAATAGTGACAGATTTTATTTTCTTGGGCTCCAAAATCACTGCAGATGGTGACTGGAGCCATAGAATTAAATGACGCTTGCTCCTTGGAAGAAAAGCTTTGACCACCCTAGACAGCATGCTAAAAAGCAGAGACATAGCTTTGCCAACAAAGTTCATACAATCAAAACTATGGTTTTTCCAGTAGTCATGTATGGATGTGATAGTTGGACCATAAAGAAAGCTGAACACTGAAGAATTCATGCTTTTGAATTGTGGTGTTGGAGAAGACTCTTGAGAGTCCCTTGGACTGCAGAGATATCAAACCAGTCAATCCTAAAGGAAATCAATCCTGAATATTCATTGGAAGGACTGAAGCTGAAAGTGAATCTCCAATACATTGACCACCAGATGGCAAAAGCTGACTCACTAAAAAAGACCCTGATGCTGGCAAAGATTGAAGGCAGGAGAAGGGTACAACAGAGGATGAGCTGGTTGCATGGCATCACGTACTCAAAGGATATGAGTTTGAGCAAACTCTGAGAAATGGTGATGGACAGGGAAGCCTGGCATGCTGCATTTCATGGGGTCACAAGTAGTCAGACACGACTGAGCCACTGAACAACAACATTATGTACTAGACACTATTCTATGTCCTATGAGATAGCAACTCATTTTGCAAAGTAAACCTATGAGATGGAATCTATCATTAACTGTTCTTTATAGATGAAGAAACAAAGGTAGTTAAGTAATGATCAAATTCACACATCTAATTAAATAGTGAAGCTCAGATTTATCTATAGGCAATCTTGTTCTAGAGTTCAGATTGGCAAAACATAAAAATATGTAATCTTTCATTTATATGTTTGAAGATATTATACACCAATAATATCGTTAAATCTTGCAAAATATTCATGTAGAAACTTTCAGGAAGATATATACAAAGATGGCAGACGAGGGCTGACAGTGATATTGTCTATTCATTGCAACTGTCTAAGAGTATATTCTTAATAGACAGTTGTAGTCCAGTAAGTTTAGTCACTCAATTAAATCTAACGATTTTTAAAATTGATTACATAATTACTTTTTCATTCACGCTTCACTTTTACTATTCAGTTTTTGATTGAGTTGATGTGAAATTTCTGTGTGCTTTAGATCTCTGAAATCATTTAGAGCAAGTAAGAGGTTTTAAGATTTCTCAAGAGGCAGGTTAGGTGGTCTGGTATTCCCATCTCTTTCGAATTTTCCACAGTTTATTGCGATCCACACAGTCAAAGGCTTTGGCATAGTCAAGAAAGCAGAAGCAGATGCTTTTCTGGAACTCTCTTGCTTTTTCCATGATCCAGCAGATGTTGGCAATTTGATCTCTGGTTCCTCTGCCTTTTCTGAAACCAGCTTAAACATCAGGGAGTTCATGGTTCACACGTTGCTGAAGCCTGGCTTGGGGAATTTTGAGCATTACTTTACTAGCATGTGAGATGAGTGCAACTGTGCGGTAGTTTGAGCATTCTTTGGCATTGCCTTTCTTTGGGATTGGAATGAAAACTGACCTTTTCCAGTCCTGTGGCCACTGGTGAGTTTTCCAAGTTTGCTGGCATATTGAGTGCAGCACTTTCACAGCATCATCTTTCAGGATTTGAAACAGCTCAACTGGAATTCCATCACCTCCACTAGCTTTGTTCATAGTGATGCTTTCTAAGGCCCACTTGAGTTCACATTCCAAGATGTCTGGCTCTAGATTAGCGATCACATCATCATGATTATCTGGGTAATTTTGATCTTATTCTAAAGGTCTACATTTTTATTCTCTTTTACATATTTTTGATGTCATAGTTTATTTTCTTTTATATATTTTAATTATTATATTTATAGTTATTTGTACTATTTTAATTTTTAATATTCAGCCTAGTTTTATAAGTGATTTGCATACTGTCTCTACTATATATTTACCTTTCCAGTGAGATTTATTCTTTCTTGTGTTTTCTTCTTACTAAGTAGCATTTTTTCAGCTTAAAGAATCCCTTTTAACATTTCTTGTAAGGGCAATTTAGGGGTGATAAAAATCCTTTAGGTTTTGATTCCCTGGAAAATTCTTTGTTTTATTTTTGATTCTGAATGATAAAACTGAGCAGAATATTCTTGTTTGGAGGATTTTCCAACACTTTGAATATATCATGTTGCTTCTAGCCTGCAATCTTTCTGCTATAAAAATCTGTTGATGGTCTTATGGGGGTTGCCTTTTATATAACAAGTTATTTTTCTATTGCTGCTTTTAGGATAATGTCCTTATCTTTAATTTTCAACATTTTCATTTTAATGAGTTAATTAAAATTCATCCCAAGTTCATCTTGTTTGAGACCTTTGGACTTCCTTGATCTGGTTGTCTATTTTCTTTCCCTGATTAGGGAGAATTTCAGTCATAATTTCTTCAAATAATTCTTCTCTTATTTTCTGTCTCTCTTCTCCTTCTAGGTCCCCTATAATAATATGAAGCCTGGTCTATTTGATGTTGTCCCACAAATCCCTGAAGCTGTGTTCACTTTTTATCACTTCCCCCCTTTTATTGCTCTGATTGGATGAGTTTCACTGCCTTATCTTTGAGTTCACTGGTCCTTTCTTCTGCTTCATGTAGTCTGATATTGATTCCTTCTCGTGTATTTTTCAGTTCAGTTGCTATCTTCTTCAGCTCTGTGATTTATAGTTAATAGTTTCTTATATTTTTTTCTGTCTTTTTGTTGAAGTTTTCACTGTGTTCATTCACTCTTCTCCCAAGCGTGGTAAGCATTCTTATTACCATTATGATAAAGTAGAGAATTTATCAGGTAAGTTAATTATCTGTTTCATTAAGGTTCTTTTTTTTTTTCTCCCTAAGGTTTCATCTCATTGTTGTTTATTTTTTCCCTTTGGAAGATATTCTTTTGTTCCTTCATTTTGCTTGACTATCTGTGTTTGATTTCTGTGCCCTAGTTGAAACAACTAGCTCTCTCAGTCTTGAAGGAACCCTGCCCTAACCTGGTTGTCTTTCAAACTTTTGTGACTGTCTGAGTTGGACTATAAAGGAAGCTGAGCACAGAAGAATTGATGCTTTTGAATTGTGGTGTTGGAGAAGACTCTTGAGAGTCCCTTGGATGCAAGGAGATCCAACCAGTCCATCCTAAAGGAAATCAGTCTTGGGTGTTCACTGATGTTGAAGCTGAAACTCCAATATTTTGGCCACCTGATGCGAGGAGCTGACTCATTTGCAAAGACCCTGATGTTGGGTAAGATTGAAGGCAGGAGGAGAAGGGGACAGAGGATGAGATGATTGGATGGTATCACCAACTCAAAGGACATGAGTTTGAGTAAACTCTGGGAGTTGCTGATGGACAGGGAGGCCTGGTGTGCTGTGGTTCATGGGGTTTCAGAGTCAGACACAACTGAATGACTGAACTGAACTGAAGAAGCCTATTATATTTTTTAATAGCTCCCAGTATTTGAGGGTTTATTACAAACTGTCATTGCCTCAGAGAGGAGGATCTCAGTCAGAACTTAGATTCGAGCCAATTCAGCAACCACTTTCAAAGCATGGAAATGTACACAGTCTTGTGGGCCTGCAAGCATAAGCCTTGTTGAACACCATCACCAGGTGATCTGGAGGTATCCCCTTAGTGGCAGTCACAAAGTCTGGAGCTCCAGAGAAGCATTTAAAACCCTTTTCTGAGAGATACTGGTGAGCTGTCATGAGGCAAAGGGGAGCACAGAGAGGGCATCCATCAGCCTACTTTACCCAAGACCACTGCTAAAGGTGCTTATTTGTGTTCCAGACTGCTCTTCAGACCAAGGAACCTGGATAGGAAACTAGGCCTCTTTCATCGAAAGAATGGGGTGGATTTAGGCAGGCTATCTGTGAAGTGCCCTGTGAGCAGAAGCCTGAGAAGAGCTGTCTCTCTGATTGTTACAGCCAGGAACACAAACCACCCTTGCCACCAGGGCCAGGCAGTCAAGGGACCTCCCTGGATGACAGCTGCAAAACCCGAGGCCAGCAGCTATAAAAATTGAGGCACCAGAAACATGAAGAGCTCCCCTCCAGGAGACACAGGTGCTCTGGAATGCAGCAGAGGGAGAGTGTGAAGATAGCACCAACCCTCTGAGCCTCTGGGAACTATTGCAGTCGACCTTAGATGTTTGTTTAATAAGAAGCCTACTCCTCAGGCTGAAACTATGCTAATAAGCTAACAGGCCTCTGTCACAGAAAGACTGAGCTTCTGGGTCTATCTCCTCTGGTACACAAGGGCTAGGGAGCTATTTAAAAATTCTTTTCTACTGGTCATGATCTTGTAGGCCCCATGACTACAGGTCCTGCTGACCACAGAGCCAGCTTACGTATAGGTGTCCTCTGGTAGCAGTCAGAAATTGGGGCCTAGGACTTCCCTGGCGGCTCAGAGGTTAAAGCGTCTGCCTGCAATGTGGGAGACCTGGGTTCAATCCCTGGGTCAGGAAGATCCCCTGGAGAAGGAAATGGCAACCCACTCCAGGATTCTTGCCTGGAGAATCCCATGGACAGAGGAGTCTGGTGGGCTACAGTCCACGGGGTCACAAAGAGTCGGACACGGCTGAGTGACTTCACCTCACTTCACTTCACTTCAGGCAAGGGTACAAGCTCCGTTGTAGGAGTTGCTGGTGAACTAGAGTGAGACAGATGAAGAGTGAATGATGTTCATCAACCTATGTCCAGAAATGATGTCCACCAACCTATGTTCCTTGAGAGTAGTTCTGTAGCCACCTAGACCTGTACCAAACCTCAAGCCTGCCCCGTAGGTTAAAGATCCAATAGGCCTCCCTCACAGAAAGACCGTGCTTCAGCCTTGTGTAGTGTCTTGGGAGTGAAAGCCTGCCAAGAACTCTCCGATTATCACAGTTCCATGGGACCCAAGAATACCAGCTCCCCAGGCATCCAGAGCCAGGTGGCCAAGGGGTGTCTCCTGGGCGACAGCCACCAAAATCAAGGACCCAGCCGCTTGTCAAAGCTCCCTTCCAGGAGACATGTTCTCTGGAGCACAGCAGAGGTGAAATATGAAAATGGCACCCACTGGCTGTAGCAAGGCAGAGGAGAAGCGCAGGTATGGTGCCTGCTGAAAAAGAAACCATCCCCGCCTACCTCCCACTCCCAAATAGAGAAAGAAATAATAAAGAACAGATTTTGCTCGAGGCAGAGGACGAGCACAAACACAGCACCTGGTGACTAGAATGAGGCAGCAGGGGAGCGTAAGGGCTGAGCCTGAGGAAAACAAAATGGCGCCCCCGGTGCGACCAAGGAGACGGCACTAAGATGGCCGCCGCAGTCTCCGTTCCCGCAGAGGGAGCCAGCGGTCCCCCAGTGTGTACCGAACAACATGGAGACCCCTCCGGCCAGGCTTTACCGTAAGCAAATGAACCCCTTTCACGTGAAGTCTGTACAGTTGGCTGCCTCTGAGCTGGGAGCTGCGCCCTGTGTGGGTGCGTCCAAGCTCACGAGCTTCGTTTAAGCTAGCCAACAAATCTCTTCCAGCGGGACCTGTGGTCTGGCCATGGAGGGCAAGGCACCCTTCCCGTTTCTCCTTCTGACTCTGAACCTATCAAGTTTTCTCCATCTCTTCGTGTCTGTTTCTCCATACTTCTTAAAGTGGCATTTTACATGTCATCCTCTTAGGGAGAGAGAGAGAAGCTGACTGAGACTTAAGGAACAAGTTTTACAAAGCATGTTATGCTTTTTACATCAATCTGCTATAATATGAACTGATAAAATAAGGCAAGAACTAGCTTGGCAAGCCTTGCCAAATTCCCAAGAATTTCTGAATATATCACAATTTCAATAAATTTCCATCTTTTTTATTTCCTATAACAAGCTTTTAGCTTTATAAATGCATTGCAAGTTTGGAGTTTTCATTGTGAATTCTTTGTGCTTATTTTATTCGTTTATACCAGCTTATTTGCTGCTTTTGGATATAAGACACATATTCTCAAGAGTAGAGATTTTATATATCATAAGTCTAAGGCCCCTACCTCCTGAAACAGCGTTCAAGGATTTTACACGTTCAATTGTTATGGAAAGAAATGAAGAAACTAAGAATATTGTCAGAGATCTTCAACAAATAGCAACCACTTTTCACATCAAGATTTCTACAATAGAGAGAAAAACAAGATGATTAATCTGGAACTTTTGGTCTCATTCAGAATGTTCTGCATTAATCTGTCCTAAAGAGCTAAAAGTGCCCTGCTGATATCCAGAAGCACCTTCTTTCAGAGCACTGAAAAGCTGAATAACTTCAACATATTAATTCTAGAACACATTGACATCAAGTCATCCCTAAAGTAGCCATTGCTTTGAGCTCCTTTCTTCATCTGCAGAATTTATTTGCTTTTTAGGTATCATTTCTTTCTAAAGTGTTTTAATATTACAAGTGAAGGCCTATATTGCTTGCCATATGAATAAGAGCTCAAAAGAAAATTAGCTTTGGGTATTATGAATGGAGAGAATTTAAGCATTTATTTGTATTCTTATCCTAACATAGTGGCTGGTACATAGTACACAGTAGTTGTTCATAACTGTAGGATATGTATTTTAGAGTTTATATACACTTTCACATACACTTGCATTTGTTATTTACTACAGCTCACATATTATTCACCACTTTTGCAATAAAAACAAACAAACACAGAGTAACTTTAATATCATAGAATTTCTTTGGGGTTAAGTGAAGACACAGCACAGATATTTTAATGTAAGAGGAACTGAAGTGAGAAAAGGAGGAAGGCATAACCAGGCATACTGAAGAAGAGCTATGGAGACAGAAAAGGAGAGTCATTTAAAAAAAAAAATCCTGTCTTCTCCTCACTCAAAAATATGAAAGTTTCAAAGCCACTGATTCTTCACTTCCTGCTGATACATGTAGAATCCAAATTGAAAATCATACTGTGCTTAGCAAATATCAAATATGAAATGCAGCCCTAACCAGCAATAGACTAGAGGATTGGTAAAGGCTGGTGATGGACTGTTCCTGCCTGTTCAACCACACATTTACCCCTGACTAACAAATGCCGTCACTGATTTAACATCTACTGCGAAGGCAAGGCATAATCCCTTGTTAATACTGTATTAGAGATTACAAGCAGCATCAGAAAACAATTATTTTTGGACATACAACATACAAAGGTGTTATTTTGTGACATCGATAACTAAAAGGGGTTGGAACAGTGCCTTCAATGAGCAAACTTATGTATTATTAAAGTTAAGCTAGTAAAATTAGAGTCTTATAACTTTAAAACGTGAACTGTAGTCCCCATGATAACAACAAACAGAATAGAATAGTTATGGAATATACACAAAAGGAAACAAGAAAGGGATTAAAATGTTTCACAATAAAGCATCTACTAAATATAAACCAGACACTAATAGAGAAAATAAGGGACCAAAGCTATAAAGTATATAGAAAACAAATAGCAAGAGACAGAAGTAAGTCCTTCCATATTAACACTTACTTTAAATGTAAATGAATTAAACTTTTAAATTAAAAGACAGAGAATGTCAGAAAGGATAAGAAAAATGAATAATCTATATGTTACCTACAAAAGATTCAATTTAGATGCAAAGACATGAATATGTTGAAAGTCAAAGAATGAATAAAGATATTCCATGAAAAGAGTATCTAAAAATAAAAGGAATGGCCATACTAATAGACAAAATATATCTTATTAAGATAATTTCATATGAAATGAAGGATATTATATATTAATAAAATATTCAATGTGGCAAAAGATATAATGATTACAAATATTTGCATATCAAATACAATACCATCAAAATATTTGAAGCAAGAATTTAAGAATAGAAGGGATAGATATATACTTCTATAATAATAGAGAATTTAAGATTCCACTCTCAATAATGAATAAAGCAATCAGATATAACATAAATAGGGAACTTGAACAACACAAACCAATTAGATCTAACAGATACACAGAGAACTTTATCCAACAATATTAATGTAAACATCCTTCTCAAGTGAACATGGAATATTTTCCAAGAGAGATCATATGTTAGGCCACAATTTAAATCGCAATAGGTATCATTCAAGGTATCTTCTCTGACCACAGAGGGATAAAATTGGAAATCAGTAACAGAAGGGAACTGGGAAATTAGCAGCTTTGTGAAAATTAAAGGACACATTCTTAAAGAACCAACGGATTGAAGAAGAAATCACAAAGGAAATTACAAAATACTTAGAGATAAATGAAGATGAAAGTATAACATGAAAATTTGCTACACACAAAACAGTGCTAAGTGAACATTTATAGCTATAGTTACTTACCTCATAAAAAGGTAAGATCTATAATCAACAATATAATTTTGCAGTTTGAGGAACTAGAAAAAAAATCAAACTAAATTCAATCCTGAAGAAGGAAGGAAATAATACAGATTAAAGTAGAAAGAAATGATACAGAAAATAGAAAAACTATAGAGAAAATTAATGAAATAAAAATTGGTTCTTTAGAAAGACTAACAAAATTAAGAAAACAATTAGCAAGATTATCTTAGGGAAAAAAAGATTCAAATGACCAAATCAGAAGTGAAAGTATAACATTACTACCAATTCTACAGAAATAAAAAAAGGATTATAAGATAATGCTATGTACACTGACAACTTATATAAAATGGACAAATTCCCAAATGGACATTCCTCACAATGCTTGAAAATCATAGCATATTTCTAACATACAGAGGGGATGTAAACTAGTATGGTAAGTATGGAAAACAGCATGGAGGTTCCTCAAAAAATTAAAAATATAACCACTATATAATGACGCAGTTCTATTTCTGGATACTCATTACTGAGATTCATTCATTTTATTTGGATTGATTGTAGTTCTTCTACTTTAAATGAGCCCTCATAGAGAGTAGTCACTATGTTCCATGTATGGTACAAGAATTTCCATTCTCCTCTTTCACTATTTGGCTGGAAATAAAGCCTTTGTTCCTTCCATAATTATTTCCAGTTATGTCTGTGGGTGCTGTCATTTCACTCGTATCCAGCTCTTTGCGACCTTATGAGCTGTAGCCCGCCAGGCTCCTCTGTCCATGGGATTTCCCAGGCAAGAATCCTGGAGTAGGTTGCCATGCCCTTCTCCAGGGGATCTTTCCGACCCAGGGACTGGACCCACATCTCTTACATCTCCTGCATCAGCAGGCAAGTTCTTTACCGCTAGCGCCACCTGAGAAGCCCTATTTCCAATTGATAGTCATTCTTTGTGAGAAAGTGTTCCCTCCTCTCAGATATAAGCGGTAGAAACCCAGGAAATGTAAAAGTATTCCAGAAAGATAAAAGTATGGAAGTATTTTTCAATTCTAGCATCAAATCATTGACTAACCCTGGACTTATTCTCTCCTAGATTATAACCCATTCCACTAGCTAAAGACTGATTTGTTAAGTAAGAAATGCATGAATGAATAAAATACGAAAACAAAGATAGAACATTTTATTATGCAAGCATAAGTGGAAACCGATGACTGCCAGTGTCGCAGTATTCTCAGAGGCCCAGTAAATGTGAAGAGGTGGAAAAAATGAAAAGGGCCAGAGAAAATGATTTATGATAAAATATTGGAAAATTATATTCGCTTTGGCCGAACTTGAAGTTGTGTGAGGAGTAGAAATGGACCATATATTCTATTCAATTCAATGCCAATTCAAATGTTCACGTTGAAATTGCATCAGTGCAGTTCAGTTCAGCCGCTCAGTCATGTCCGACTCTTTGCGACCCCATGAATCAAGCATGCCAGGCCTCCCTGTCCATCACCATCTCCCAGAGTTCACTCAGACTCACGTCCATCGAGTC
This sequence comes from Oryx dammah, assembly GCF_014754425.2. Taxonomy (NCBI): domain Eukaryota; kingdom Metazoa; phylum Chordata; class Mammalia; order Artiodactyla; family Bovidae; genus Oryx; species Oryx dammah. The sequence goes on along the minus strand of NW_024070203.1, from coordinate 91,648,747 downwards.
GGTGATGCCATCCAGCCATCTCATCCTCTGTTGTCCCCTTCTCCTCCTGCCCCCAATCCCTCCCAGCATCAGAGTCTTTTCCAAGGAGTCAACTCTTTGCATGAGGTGGCCAAAGTACTGGAGTTTCAGCTTTAGCATCATTCCTTCCAAAGAAATCCCAGGGTTGATCTCCTTCAGAATGGACTGATTGGATCTCCTTGCAGTCGAAGGGACTCTCAAGAGTTTTCTCCAACACCACAGTTCAAAGCATCAATTCTTCGGTGCTCAGCTTTCTTCACAGTCCAACTTTAGGCAGTAACCATATGAAATTAAATTATAACTTGCTGTAGAAGATAACATGGTATATAAATCCTTTTTTCCTATGTGAAATAGAAGAAAGGCAGAATTATAATAATAAAAACATTTTTGAGAAAGAGTTGACCATGTGATGGATTCTAAGCACTTTCATGTAACAAATTCATCCTTGTAAGAAGTTGATAAAACAAATAATATTACTTTTTATAGATGAAAATTCTTAAGCAGCTATTGGTTAAATAACTTTACTTAAGATCAAATAGTTAATAAGTGTGGGAGATAGAATTTGGCACATGCATTTTAACATTCTTAAATGTGAGGATTTAAAAAATTATGTTCTTGCAACAGAATATTATTTTAATTTAGGTTTAGAATATTAGGGTCTGTATGATATTGATTTTGTAATATTTGTTGAGATAATTTGCGGTCAACTATGTACTCTATTTTTATAAATATTTTGTATGCTCTTAGATATCTATTAGATCATTATATATTATATAGTTTAAATGAAAAGTATATATGGATCTACTGGAAAAAGCTGTATATTTTGCTTAAATAGTGCATATTTTTGCCTACTTTAAAATTTTTATTTATCTTTAATTGATTGATGATTGGTTTACAATGTTGGTTTGATTTCTGTCACACATCAACATGAATGGATGAACCTAGAGCCTATTATACAGAGTGCAGTAAGTCAGAAAGAGAAAATGCATATTTTCTTTTTGAGTGATTAAGTGCTGTAAAAGAGGTGCTCAAGTGTCCTACTAAGTTTTCAGATTTCTGGATGTCTTTTTGAATTTTTCAGTTTGTGCTTGATATGCTTTACTATTAGGTGCATAAAAATTTAATTTTTTCCTGTTGAAATATGCTTTTGATTGTTATGAATTAATCTTCTTTATTTAAAAAATATTGTTGCATTTTTCACTTGGTGTTGTTACGTTATTGCAATCTTAGAGGCCCATTAGTGATTTAAACAATTCTATTTACTTATTTTCTGGATTATAAATTATTTGTATTATTTTCCTCTTGATCTGAAAATGTATCTATTTTCTATATTCTCTTCTTCAAGAACAAGACAACATACATTATCTACATATATGTTAATATCTGCTTACACCAGATTCTCATAACACTTCGTCTTTGATCATTATCTGCTGTGTTCAGATTATTGGGATTATTGCAATACTATATTTTAAATATACCTTAGGTTTTATTTCCCCAAATTAGATACCCTATTGCCCTTTTCTGTGTTTAATGTTACTACAGATTCATGCAACTGTTTACAAGTTCTTTTAATACTATATCTTCTATTAGCTCTGACTGTATTTGGGGATAATTATCTTTTTTTTTTTAAGCACATTCCTTAGAAGTTCGTTATGAGGGTTAAGAGAGATAAGCTCCTACTAGGAATGTTTTCACTGTATTTCTTTGTCTGCTCATTTAGCTTTTTCTTTGTGCTCTCTGCTGTTTTGAACTGTGCCTCCTGTGTGGTAGGACTCTATATGTAGAAACCTTATGAGCCTTATATTAAGGAAGCATTCTTCCAGAGGGTCTCTGCTTTTTCCTCTTCAACATTTCCTCGCATCAGCCACTCAGTATTCCTCTTATAATTTATTGTCCCTGTCCTGTGTTTTCAAGATTATGCAGGTGCAGTTTAATACAAATTCAAATCCCTTGGGGAAATATTTTTTCCTTTGTATGATTGAAAGAAAATTCATTGAATTTGTAGCTCCTCAAGGACACTAATTTAGTAGGAGGGTCTCCATGGAAACATACCTCCCAGGCTTGCCACCCACTACCTCAAGTATGAGTCTGGCTTCTCCTTCCGTTTATCACTCTGGCTCTTGCCTCTAGGGATTTTCTTTACTTTCCAAAGTCTCAGTTCTGTATTTAAAGTTTCTATTTCTGGTCGAATTCTGTATAGCATTCTTAATTGTTACTGAGGATAAGTATCATATCTGCTTTGCCATTTTGATTGGAATGTAACAATCCATTCATTTATTCTTTCAACAAGAATTTGACAACATGGAAATTTGCCTATAATTAAACTATAAACAGAAAACTGAAGTCACATCTCCAGAGGTTTAATATTTAGCATATCATGACAACATATCTGACACTTTAGAAATCTTCCTGATTTCAAATATTTCACCCTGTGTTTGTTTTATAGATCCATATTTTCTTCAGGAAATATACTAACATCATTTTTGAGAAGTGCTCAACTGAAAAATGCCTGTTGCTTTGCTCCTTTCATTTCTCACTGCTACTTCAGGAGTCAAATATTATCACTACTTACTTCAACAAAAATTTATTTAAAACTTATTTTAACTCCAGTGCTAAGCTCTGCAGATGCAAAGGAGAAAAGAATAGAGAATCTTTCACTGAAGGTAAATTAATATTTAGAGTGGTAAGTAGAGGATTTTTTTAAAGTGTTGATAAGAGAATACAGAGAAGAATATCCTTAACAGTGACTGCAAAGGCAAAGAAACCCTCACGGTGCTATCTTAGCTTAATTGTGAACAAGTCAACATGATGCCTTCATGATATCATAAGCAATGGGGAGTGATGTTAGGAGATGAAAGGGAATGTTTGGCAAAGTTGAAATCTTAAAGGATTTTATGCAGCTCTAAGACACTTAACTAACCTCATAGACAATTAGGAGTGATTATTTGGATTCAAGCAGGGAAATGCATAATTATATTTGCATCATAAAAAGCTTTTGAAAGATGTGTTGAACAGTGATGAGATTGGTGTCAGACAGAACTTAGAGTAGCCTCTGTCCTTTAGAGAGAGCCTCAGATTCTCAAGCTTTGAAAATATTTGTTTTGTGAAATTCTAGAACCGAGAACAAGAGACAAGTGGAGATGTTGTGACTTAAATTTTGAGTCTTTTTATCATTGCCATATCACCAATATTCTTTAAAAAATTTTTTTTATTGAAGTCTAGTTGCTTTACAATGTTGTCTTAGTCTCTGCTGTACAGTGAAATGAATCAGCCATATCAGAGGCCCCTGAACCTTTATGGCATCAGGCACTGGTTTCGTGGAAGACGATTTTTCCATGGACTGGGGTAAGGGGTATGGTTTAGGGGTGATTCAAGCTCATTACATTTATTGTGCACTTAGTTTCTATTATTATTACATTCTGATCTTTAATGGAGCACTTATGCCAGTGGCCATAATGCAGAATCAGTGGGCGCCTGCAACTAGGAGGTCCTCTTCTCTGGAGGTGATGAGAGACTTTGACACCCAGAGTGTATGGGGCTTCCATGAGAATCTAAGCCCACAGCTGCTCCGACAGGAGGCGGAGCTCAGGCAGCAGCACAAGAGATGGGGAGCGGTTCTAGATACAAACCAGCCTTTGCTTCTCACTCACTGCCCATCTCTTGCTGCACCCCGGTTCCGAACAGGTCACGGGCCAGTACTCGTCCGTGGTCAGGGAGTTGTAGACCATACACATACCCACGTTTTTAAATTTTCTTCTCATATATCCCTAACATTCTTAAAAATATTAAATATAGCTAGTCTTTGGCAGTGTCCTTCTGTCATAAAAGGAAGTTTTCACATTCTAAAGAAAGTATTATTTCAGTGCTAAATAGATACTTTCTCTTAAGTCTATCTGAATGGATCAATGTTTGGGGAGGTTTATTTTTCTGTCTGAAATTTTTCTGTAGAACCTCTTCAGAGATTCTTTTATTGAGTGAAGAGATTGTGTCCTCAAGTTCTTTATCAAAAGTCAATAGCCCTTAAAATGATGCACTTACACATGAAAAAAAATTCAACTTCCGATCTAACAATTTTCAAGAAGCATTCCCTTATTTATAAATGCCCAAAGTCTGGAATCTACCATGGCTATGAAACTAAAGAAAGGTCTGTCAGAAGGGATATTGCTGGAAAGGATAATTTTGGGTGAAGTACTGATGTGTTAGAGGTAGGATCAAAGGAATTATTAGCTGTTTTTACAAGACTTGAAGTAGATGAGGAAAAGGAAAATGTTGTGAAGAGGTAAGTTTCCAGGCCTGGAACAGGAGGGCCCTCACCTGGTTCCGTGAACCGTGGGGGCCACTGTGGTCCTGCTCCTGCGATCATTGCCATGCGGGACAAAGTGACCCAAAGGCCGCGAGAAGGTTTCCACTTCGGGCTCATATTTCCCATTCGAGGTCATGTTTAAGATCCTGAGACCATGAATACTTGCCTAAGAGCACCAACACTCCTCTCTGTTTAGTTTTCTTCCTTATGTTTGTCCTCTTGAAGGTGCCCAGATGTATTTTGTGGAGGTAGGAATGGAGCTGGGCAGTCCACGCCGGGGTCTTGACACACATGCCCACATGGTCTGTCATGGGGCTGGGAGGGATCTGGAGTGAAGAGAGGAAGAAAGCTGCCGTCAGGCATGGAATTGGCTCTTTGAGGTCATTTTGAAGTTATTTAAACAAGATAGGAATGAAGAGCATATTGAATTTAACAGTTTGAATTATAGCTTCAATATTTAGATATATGATGCATGGGTTTTTTTTTTTTTTTTTTTAAATCTTTTATCCTGCATCACAAAATGTTAGAGGCAGGCCAATGGGAAAATACGAAAGAACACTTTTCTTACTTTCCAGTTTTTCTTGTGCATGTTCATCATAATCGCCTCCAAGCCAGAGAGTAAAATTAGATTAATAAAATCAGAACAAACTTCTAGAATCAGAGAACTGGTGCTGGAGAAGCACTTAGACTCTGCTCTGAATCTTAAGCATGAATCAACTGAATTTTATCCCTAACCTAACCATCCAGAAAGGTAGTGGCAGAGCCAAGATAAAAACACAGACAGCTTTGTATTTCTCTTTGACTTTCATCTTTTATTAATTAGGTTTTTACTTTATATCTCTCTTAGCAGGCTTCTTAATGCAAATAGCTCCTTTTTATTAATACAACTTATCAAAAGTTCAAAAAATCGAAATCATGTAGATACATGTCAGAAAGTCAAGACCGAATAGCTTTTAGCACAGTTGCATTTTTAATTTTGAAAACAATGTTGTTTCTACTGAATCAGTGCTGGCATATTTAAGGACTGTTAAATGGCATTAGTTAGGTATTCCAATTAATATCTGTAGGAAACATAATCTAAAATTGCAACTATGATTTAATTTTATGTTTACATAACTATTAGAAATTCCAAGAAAGCATAAAAATATAAACAACTAAAACTTTATGTTCTGTTTAGTGAATAACACACATATTCCAAACATTAGAAAAAAATTAATGTAGCTCAATTTTTAAAAATTTAATGAATACATTAAATCTGTGCTAATATGTTATACTTGTTTTAAAATTGCTTAAATAATGACATTGCTCCAAAATGAAAAATCTTTAGGGAATATAACTTACAGTTTTAATATCTAGATGAAGTTATTACTGTGATTGACTTATGCAATTCCACTGTGGATATCATATTACATATATTAGAAATCAAGAACTAAAAATTGCTGCACAGAAAATTATTGCATATTTTCCATGCAAATAACTTCCAACTATTTAGCCATATCTGATTACTCCATTCAATTAATTAAAACTTAATGTCCACTCACATTCATTATTTATCAGACACCTATTTTAATTATAGCAAATAAGGGAGCACTGACATTCATTCTGGAAAATAATTCTGAATTTTGCTCAGTGAAGGTTAAGAGGTCATGGAAATAGAAACGTTGCTTAAAAATGCATCATAATAAAAATGAAGAAAAAATTGTTTCCAGAATCATTACACTAAGATACGTGAGAATATGAAACTTTATTGTATGCATGAGCCTATTTACTTTCCTTCAGCACATGTTATGCAAACTTCACTAATGAGATCAACCTTCAACCTTGATATCATTTATATGTGATCTGTTTTAATTCTTTTAAGAAGGAAAATAGTCCAGAAAAGAAGAATAAAAAGAGATGTTCCCAGATTCAAGGAATTAAATATGCTATTAACAATATGAAATACTATTTTTATACATTTGTTCTTCTGAGTTTATTTGTCAATATATCTAATAATTTGATCTTAGCCAATTGACTTTAATCTATAAAAACTGAGATTTTCCCAATAATGTTGATGTGTTCTTTTATTAAATACATTGCAGTTGTTTTAATAAGAGGAAGGATTTAGCAGTTGGGCAGAACCTTTGAAAATATTTTTGCCATTTTGAATCTGGACAAAAGACTATATAAATATAAATAGGAAAGATAAAAGTCAGTCAATCACTATGTACTCCAGTTGCCAATATAGCTTTCCTAGCTTTTTAAAGTGGAGAAGGAAATGGCAACCCACTCCGGTATTCTTGTCTAGAGAATCCTGGGGACAGAGGAGCCTGGTGGGCTACAGTCTATGGGGTCACAGAGTTGGACATGACTGAAGCGACTTAGCATGCATGCATGCATTGGAGAAGGAAATGGCAACCCACTCCAGTATTCTTGCCTGGAGAATCCCAGGAATGGGGGAGCCTGGTGGGCTGCCGTCTATGGGGTTGCACAGAGTTGGACACGACTGAAATGACTTAGCAGCAGCAGCAGCAGCAGCTTTTTAAAGACTTGCAGATCAAATCAATCTAAACTCTCGGTTTGTGAGCAAAGTAGGGGCATTTATAGAGTCAAGAAACAAAAAGGGTAACAGTGGAGCTTGGGTTTGTCTGTCTGTGGAAGGAGACTGACTGGTTCCATTGACCAGGTTGTGGATATTGTGATGTTTTTCCTTGCTGTGTTCATAAGCAGAGTCAACCTTCTACCACACACATTAACAGTGGCTCTTGGGCATCATAGAACAGAAACACAGTTCATGTAATTTCTTCCGGGTAAATGATTATCTAGAGATGAAGGTAAAAGTTAATCATAGCGTGTGTCTCCTGAAAAGTAATCCCACAGTCATGGACTCTCTCAGGAATCATTCCCAGGATGCCCATGCCAGCGCACAGCCCAAAGGTAATGGAAACCTGGAGCAAGTGCCAGTCTAAGATGCAAAATGTGCTGAAGCCAGCAGAGTATTGTAGTGCTGTGTCAGATTAAAGAGGGCCACAAGCAGTGTGACATTTTCCTATCAGCCTTCTCCTTGAGTGTAGGCATCCACGTGACTGCTTTGACTAATGGTGTGTGGTGGAAACATAGGTCCAGGATGAGCAGTTAAGACAGGAACTCCCTTGGTCTTCTAGACTTCTGGGCTAGCATAAACTTTCCTTCTGGACAGGATGAATGGAGAAGCCTTGCAATTTTGGGGGGAAGAAGAGGATTCTAGGGATTCCCTCCTAGATCAGTTGGTAAAGACTCTGCCTGCAGTGCAGGAGATGCGTGTTCGATTCCTGGTTGGGAAGAGCCCCTGGAGAAGGAAACAGCAACCCATTCCAGTATTCTTGCCTGAAGAATCCCATGGAGAGAGAAGCCTGGTGGGCTACAGTCCTTGGGGTCTCAAGAGTTGGACATGGCTTAGCGACTAAACACCCCCCATACACCCCCACACACACCGCCCCCCCTCCCTCCCCCCCACCACCACCACTGCCCCACCAAGAGGGTTCTCAACAGGCCCGGGTTTTACTATCCCTGATAAGGCATATGAATGAAAGACTCATATGAGTGAAGCTATCCTGGATAACGAAAGCAAGGGGACCTTGAAGCTGAATGTCACTGAGTGACCAGCATCGGTACCACAGGGAACAGGAGACTCACTCACTGGCCCAAAACAATGTGATTCGTTAAAATGACTTCAATCCCTAAACTTTGGAACAGTTTGTTACACAATAGCTAAGAGGAAATGCTCATCTAGAATTTGTTTTCATTCTTTTAATGTAATGAATTGCCTTTACTACAAAAAAAATACATCTGCAAATAGTAGGATTAGAGACTTTTTAAGTGGGGAAACATTTGGAACAGGGAAAACATTCAAAAGTGAAATTAGAAAAAGATCTAAGAATAAAGAATAATAAAAATATCTTATTGTCAGAAGTATTAATCACATTAGTTGAAACTGACTGGCTAAAGAACACTGTCTCTGTGTTATAATATTTTGTTTCTTCCAAATGATGTGTTACTTTTAATTATAAAATAAACATAATTCATAACGGAATTTGTTTTGTCCAACTGCTTGCCTTTCAGTACAGATCACATAAGACTTTCTAAAGGTTTGCTTCAGTTTGAATATTTTAAGAAGATAAGAGATAAGACAGAAAGAACTCCTTTTTATTTTATCCTAACCTAATTCCTAATTAATGAAATTCATGATTCATCATTAGGAACCTATGGTAGAAGGCACTAAAATTTCAGCAAAGGGAGAGAAAATGATCAAAATCATCTTCATTTTCCATCAAAAACAGAAACTTGCAGTCAATAAAATTCTTACAGTTAAATGTTGCATATAATTTTTAAAGTTTAGAAATTTAAAAAGTCCACATGGCTTCCTTGAAAATACATGATGATATTAAAAAAGTCTATTTTGAGGTTGATAAAGATCAAAATACTGAATAGACTGTGAAAGTTTTCATGTACCATCAAAGATTTTAATTGACTGAGTCTTTATATAAGATATTCATTAGAGGACTATTTTTTATTACCTCAAGTTAGCATAGTTACAATCACACAGAGATAACCTTTCAATTTCGGGATGGCTTATTCAGACTATTTGCAATTATGGCTGAAAGGGTCACTGTTATTCATGCACTAAATGACAGATGCTCATATCTTGTCCCTGCCACTGTTTCAGAGCTTTACCTAGGAAATTAATCATATCTAATTGACCCCTAAAGGCTCATGCCAACTGCAGAAAGAAAGTTTAATATCTTATGATCTTGGTGTACTTGGGAGAAAACACAGACATGAGTACTTAAAGGATTGTTATAGCAAATTCGTTTTGAATCTACTCATCGGAATCAAAGTGTTTTGGCCAGGAGGTATACAGGAAGGGGCTGACTTACATGGCAGCAAGGGCTAGGAGACGGGTACTGTGGTAGTGCTGGCCAAGCAGCATGGTCAGCAGAAGAGCCAACACAGTTACACAAGCTATCAAAAAAGCAGAGACACTACTTCGCCAGCAAAGGTCTGTATAGTCAAAGCTATGGTTTTTCCAGTAGTCATGTATGGATGTGAGAGCTGGAAGTTCTCATAAAGAAGGCTGAGCACTAAAGAATTGATACTTTTGAAATGTGGTGATGGAGAAGACTCTTTTGAGAGTCCCTTGCACTGCAAGGAGATCAAACCCATCAAGTCTAAAGGAAATCAATCCTGAATATTCATTGGAAGGACTGATGCTGAAGCTGAAACTCCAATCCTTTGGCCACCTGATGCAAAGAACTGACTCATTGGAAAAGACCCTGATGCTGGGAAAGATTGAAGGCAGGAGAAAGGGATGACAGAGGATGAGATGGCTGGATGGCATCACTGACTTGATGGACGTTAGTTTGAGTGAACTCCGGGAGTTGGTGATGGACAAGGAGGCCTGGCGTGCTGCAGTCCATAGGGTTGCAAAGAGTTAGACACAACTGAGTGACTGAGCAACAACAACAACAACAACAACAACAACACAAACTGTGCTCTGCACACAGCTGAAGGGAGTGAAGGTGAGCGTGAAAAGCTGTCTGTGCTCTGCTTATCAATCTGCATGCAGAGACAGACCTCTCGTCAGCTCAGAGAAAGAGCCACTGTTTTCTTACCGTTCTACACACAGGAGTTGTCTTTTTCTAACTCTCACAAAGATGACCTTTTAATACCAGTGGCTGTAGGTCTAGCTTTCCCAAAGAGTGGGTCCAAAAAGACACAATAAAACTCCTCTGCACTTTTAGTCTGATATAGACTAAGGGATTGGGTGGGGCAGAGGTTGGATGGCATCACTGACTCAATGGACATGAGTTTGAGTAAACTCTGGGAGTTGGTGATGGACAGGGAGGCCTGGCATGCTGTGGTCCGTGGGGTTGCAAAGAGTTGGACACGACTGAGTGACTGAACTGAACTGAACTGAGGTGGAGCAGTTTGTAAGGCAGAAGCTCTTGAAGTAGGCTGATCATCCTGGATAGTTCAGGTCAGTTCGGTTCAGTTCAGTCCCCCAGTTATGTCTGACCCTTTGCGACCCCATGAATCACAGCACGCCAGGCCTCCCTGTCCATCACCAACTCCCGGAGTTCACCCAGACTCATGTCCATCGAGTCTGTGATGCCATCCAGCCATCTCATCCTCCGTCGTCCCCTTCTCCTCCTGCCCCCAATCCCTCCCAGCACCAGAGTCCTTTCCAATGAGTCAACTCTTCCCATGAGGTGGCCAAAGTACTGGAGCTTCAGCTTTAGCATCATTCCTTCCAAAGAAATCCCAGGGTTGATCTCCTTCAGAATGGACAGGTTGGATCTCCTTGCAGTCCAAGGGACTCTCAAGAGTCTTCTCCAACACCACAGTTCAAAAGCATCAATTCTTTGGCACTCAGCCTTCTTCACAGTCCAACTCTCACATCCATACATGACCACAGGAAAAACCATAGCCTTGACTAGACGGACCTTAGTCGGCAAAGTAATGTCTCTGCTTTTGAATATACTATCTAGGTTGCTCATAACTTTTCTTCCAAAAGTAAGCTCTTTTAATTTCATGGCTGCAGTCACCATCTGCAGTGATTTTGGAGCCCCAAAAAATAAAGTCTGACACTGTTTCCACTGTTTCTCTGTCTATTTCCCATGAAGTGATGGGACCAGATGCCATGATCTTCGTTTTCTGAATGTTGAGCTTTAAGCCAACTTTTTCACTCTCCTCTTTCACTTTCATCAAGAGACTTTTTAGTTCCTCTTCACTTTCTGCCATAAGGGTGGTATCATCTGCATATCTGAGGTTACTGATATTTCTCCCCGCAATCTTGATTCCAGCTTGTGTTTCTTCCAGTCAAGCGTTTCTCATGATGTACTCTGCATAGAAGTTAAATAAGCAGGGTGACAATAAACAGTCTTGATGTACTCCTTTTCCTATTTGAAACCAGTCTGTTGTTCCATGTCCAGTTCTAACTGTTGCTTCCTGACCTGCATACAGATTTCTCAAGAGGCAGGTCAGGTGGTCTGGTATTTCCATCTCTTTCAGAATTTTCCAGTTTATTCTGATCCACACAGTCAAAGGCTTTGGCATAGACAAGAAAGCAGAAATAGATGTTTTTCTGGAACTCTCTTGCTTTTTCCATGATCCAGCAGATGTTGGCAATTTGATCTCTGGTTCCTCTGCCTTTTCTAAAACCAGCTTGAACATCAGGAAGTTCACGGTTCACGTATTGCTGAAGCCTGCCTTGGAGAATTTTGAGCATTACTTTACTAGCATGTGAGATGGGTGCAACTGTGTGGTAGTTTGAGCATTCTTTGGCATTGCCTTTCTTTGGGATTGGAATGAAAACTGACCTTTTCCAGTCCTGTGGCCACTGCTGAGTTTTCCAAATTTGCTGGCATATTGCGTGCAGCACTTTCACAGCATCATCTTTCAGGATTTGAAATAGCTCTACTGGAATCCATCACCACCATAGCCTTGTTTGTAGTGATGCTTTTCAAGGCCCACTTGACTTCACTTTCCAAGATGTCTGGCTCTAGGTGAATGATCACACCATCATGATTATCTGGGTCGTGAAGATCTTTTTTGTACAGTTCTTTCATGTATTCTTGCCACCTCTTCTTAAAATCTTCTGCTCTGTTAGGTCCAGACCATTCTGTCCTTTATTGAGTCCATATTTGCATGAAATGTTCCCTTGGTATCTCTAATTTTCTTGAAGAGATCTCTAGTCCTTCCCATTCTGTTCTTTTCCTCTATTTCTTTGCATTGATTGGTGAAGAAGGCTTTCTTATCTCTTCTTGCTATTCTTTGGAAATCTGGATTCAGATGCTTATATCTTTCCTTTTCTCCTTTGCTTTTTGCCTCTCTTCTTTTCAGAGCTATTTGTAAGTCCTCCCCAGACAGCCATTTTGCTTTTTCCATTTCTTTTCCATGGGGATGGTCTTGATCCCTGTCTCCTGTACAATGTCACGAACCTCATTCCATTGTTCATCAGGCACTCTATCTATCAGATCTAGGCCCTTAAATATATTTCTCACTTCCACTGTATAATCATAGGGGATTTGATTTAGGTCATACCTGAATGGTCTAGCGGTTTTCCCTACTTTCTTCAACTTAAGTCTCAATTTGGTAATAAGGAGTTCATGATCTGAGCCACAGTCAGCTCCTGGTCTTGTTTTTGTTGACTGTATAGAGCTTCTCCATCTTTGGCTGCAGAGAATATAATCAATCTGATTTCGGTGTTGACCATCTGGTGAAGTCCATGTGTAGAGTCTTCTCTTGTGTTGTAGGAAGAGGGTGTTTGCTATGACCAGTGCATTCTCTTGGCAAAACTCTATTAATCTTTGCCCTGCTTCATTCTGCATTCCAAGGCCAAATCTGCCTGTTACTCCAGGTGTTTCTTGACTTCCTACTTTAGCATTCCAGTCCCCTATAATGAAAAGGACATCTTTTTTGGGTGTTAGTTCTAACAGGTCTTGTAGGTCTTCATAGAACTGTTCAACTTCAGCTTCTTCAGCATTACTGGTTGGGGCATACTCTTGGATAACTGTGATATTGAATGGTTTGCCTTGGAGATGAACAGAGATCATTCTGTCGTTTTTGAGATTGCATCCAAGTACTGCATTTCAGACTCTTTTGTTGACCATGATGGCTACTCCATTTCTTCTGAGGGATTCCTGCCCGCAGTAGTAGATATAATGGTCATCTGAGTTAAATTCACCCATTCCAGTCCATTTTAGTTTGCTGATTCCTAGAATGTTGACGTTCACCCTTGCCATCTCTTGTTTGACCACTTCCAATTTGCCTTGATTCATGGACCTGACATTCCAGGTTCCTATGCAATATTGCTCTTTAGAGCATCGGACCTTGCTTCTATCACCAGTCACATCCACAGCTGGGTATTGTTTTTGTTTTGGCTCCATCCATTCATTCTTTCTGGAGTTATTTCTCCACTGATCTCCAGTAGCATATTGGGCACCTACTGACCTGGGGAGTTCCTCTTTCGGTATCCTATCATTTTGCCTTTTCATACTGTTCATGGGGTTTTCAAGGCAAAAATACTGAAGTGGCTTGCCATTCCCTTCTCCAGTGGACCACATTCTGTCAGACCTCTCCACCAAGACCCACCCATCTTGGGTTGCCCTGCGGGCCTGGCTTAGTGTCATTGAGTTAGACAAGGCTGTGGTCCTAGTGTGATTAGATTGACTAGTTTTCTGTGAGTATGGTTTCAGTGTGTCTGCCTTCTGATGCCCTCTTGCAACATCTACCATCTTACTTAGGTTTCTCTTACTTTGGGCGTGGGGTATCTCTTCAAGGCTGCTCTAGCAAATCGCAGCCGCTGCTCCTAGACTGTGATAACCCAAGCTGCTTTGACGTTCGTAAACTGAAGTTACCAACTGGCCTAGGGCACGCTAGGGTGCCAGTCCCAGCAGAAACGCCATCTGAGGCTAACTGATGTACCCTGGCTTGTCCTCAGGTACTCAGACTGGGTGCAGCTGAGCTAGCAAACTGCTGGTGCTGTTCCATCACGAAGTCCTGTCTGACTCTGCCCCACCCTGGACTGCAGCACGCCAGACTTCTTCGTCCTTTACACTCTCCCTGAGTTTGCTCAAGCTCAGGTCCACTGAGTGCGTTCAATTCAGTCAGTCAGAAATCTGTAAAAATGAACTTCCGTTTTCAAGCACTCAGCCTGTGGTGTTTCATTACGGCAACCAGAGCACACTAACATTTGCACTAAGGTGTTCCCACGGACCTTCCCCAGTGGTGCTAGTGGTAAAGAACATGCCTGCCCATGCAGGAGACAGAGGAGATCCAGGTGTGATCCCTGGGTCGGGAAGAGCCCCTGGGGGAGGGTGTGGCAGCCCACTCCAGTGTTCCTGCCTGGAGAACCCTACAGATGGAGGAGCCTGGAGGGCTACAGTCCAGAGGGTTGCCAAGAGTCGGACACAGCTGAAATGACTTAGCACGTACACAGTGTTCCCATAACATTTTCAGCATGACCTCATATCTTCTCTACATCATAATTTATCATTACTCCTATTGTTGGATGTTTCAATTATCTAAATGTATTTATATCTTTTAATAATTGATTTTCATAGGAGAAAATTTTGCAGAAATATTTCTAAAGAAAAACAATGCTCACATCTAAATTTTGATTGGTATTTCTAACTATTTAGCCCAATTTATACTTTTGTAAGCTCTATGATCATTTTGCAGTGTCTCCACAGGCAAAAGGATTATCTTTTCTCAAAAATCTCAGTATATCTGGTAACCAAAAATTACATCTGATTTTTTTTAACCAATTTGAATTTTTCTATTTGTAGTGAAAATTTTATGTTTCTGCTTTGTTACTAACATATGCATCCACTTGTAGGTATTTATTCCTTTTTAATACATGTAAAATATGCTATAATCATCTATTTTTCTATTATAACAAAATTATATGCAGAACCAAAAGATTCTTATTAATGATATTTCAGTGATATGAAAAACACCTTTATCTGTGATGAATATTGTATTGAGTGGTGGATGAGCATAAAAAGCATGAGAAAGATTTGGTTTCCATATTTGGTTTCTATATCACTATTTCCTTATGTTTTTACTTCCAGCTACTCTGTCTCACAAAATGTTCATTTTCTCTACCACTTTCTTAAATGTTGATATTTCCCAGAGCAAGCTCCTCTTTTCTAGGCTCTCATTAACATCCTCTATCCATTTGCTGCTGAATATGCCAAATCTGTAACTTCTTATGTTCATTTGAACCAAATGTGTCTCTTCTGATATCTCTCAAAGAATAACCTCACCATGGGCTCAGGTTATTATATCAACAACATGGATGCCAACCTTGACACATTTGTCTTCTTAAATTTACAACATTTAATGAGCAAATACTTTGATTACTTCAAGAAACATTTATTGATATGTTGAGAACATTGGTATATTAGACAATGTTCTAGGCTCTTGTGATACAATAGGAAACAAAACCTGGGTCTTTGTTTTGCAGAATTTATATTTAGTGGGTATATGTATTAGTCACTGTTCAGTCAGAACATAGAAATGAACATAGAACGTCTAAAGCATTATAACTAATAGGCAACTATTAGGGCGTAAAGAGAACTGTAAAGGATACAAAAATAGCAGATACAGAGAGCAGCTACTGCTTCCGGGGCTGAGAACATATGCACGCAAAGAACAAAGTTGGAAAAGATTGCCCTCCCTGAAAGGTTAGGGTTCAGACTGTAGTGGGAAGGATGTGGATGTAATCCCATTGGATGGTAGAAGATTTAGCTGAGGTGCTACTGGCAAGCAAGAAGCTACTTGCCAGGGAGGAAGTGCTTGGAAGTCCATGTCTGAGTCACCAGAGGAACATCCTGGGACATTTCCTACTTGTTGAGAAGCTTTTCCTTGAGTATCTGGTAAATCTTGTTGGAGTGTCAGCTGCTGGGGTGGTGCTGAAAGTTACTGGGCGTCGCCCGTCCTGTCCAGACTGTGAGATTCACTGGAAGGTGAATGCCACTGTGTGTCCATATCCTTCACACCAATGGTGCCGTGTGCTGTGGGAACAGAGCTAGGGCCATCCCCCTTGCAGTCTTCTTTTGGAGTTGTTTGCTTACAGAGTCAACATTGTGCCAACTGGCAGAGTAGAAATCCTTGCAAGATTCAGATTCAGTATCACAAACAAGTCAGAGAAAGAAGGATTCATTAAAAGGCAAAAAGTTGTTAAGGGGCACAGTTCATTCTTTTGATTTTAATAACAAAATAACAGTTTCCACTAACCCAGAGAGATATAATTAAAAGTAAAATTGCCAACCATTCCCTAAAATGTGAAGGGACAGAGTCCCAAGACACATTTAATCCATTACTGTGTGTGTGTGTGTGTGTGTGTGTGTGTGTGTGTGCAGTTAGTTTCATGAATCAGTCATGTCTGATTCTTCCCAACCTCATGAAGTGTAGCCCACCAGGCCCCTTTGTCCATAGGGATTTTCCAGGCCAGAATACTGATTGCCATGCCCTCCTCCAGGGGATCTTCCCAACCCAGGGCCAAGCTCAAGTCTCCCACATTGCTGTTGCTGCTGCTAAGTCACTTCAGTAGTGTCCGACTCTGTGCGACTCCATAGGTGGCAGCCCACCAGGCTCCTCCGTCCCTGGGATTCTCCAGGCAAGAACACTGGAGTGGGTTGCCATTTCCTTCTCCAATGCATGAAAGTGAAAAGTGAAAGTGAAGTCACTCAGTCGTGTCCGACCCTCAGTGACCCCATGGACTGCAGCCTACCAGGCTCCTCCCTCCATGGGATTTTCCAGGCAAGAGTACTGGAGTGGGGTGCCATTGCCTTCTCCACTCCCACATTGCATGTGGATTCTTTACCATCTGAGCCATAAGGGAAGTCCGTGAATACAAGAGAGGGTAGCCTATCAATTCTCCAGGGGATCGTCTCCACCCAGGAATCAACCTGGGGTCTTTTGCATTGCAGGCAGATTCTTTACTAGCTGAGCTACCAGGGAAGTCCAGTCCATTGTTAACTATATGAAATCACTCTTCAAATTTTGTCACAGTCCTCTTGTATATGTCACGTAAAAACTAAATCATAAGGTTAGACAATGACAATTTGTATATAAATTAATAATTGGTAGAAGAAGACAAAAGAAAATAAGTAGCATATAGAAACACATGCATAGACAAGCAAAGAAAAAATAAACAAAGTTACTATGTATCTCTGTCTCATAATTGGTTACAAGTCTGTAATTGGTCTGTAATTGATCTAGGACTACCTTCTTCAACTACCATTCCATATTACCTTACTCTCAATGAGGACCTCAATTAGCTGGGATTTTACTTGTCATAGTCACCTAAACACTTGTTCTCAAAGGATTTGATTATCCAATAGTTCTGATTTTGGGGGTTGTTAAAGCTTTCTTAGTTTTTTTTTTTTTTTTTAAGTACCAAAAGGCATCTCAGAGAATTCCCTGGGTTCTAGACATAGTTCTCTGGCCCCCTCCCCATTGTGCAGCATTTACCCAATTTCTCCTTAGTAACTGGGATCACTTAGTGACTGAACAGCGACAGTCCTAACTGTTTGTGTCCATAACTCCTTTTCCTGCCTCTTGTTTCAGTGGCACCAAGGCCCTAAATGGTCAAGCGGCAAATTCACCATTCAACTTAATTAAGCGCTGTTGTGCTCCATGGTGGGAGCACTCTTCCCTTGAGAACTAAGTCCTCCAAACCACCAGAGCTCAGAGTTTCTCAGGAGAGAAAGAAACATGTATGGGAGTGACTTATTCAGTAACACAGAAGGAGGAGCCATTCCAATGAGTACCCTAAGATTGTAGGATCCACGTTTTCTGGATCCAGGGGAGACACCATAATAGAATCTCTAATTCAAAGGATAAATAGCATCCTTGAGGACAGTTTCAGTTGCCTACCGAGTAGCATCTTATCTGAGAGTTTAGTAAGCCATTGTACGTTTGGAGAAGGAGATGGTGAGGCACAGGGAAGCCTAGCTTGCTGCAGTCTGTGGAGCTGCAAAGAGTCGGACACGCCTGAGCGACTGATTAACAAAAGTGTCAACAGCCGCATAGCAACTGCCAGTGTGTATGCTTGTCTGCTCCAGTAAAGATAGTACATTTAGAATAGTGGCTTCAATTACATTCACTGTCTGATTAAGTTTATTATTCTCTACAGACATTTGCCAAGATGCATCTTTTTTGTCAGAAAGCCAAACAGTTTATTTAGAGGAGAATATGATATGGCCAAAGGCCACAGTTTGTAGAATTCTACTTTATTGACTGCTCATATCTTTTATTCTGATCACTGGTACATTGCTGTTACACTTAACGAGTGATGTGCCCATATTGTTTCTGATGATTAAATATTGCCTCTTAATCCATGCTACCCAGAGCCCATGCTTTCCATTGAATTCAGAGAGATTATCTCAATGATGGTATTTCAATAGCCATAGATGATTTATAAAAGAGAATTACTACCAAGAATATAAATGCTTGATTTGCTAATGTACTTCTCCAGACATTAGTGAAAGGAGTGTCTCTTGTGCTTCCTTGGAGGATATATTTGGGTAAAAGCACAGGTCACATACAATAAATCCATGCCCAATTCCCCTATATTCTTAAGACATGAATTTTTATAAAACTTAATTTGTGTATCCTTAAGACTTTCAGTTCTCTCACCGCATGCCAGACAAGTTAGAAATACTAATGTCATCTATTATAGGACACAAGTGAGTTAAAGTTTCTATCAGACGATGAAGAAAGTTGCTGATGCCACGTCTAACTCCACGAAGTGATGCATTTAATCTGGAATCTAGTAAATGCATCTCTATCAATTACCTATTATAGATATATATCAGAGAAATCAATGATATATTTGTGAATCAGAGCGCAGAAAACCCAGTTCTCCAGTTTTCAAACTGTGCTTTTAACAGAGAATTAAAAGACGTGAGCTTGGCATTTTCTTTTTGCAACTTTTGTCAATGTTTCGCTGAAAATACTGTAGTTTCTTAGTCAATACACTGTCATAGGGCTTCCCACCTGCCTGCCAGTGCAGAGACATCAGAGATGTGGGTGTGACCCCTGGGTTGGGAAGATCCTCTGCAAGAGGAAACAGCAACCCATTCCAATATCCTGGCCTGGAGAATCCCATGGACACAGGAGCCTGGTGGGCTACAGTCCATGGGGTCGCAAAGAGTCAGACACGACTGAACGCCTTAGCACGCAGGACCGCTGTCATAACAATCAAGAGCAGCAGCCGCCTGAGACTCAAGACAGCTGTTGGTGGTGGTACAGTCAGTGACGGGAAGCAGTTTCACTGTTTATCCTCCACTGCATTCCATGGGTTACAAGAATCCCATTTGCCACTGGAAAGGATCTGGGCCTTGAGCTGGAAACCAAGGCTGCCAATGAAGCAACACTAAAATCCCATCTCTGAGGGTCTGTCTCACGGAACCATCCCCACCGCCAATTCTGTCCAATCACGAGACAGAGAACAAACCTCCAACTCGGATAGATATTTAACTTAACATAAAGGGTATACAATGTCAAGTGAATACAAAGACTTATTAATTCCAAAAAATGAGTTGCAACTGAACAGTAGAGAATACTATATTACTTGTTTTTTCATTGTTGCTGTAAGAAATTTCCACACATTTAGTGTCTTAAAACAGCGAAAATTTACTATGTTATAGTCTTCTTTTTGTCAGAAGTCTAACCTGCATTTTACTGAGCTAAGTCAAGATGTCAAAAGGGCTGTGTTTTCTGGTGGAGAATCCATTTCCTTTCCTCCTCCAACTGCTTAAGACCACTTACACTCTGCTTCATTACTTCCTTCTTCACCTTTGAAGCTACCTGTCACTTAATCCCCTTGTTGCATTTTTTTCTGCATCATCATATCTCTCTCTCTGACTACACTAGTGAAAGCTTCTCCATTTTTAAGGACTCAGGCAATTATATTGGACACACAGATAGTCCAAGATAATCTCCCTATTTTAAGATTGATATCTTTAATCACATCAGTTTTTGTTGTTGTTCAGTTGATAAGTCATGTCCGACACTTTGCAACCCCATGGACTGTTGCATCCCAGGCTTCCCTGTCCTTCACTATCTCCGAGAATTTGCTCAAATTCATGTCCATCGAATCAGTGATGCCGTGTAACCATCTCATCCTTTTTCACCCCCTTCTCCTTTTGCCTTCACCCTTTTGCAACATCAGTGTCTTTTCCACTGAGTCTGTTCTTTGCATCAGGTGGCCAAAGTATTGGAGCTTGAGCTTTAGCATTTATTTTTCCAATGAACATTCAAGGTTGATTTCCTTTAGGATTAACTGGTTTGATCTCCTGGCCATCTAATGAACTCTCAAGGGTCTTCTCTGGCTTTACAATTTGAAGGCATCAATTCTTTGTCAGTCAGCCTTCTGTATTGTCCAACTCTCACATCTGCGCCTGATTACTGAAAAAACATAGATTTGATTTTATATGGACTTTTGCCATCAAACGGAGAAGGCAATGGCAACCCACTCCAGTACTCTTGCCTAGAAAATCCCATGGATGGAGGAGCCATGGTAGGCTGCAGTCCATGGGGTCGCTGAGAGCCGGACATGACTGAGCGGCTTCACTTTCACTTTTCACTTTCATGCATTGGAGAAGGAAATGGCAGCCCACTCCAGTGTTCTTGCCTGGAGAATCCCAGGTGCCGGGGTCCAGCTGTGGTGGATCCAGGGAATTCGAACGGGAGATGTAGTTGGTGAGGAAAAACTTATTTATTTAGAAATATAATGAGAGATTAGGAAAGAATAATGTAGTAGGAAAATTAGTGGAGAAAAAAGCTGAATAACTTGGTTTACATGGAAAACCAATAAAGTTCTAAGACAAGGAACTTGCACTGTCTACATTAGGCCACCAGTGCCTGCTTGAATAGCGGAGGGTGCCCCACCGTGGGTTCCCTCTCGCATGGGTCTTAGAAGCCAGGGCAAATAAGTAGACTCGGTGAGCCTCCTCGGTCCAAGGGATCAGCCTGAAAAGGAGAGGGAGGGAGAGGGAGAAAGAGAGGGAGAGTCGATAGGGGGGAGGCCAAGCTTGTACAAAAACCCCATAACTTTATTTTTAAAAGGTGCTTATATACCATAAGTTTTACATAATGGAAGATACAGAGTCATGCAGGGGCAGCAGTCCTGACCCTTATCAATACCAGGCTTTCTTTCTGCATATCTTTTCATATACAAAAGGTCTCAGGTGATTTACATTATCTTCTGGCCAAGAGGCCTGTTAACACTTTATGGCTCTCTTCCTTAATGAATGTTAATCTCATTTCCCCTGAAGTGTTTTTCTTTAATCTGCATCACTCTCAAAGCACTAAAGTTACATCCCTATAGAACAAAGGTGCAGTGGGTTATAACAAAGAAGATACTTAACTCAAAGATCTATGTTGCTACTTTTTTTATATATACCAACTATATCAACAAATAAAATATATGAAAATTTGACAGCAAGTATTGGCGCAACGAATGAAACCCTTAATCAGTCCTTTTCTAATGATTTTGACTCCTCGGAAGTCCCTACATTCCTAGGATGTTTTAAGCTTCCTGTGCCTCTCGTAGTCAGGAGGCCACAAACAATCACATGCACAGCTGTAAGAGTCTGGCAGGCAGGCTAGAAAGCTATCAGAGGGGTTTTTGGATTGAAACACTCTTATTATGCCCAGGAGACTTATTATCTAAAAGCTCTAAATTAACTTTTTCCAGAAAAAGGTGGTGGGGGGACAGCCCCCTGTTAATGTCAGAAGCGTAAGCAAAAAGCACAGTGCAGTACAGCAGGCAAACTGGTTTTGGGGCAGATGCACGAGCAGATTCAGTGAGGCTCCCTTAAGGCCGGCCTTTGCCTGTCAGACCCCTTAACCTCATGACCTTTGCCATGGGCAGGACTCCTCATGCTGGCTCCCCGCACCCAGGGATGGGGGAGCGTGGTGGGCTTCTGTCTATGGGGTCGCACAGAGTCAGACATGACTGAAGTGACTTAGCAGTAGCAGTTGTCATCAAAGTAATGTCTCTAGGCTGCCTATGATTGTCATAGCTTTTCTTCCAAGGAGAAAGAGTCTTTTAATTTCATGGTTACAGTTGCCATCCACAATGATTTCGGGACCCAATAAAATAAAACCTGTCACTGCTTCTACTTTTTCCCTTTGTATTTGCCACTAAGTAATGCAACTGGATGCCATGATCTTAGTTTTTCTGATGTTAACTTTCAAGACAGTTTTTCACTCTCCTCTTTCACACTCATCAAGAGGCTCTTTAGTTCCTCTTCCCTTTCTGCCATTAGAGTGGTGTCATCTGCGTATCTGAGGTTCTTGATATTTCTCCCAGCAATCTTGATTTCAGCTTGTGATTCATCCATCCCAGCATTTCTCATGATGTACTCTGAATATAAGTTAAATAAGCAGGGTGACAATATACATCCTTGACGTAGTCCTTTCCCAATTTGGAACCAGTCATTGTTCCATGTCTGGTTCTTACTGTTGCTTCTTGACCTGCATACAGATTTCTCAGGAGACAGGGAAGGTGATCTGATACTCCTGTCTCTTTAAGAATTTTCCACAGGTTTTTTTTTTTTTTTTTTGTGTGTGTGTGTGTGTGATCCACACAGTCAAAGACTTTAGCATAGTCAATCAAGCAAAAGTAGATGTTTTTCTGGAATTCTTTGCTTTCTCTATGATATGTTGGCAATTTGATCTCTGGTTGCTCTGCCATTTCCAAATCACATCAGTAAATTACCCTTTTTTCCTGTTAAGTAACATATTTACTGGTTCCAGGGATTAAGGTTGAACATCTTTGAGGTAGTGTTTTTCTGCTTTCTATGAGATCTCTAAAGAATCCAAGAATAGCGTATATAAGAAGGAGCTGCTACATCTATGGCTAAGACAGAATACTCACTGAAGGAACGAACTTGGATAGGTGTATCCCCTAAGGTTCCGATTTAGACTTTGTTGGCAAAAGTATAATGTGTGGATGAAAGTGGAAGAAATAAGTTCCAAGTTTGAGGTTTTTTCTGTCTTGTGGGTAAGATGAAAAACAAATATGCAAATAAGTAAATAACTTTACACATTACTGTATGTGCTGAAAAATACATAGAAGTGTCAATCGATAAAGTGTTGTTGGGAGAGATGACTAGTTTCGATTTGTTGGCCAAGTGGAAATCTCTTATGAAAAGTCATATTTGCAGGTTCTTCACTGGTACTGATTAGCTAGTCTTACAAAGGTCTGTAGAAAAATAAATGCAAAACTCTCCTCTTGCCTAAATAGGAGCAAATGTTATATCTTTGTGACATGCTATGAAGGTCATCTGGAGAAGGAAATGACAACCCCTGGAGAATTTCATGGACAGAGGAGCCTGGTGGGCTACAGTCCATAGGGTCTCAAAAAGCCACGACTGAGCGACTGAACACATAAAGGTCAATAGGTCTGGAGCTTGGTAAGTTAGGTCAAGAGAAAGGATATTATGTTGAAGAGGTAGACAGAGGTCAGGTACCACATGTGTCTTTAACTCAGGAACAGTGATGAAAGTGATGAAAAATGAAAAGAACATTTTTCTCTTTCTCTGTTTCTCTGTTTTGAGTTTCATCAAACTAGAATGTGGTTAACAAGTGTTGGCAAGGTAGTGACATGACCCAACTTATATGTTTTAAACAAAGCATTCTTATTACTGTATGAAAAATAGATTGTGTCTGTTAATCTGTCTGCCATTTGAAATGTGAGTTTTTTTTTTTTCCTGAAAGGGTCTCTAACTTTATGGTCTTCTTCTTTAGCAGCTGGTACATTTCTTAAAATTTAGTAGATGCTCTGTACAATTTTTGGAATAAGTGAATGATTGAATAAATAAATAAAATAAATAGAACAAAATTATCTCTTAATAAGGAGTTGTCAATAGAGAGAAAGATGTGGCAAGTGGTAAGAAAAATGTGTAGTGCCTTCTCTGGGTACAGACAGTCTCAGGCAGTGATGACAGAGGCAGGGAGATTAGTCCAATTACCAGGAGGCCTGTTCCCTGAATGCCTGCTAGCAGTAACTAAAAAAGTGAGCAGCTGCTCACCTTTTCTCAATTTTGGATTTCCTCCTGAGCATCAGTGTTGGAAGACATGAGTTAAATAAAGTGGATGTATCATTTCATAATGTTAACCTTAATAACTATGGCTTTAACCAAAGACAACTCAATAAGCAATCAAATAGCTGGACCAGGATATTTTCTTTCTAGAAAACAGGCTCATTTATACGTAAGTCAAGTTCTCACCCTTCATGAACTCATTTCTTTTCGATAGCATACGTTCTTTCCAAACTACTTCCCAAAGTAAAAGTATTTGGATCACATACAGTTCTGTAGCTAATTGCAATGAATACTTTTTACTGAACTTATTATATTTTATTAAAGCATTAAGTGTGGATCATATGGTTGAGACAGCCAGGAGTAGAATATGAGTAGACCACTTTGATACAGGTCCAAACATTTTATCTAGTAGTTTTGATCTTGACTTTTCTTTCTATTAGGGTTAAGAAATAAAGTGTTCTTTAATTTTGCCTGTTTTCTTTGTTAGTTCATTTTTCTCTTTCTCTGTTTCTTTTATGTATTTTCAAATGGTGGATTATCTATTCTTTTATTCATGAATTTATTAATTCAGATCTTCCTTCTGACAGTCAACCTTGAGATTTGCCTCCTCCCATAACACTGATTTTCCCTATCATCATGATTGTTTCTGGAGGAAACCAATCATCTTGGTCTCTTATATCTTTTTATAACATTGTTTTTTAGACTAGGAGAATGCTATGAAATGGACAGTATAAAAATAATAGAAAGATAAGCAGTCAGCTGCTAGAAAAAGTGAAAATATGTTTGTTGAATGCCAGATGAGTATCCAACCTGGTTAAAAGAACTATGAGTGTAGCATGGAGAGTGATGAATGCACAAATGCAAAAGAATTGCACAAGCAGAAGTCATGTGAACTGTGAAGATGGAGTTTACAAATTTTGAACCAAAAGAGGGTTCCAAGTTATTTTCTTTTTAATTATAAAAGAAAAACTGTCTACTGATACAGAGACGGGGTAACGGTGCTCCATCCCAAGTCATGATATACCTGCCCATTTGTTCACAGTCTTCTCCATACCCTTTATTAAAATTAAAAGCTATGATCCCTGGAGTTTTTGTATGTTCTTGGTCAAACTAATTTGGAGATTTTAAAATAGATTTGGGGGCTATGATGATTGTATCTTTTTGTTATTTTGCATTATCTATTCTATTTTTGTATTGTTTAATGCTGATGTAGAAAAATCTTAATGTTTTCTGTTTTTCTCTATTTCTAAAATAAATTGTCAGTAATGTATATACGCAGAGAGAGATATCAGATTTAGTCAAGCTACTTTATATCTCCATGTCTCAGTTTCCACATCTGTATCTCTAGTTCACAGGGTATCAGAGGTGACTCTAAATGATAGGTAGTCAACGTACTGAATTGTGACTGGCACTTCTTAACTGTAGAATATATATTAGCCATTCTTATTATTATTGCTTTACTCTTATTGGTCAACATACTATTTAGACAGAAACAAATTCTATTGTTGGTCTAAAAAATGACTTTATAAAATTAAAGATTTTGACAAGTTGTGTTTAAAGAACAAATCACCACATCCCAGTTGGCAAATTGCACCTTTGAGGTGCAATTTCAAGTTTGATGTGTTATTTCAAGTACCTACTTAACCCAGAAATGTGATTATCAATTCTCCATTTATTCTTGAGGTCATTCTAAGTTGTAGAAGTTAAGTGAGTTAAAATTCTTTCTTTTCATCAGAAGGAAATGGTCAAAATGGATTGAAATCCTTTCATTATTTGTAAAATCCATGGCTTGTAAACTGGATAACATTATTTTGTAAAGGCTCGTTATACACTTGACTTTCACTTCCCTCCATTCTAATTTTCCACAAAATGACAGAGGATGAGATGGTTGGATGGCATCACCGATTCAATGGACATGAGTTTGAACAGACTCTGGGAGATAGTGAAGGACAGGGAAGTCTGGAAGTGCTGCAGTCCATGGGGTTGTAGACTCAGACACGACTTAGCAACTGAACAACAGCAAGGTGTTTGTACTAATTTTGAAGAGACACTAATAATTTCTAAATGAAGTTAAGCCAATATATACCACCTATTATTGACAAGAAAATAACTTTTTTTTTCTCCTTTTAGATTAGTGTCGTTTCACAGGAGTTCCTGCATTAGTCATTAACCTGACTATCTTAAAGCAAATATCACATTCTAAAATGCCTATTGAAAACCATGTTTAACTGTGAAGATTTTTTAAAACAACTTTACACATTTGTTTTCTTGAATATTTTCATGTCAGTGACCAGCACTTAAAACCCAGGACAAATTAGGTATGATACAAAAGAGTACTGAACAATTAGGAGCTAAAATCTCTATTATCTATATGTGAAGAAACTGTCTTGATCCTAAGAATATGAGAATGAACAAAACTAGAGGATTCTGGTGATATTCTTATACCTGAAGTATAGCATAGAGTCTCTGCTAAAGACATACTAGAACACTCATTAAAACCAACATGCTGGGGGAGGGATGGATTAGCAGTGTGGGATTAACATGTACACAATCCCATATACAACACAGATAATCAGCAAGGGCCTACTATATAGAACAGGGAGCTCTACTCAGTATTCTGTAATGACCTATATAAGAAAAAGAATGGATACATGTATATGTCTAACTGAATCACTCTGCTTAATCTGAAACTAACACAGCATTGTTAATCAATTATAACCCAATATAAAGTAAACATTAAATTTATAAAATAAAGATAAATAAAGACCAGCTTGATTGTGATTGTGCACTTTCTGAATCTCTGTAATCCCGGAGAGTAGTTCAGAAGTGCTGGGGATCAGGGTTGAAAAGGTGTACAGATGTGTAGCAGTGCTAATACTGAGAAGAGCTCCTGTGTATTCAGCATTCACAACATACAATCACCCATCTTCAAACTCTTGAACTTAAATGTTTGACATGATACTTATTCAAATAAAATTCAGACTGAACAATTTTAACAGACAGGAAAGAACTATCCTTAGGGAAAACATACTTTACAGAAACACAATGAGTCCCTAATCAATATAATAATAGAGTATGACCTTTGCATTAAGGTAAATACTATAGATATGGTGTGGCTAACAAAAACAAATGTTATGTGCTATTCAACCTAAAGCCCTATTTATAGTGTGAATACTTTCCATTCCAATATTAAAATGTATAGCATGTACATTTGTGCTCTC
This sequence comes from Oryx dammah, assembly GCF_014754425.2. Taxonomy (NCBI): domain Eukaryota; kingdom Metazoa; phylum Chordata; class Mammalia; order Artiodactyla; family Bovidae; genus Oryx; species Oryx dammah. The sequence goes on along the minus strand of NW_024070203.1, from coordinate 91,621,622 downwards.
TGAGAATGCTTTCTTTTTAGGTAATAAATGCATGACTGGACTTTGTCACCAGCCTTTTGAGAGCTTAACATATTGAAATACTCAACTGTGTACCATCTATTACAGTGAAAGTGAACAAATGAAAGTGTTAGTCACGTCTGACTCCATGGACCATAGGGTTCCAGGCGCCTCGTCCATGGCATTCTCCAGGCAAAATACTGGAGTGGGTAGCCGTTCCCTTCTCCAGGGATCTTCCTGACCTCGGGGTTGAGCTCAGGCCTCCTGCATTGCAGGCAGATTCTTTACCATCTGAGTCCCCAGGAAGCCCATCTGCCACAGTACCAGGGCTACTGAACCTAAGCATATACTCCTTAATTTGAATTGGGTTGTGTTTAATAAGTGCATTTCCTGTGATAACTGCAATAGGTAAAGGAAAATAAGGTGCATAACCAATGGCACCCCACTCCAGTGTTCTTGCCTGGAGAACCCCAGGGACGGGGGAGCCTGGTGGGCTGCAGGCCACGGGGTCACTAGGAGTGGGACACGGCTGAGTGACTTAGCAGAAACAGCAGCAGTGTGCTTACACGGAGAAGGCAATGGCACCCCACTCCAGCACTCTCACCTGGAAAACCCCATGGACGGAGGAGCCAGATGGGCTGCAGTCCATGGGGTCACGAAGAGTCGGGCATGACTGAGTGACTTCCCTTTCACTTTCCACTTTCAGGCATTGGAGAAGGAAATGGCAACCCACTCCAGTGTTCTTGCCTGGAGAATCCCAGGGATGGGGGAGCCTGGTGGGCTGCTGTCTATGGGGTTGCACAGAGTCGGACACAACTGAAGCGACTTAGCAGCAGCAACCAGGCTAAAATAATCCCCCAATTCAAACACCTGTATATTTATTTCTAGAAAATAGCCAGACATTTTCTAATGCAAGTGTAATAGTGCTCAGAGACTACAGGCTATCCACAACACAGCCTTTCCTAGTTTTTTACCAAAACAGATATTAATGGAATACAATAGTTACTAATGGGCTGTTGAACAACAGGACTGAAAGGAAGCTAGACTGGGGAGATATGTGCTAATTAGCAAGTTCTTCCAGTAGCTGCAGAGTGAAGTACTGGTGGCCCCAGGCATACATCTAAGCAACAGTGAAAGAGGATTCAGCTCTGAAAAAGGCCACACCTGAATTTCTGCCTCATGGAAGATTTCACGGTGCTTGATCTATTTATAATCAGAATGATATATGGCAAAAAACCTTTCCATTTTGAAAAACTAAAGAGATTGTGAATGTTATCATTTTACAAGAATTTTACTTGAAAAACTAAACATATTTCCCAAGTGGAGAATAAAATGCAACCCTTCAGGAGAGTGAAAGGAGTTTTGGAGCATCTCAAACTCTAAATCTTAAGAAACAATTAAAAACTCTCAGAGAAGAGCCAGCTAACTTCATGTTTACATGTGAAGTATGACCAGTGACTCCAACAACAATGTGAAGGTGATTTTACAATTTAGCTCAGGGTCCACGTTGCATGACGTAGATGAATCGAACAATAGACAATACATTTCAGGGACAGTTCAGTTTTCGTTCTTGGTGTAAATCACAGGGCTCCCCTTACAGATAGATATATTGTTGGAATGATAAAAGCAGTGAAGTAAAAAAGTCTTATCCTGCTTTAAGTATCTGAGCTTCAGAAAAAAGAGAAACTCAGTGGGGGAGATATCGAGTGGTGATAGGGACAGAAAAGAACTAATCCCAGTGTCAGGAATAAAAGGAAGACTCAAAGCGAAGGCACCCGTGTGACCGACGTTAACAGTCCCAGGGTGAAATGAATCAATCCAGCTTCCAATTTGTGACCAGGCTGTAGGAATGGATCTAGAAAAATCAAAGGGGATTGGTCAGGGGAGGTGGGAGGGAGAGCCTGCTGGGCTCCATCAGATGAGAAAAATCAAACAGTTTTGCTGTGTGGTGGTGGAACACTTATGGATTTTAATTCTGCTGGAATGCACATGTTAATTTTTGCTAGGCATGGAGTGAGACAGACCATGTCACTTACATTTCTAATCTGTATTTAGCAAACATTCAGCTTCATTCCTTTCATGGATCCGAAGAGCTAGAAACTCAGAATTCATAAGGTTTTGTAAGTAAAACAGTTGGAATCAAAGATATATTTGGTGATACACGTGCATTTTTCAAGTCTAAATAAGCCTGCATAAAACCATTTAATAGAAAAGCAAAATAAAACTCTTTTAATATAAGGTTTTGTTACAATTTACAATCCCCTTGTTCCTCCCTCAGGGAAAAATAATATTTCTGTACAAAATCTACATGTCTAGAAGTCTTCTGAATCCAGTATAAAATTACTTTTCAGTAAATCTACAAGTAAACAATAAAACACATTTCCAAAGCTGATAGATAAATAGGTCAGGAAAATTTCATGAATCATTCACAGGGTTATTAAAAATTACAGTGATACATTGTTAAGGAATTTCTTTTTATTATTTTCAGTAAGGTTTTTATTCAAAGATGCATATTCATGAAAGAAAAAATAAAACCTCCTCTTTCAGACTTTCCTCAAGATACATGGACTGCTAAGTGTGTAGAGGGCATATAGATTGAATGACCAAAAAAATTATATCAAATTTTATGGTCATTTAAAGTCAAAGGTAAAAGGAAATAAAAAGAGAATAGGAGTTATTTTTGAACAAAGATATTCATTTTGATCATGTATCCATAGGCGAGATCGGGGATTCAGATTCTCTGCAGAACAATTACTCTGTGTTTATCAGCTGGTCTCTTCTTACATGTTTAATGTGAAAATAGCTTGCATTTCTTTAGCTACAATTAACCATTTCAGAAGGGATCACAGTCAGGCAAAAGAAGACCATGAAAGTTGTACGTTTGCATATTATAATTGAACTTTATTGTTCAGTTAACTTAGTGGAAAAAATAATACTAATAATGGTGGTATTGCCACTGGATAGTATTTGGGTAATAATTAATATAAAAAATGCGTCTGCAATCAAAACCCAGCTTTGCCACTGTCTAGTTGTATAATCTTGAGAAAGTCACTACATGGGTTAGCTTCAGTTGCCTCATCTACTAAATAAGAATGTAAAATGTAAATGCAAACCAAACGCAGCACTCTAGGCATCTGAAGCACAAACTAACATTTAATGTTTATTAATGACTTTAGGCTTCCCTGGTGGCTCAAACCATAAAGAGTCTGCCTGCAGTGTGGGAGACCCGGGTTGGATCCCCAGGTCGGGAAGACGCCCTGGAGAAGAACATGGCAGCTCACTCCAGTATCCTTGCCTGAGAATCCCATGGACAGAGGAGCCTGGCGGGCTGCAGTCCCTGGGTCACAGAGTTGGACGCACGACTGAGCGACTAACACACACAAGGATGTTACTTTATGTGGTCACATAATTGATTAGGAATATATGCATATATTAATTAATTGAAGTGCAATATAAGTTATCAGATATCACAGAATGACACGTATTTTTTCCTCAACTTTCTTGTGCTCAGTCACTCAGCTATGTCTTTGCAACCCCATTGTAGCCCCGCAGGCTCCTCTGCCCACAGAATTTTCCAAGCAAGAATACTGGAGCGGTTTGCCGTTTCCTGCTCTAGGAGATCTCCCTGCTGCAGGGATGGAAGCTGCTTCTCTTGTGTCTTCGGCATTGGCAGCCAGATTCTCTACCAGTGCGCCACCTGGGAAGTTCCCACTTTTTTAGGACGATGGTACTAGATAACACGGTTCGATTCACAGGTCAGGAAGATCCGCTGGAAAAGGAAATGGCAAATACTGGTGTTCTGTAATGAACGCCATTACAGAATGGTGGAACACTTATGGATTTTAATTCTGCTGGAATGCACACGTTAATTTTTGCTAGGCATGGAGTGAGACAGACCATGTCACTTACATTTCTAATCTGTATTTAGCAAACATTCAGCTTCATTCCTTTCATGGATCCGAAGAGCTAGAAACTCAGAATTTATCAGGTTTTGTAAGTAAAATCAAATAGTTGGAATCAAAGAGCTTGCCAGGAGACACTGGTTCCATTCCTTGGTTGGGTAGACCCCCTGGAGAAGGAAATGTTAACCCACTCCAGTATTCTTGCCTGAGAAATCCCATGGATAGAGGAGCCTGGTGGGCTTCAGTCCATTGGGCTGCAAAGAGATGGACACAACTTATTGACTAAATAACAACAAGTAGATAATATTAGAGAGAAGAAAAATCTTATTTCATTTACTTAGATTTGTATTTACACAATTTTGTGGCTATATGAAGTGTTCAGAGTGTATATCAGTCTATGGAAAATGGTAGAGCTTTATTTAATTGCTGAATGCCTTACTAATTTGAAGTGCTTCATTAGAAGAACTTTTGTAAATTATTTGCAAGAACAGCAGGATTGCTCATGCATAAACTTAATGAACTAACCAGAAAACAAATTGGTAAGATTATTAATGAGATGTTTATCCAAGAGTTCTTTAGTGACTTGTGGAGGCCTGGTGTGCTGCAGTCCATGGGGTCGCAAAGAGTCGGACATGACTGAGCGACTGAACTGAAGCGAACAGGATCTTTAGAAGACTTTAGTGAATTTTCTCACATTCTTGTTTGTCTACACTTGCCAAGAGTGCCACATGCAGGATGGAAAAAAAATGTGGTCACCATTAGTAACGTTTATAGTTGTTCCCATTAAAATTAATACATTCAATATCATGGTAAAAACCAGTACTAGTGAGGAAGACTATTTTTCTACTCAGACTAGAATTATGTCAATCATATTTAACCAGGTTTAACTAATCTGATATTTTTGAATTATCATCATACGATATCCAAGGTGAATGTCGTGACATTAAATTTTTATTCAAAAATGCGTGTTAAGCATGTACCCTGTATTTGACACTTTGCCAAAACTTTGCAGCACAAAAATGAGTAAAACATTCCTTTCCTCCCTGTCAAATATAGAGGATAGACAAGGAATCACAAATGAGAATACAGACCACTGTCATCCTGGAAAATTTGTTTTTGACAATGTATGCATTGTCTAATGATTTGCTCATCGAAAGCAATTTCTATGTAAGAAATTAAAGAAAAGCATGAGTTAAAACATGAGATGTTTTTCACCACATACGCAGTGAATCTCGACCTCTTTACCACGACTAAACACTCTTTTTTAAGGATTAGATTTCACCTTTATAATTTTTGTGAGCCTAACAGTGTAGGAGTTACAACCAGTTCATTGAAATTTAGGGGACGCATGAAATACCTCTGCGTTTCTGGGCTAAGTTTCCATTCCCAGGATAAACTCAGATGGTGCAGTTCATACGCGTCTTCAAAAGTAAACGTAATTTCAAGTATAACATGCTTACAGAAGAGGGCACAGATCATGTTTTTATTTAGGTCAATGCATCATTTCAAAGTGAGCACCATTTAACCATTTCCCTGGCCAATATGTAGACTTTTATCAAGTCGAAGCCTCTCTCATGCCCTTTCCTGGTCTCTACTCCCACCCATCTTATTGGGGGTGATGATATTCTAGCACAAACTGCCTTTGCTGATTTTTCTGAGATGTATCATTATTGAGTTTAGCAGTAAATTCTTCATCTCCATTGCTACACAATAACTGGTGATATGAACGTGTCCCGATATATTTATTATTCTACTGTTATTTGATATTTGTATGATAGAGTTTGGGCTTATTATGAACAATGCTTCTTGGGATATTGTTGTATATGACTTTCAAAGGCATTTCTCTTGGATATATATTCAAAAGTGGAAACACTTTTCTGTAGGATTTATATGCCAAGTATATGCAATAAACATATTCTTTTGGCTTGTCTTTCACTATTTAAATATCACATTTTATAAACATGATGTCTATCATTTTAAATTAAACTTTGTGTTAAATAAATAGGCTTTCTTAAGGCATTTCCAGTTTTATAGAAAAGGTGAGCAGAAAGCACAGAGAGTTCCCATTCAAAATCTAATTTAATTCTGTTCACTTTGGCAATATATGTCTTCATCTTTAAAGTTCATGTGTTCTATTCAAAAAATAGCAAATTCAGATTCTATCTAGCTATATTAAGAACATTTTGTTCTGTCGTTTGCATCTGGATTTACAATCCACATAAAGTTTTCAACACTATACATTTTCCCACTGATCTGAATGGGCAATATTGCCATCAGTCAAGGATCACATATGCATATCTATTTCTGAAGTCTATTCTCAATCATTTAACAATTTGTCAACCTTTGCACTATTGCACTGTTTTAATTACTTGTATTTTAGTAAGCCTTGGTGCACAATTATTATACACCTCTATTTTATTCTTTTTTTATTTAGATTGCTTCTTAGTTCTTAAGACCGCTCTACGTTGTTTTGTGAGGTGACATTCTCCTTGCTCTCCCTTGCTCCTTTCTGAAACTGATAAAAGCAAAGAAACATAGATAACTTGATGCATTGAGCATAATGAAATACATTTATACCATGATATTTCCTGCCTCCCCTATGGAGAGTCACCTGTATTTGTTTACTTATCTCTCTCATTTATTACTTACTTTTAAAAATTTATTCATAGGTTTTTTACTTTACTGTCTGCCATGATCATTGTAGAAAACCTTCTTTGTTAGGTTTTGAGCTGTTTCTCCCTTAAACTCACACGCTGAAGTTCAATCCCTCCAGTATCTCAGAACATGATCTTATTTGAAAATGATGTCATTGTAAATCTAACTGGTTGAGATGAAGTCCTACAAGAGTAGATGCTCACATCTGTAAACAAATGTGAATGTGAAGACAGAGATCAAGGTGATACGTCTATAATCCAAGCACTTACAGAAATTGCTAGCAACCCCCCAGAAGCTGGCTGAGAGCCACAGAATACAGTCTTCCTCACAGTCTCAGAAGGAACCAATGCAGCCAACACTGTGGCTCAGACTTCTAGCCTCCAGAACTGTGAAAAAATAAGTTTCTGTCATTCAAACGTTCTAGTCTATGGCACTTTGTTAAGAAAGACCTCACAGGCTGAAGCATCCTGCAAGACCAACATGTACAGTACTGGATTCTCAGTTCAAGTCCCCTTCCTAGCAGTCAGCTCTGTGCTTTCATTGTTCATTGACATTGCAACCAATGAGAGCCTGACGTCATCTTACTTTCTGAATGATTAATGCAAAGATTTTGGGCAAAATGCCGTTTTTCAAACTTCGTGCTTTCCCAAAAAGAAAAAGTGAAAATGTTAATCACTCAGCCATGTATTCATGTCCAACTCTGTGGCCCTCCAGGCTCCTCCATCCATGGGATTCTCCAGGCAAGAATACTGGGTGGGTTGCCATGCCCTTCTCCACGGGCTTTTCCTGACCTGGGTCTCCCGCATTGCAGGCAGATTCTTTACCATCTGAGCCACCAGGGAAGCTGTGTTCTTCCAAACTAGGTCATACATGTCGTGGTGGTTTAGTCTCTAAATCGTGTCCAACTCTTTGCAACCCCATGGACTGCAGCCCACCGGGCTCCTCTGTTCATGGCATTCTCCACGCAAGAACACTGGAGTGAGTTGCCACTTCCTTTTCCAGGGCGTCTTCCTGGCCCGGGGATCAGACTTGCATTTGCTGCATTGCAGGAGGATTCTTTACCTCCGAGCCACCAGGAGAGCCCAGAGTATGAATGCTGCCCACTGATGACCTTTACTTCTCCTCGTTGTTTCACTTCCTTCCTTAGATAACTTACGATTCTATGATTCTAATAAAAATAATCTTGATTCTAATGAAACTGCCACCAGTGCATTTATCCATACTCAGTTGCACCTGTATGGCAAATATTCAGTCATGGGAAAAATCAGAAAGCTGTTTTGTTCCTTCTCACATGAGAACATCCAAACGCTGCAAGTCTAAGTACAACACAGGGGATCAAGAATATAGAGAAGAGAAACGGTGTTCAAAGTCCAGATATACATAATTTTATAAACTAAAACTGTTTGTTTAGTTTATGTCAGATATCCATCTTAGAATTTTAATTAAAAAATCTCACTCCTACTCTCTTTACAAATAATATGCCTACACCTAATTTAGACACCTGAATTAAAGAGCGGAAAAGAAAATATCAACCAAATAATAAAACTGAACCAAGCACAGAAATACTGCATGTGAAGCTGCTTCAGTTGTATCCAACTCTTTGCATCCCTGTGGACTCTAGCTTGCCAGGTGTCTCTAACCATGGGATTCTCCAAGCAAGAATACTGGAGTGGGTTGCCATTTCTTTTCCCAAGGGATTTCCTGACCCAGGGGTTGAACTGGGGTCTCCTGCATTGCAGGCAGAATCTTTACCAGCTGAACTACAAGAGAAGCCCAAGAACACTGGAGTGGGTAGCCTAGCCCTTCTCTAGGGGATCTTCCTGACCCAGGAATTGAACCGGGGTCTCCTGCCTTGCAGCCAGATTTTTTACCAGCTGAGCACCAGGATCAGGTTGGTGACATGGCAGGCTCCTGAACTTCCCTCTTCCCACAGACACTACAGTTAACACAACTACACATGGAGCAACTCCTTCTGGAAGAAATCCAGAAACTGGCTGAGTGACTACTACCAGTGGCTACTCGGACCAGTCAGAAAATACCCACATCAAACACTTAGCAGATTCTAAGATGTACTCTCACCACAAACCTCCCTCCTCTCACAGCTCATCTACTGTCAACTGAAGAAAAGCTTACAGCCTGAAAGTTCCAAGTTCTGTTTTCCTTGGAGACCTTGCTGAGGACCGTGGCCCAGGAGGCAGCATCTAACATGGCTCGGAGCGTGTTGTCTAGATGCTCGGTCGTATCCGACTCGTTGTGACCTCGTGGACTGGGGCCCACCAGGCTCCTCTGTCCATGGGATTTCCCAGGCAAGAACACTGGAGTGGGCTGCCTTTCCTCCTCCAGGGGATCTTCCAGACCCAGGGATCACACCTGTGTTTCCTGCATTGGCAGGCGATTCTTTACTGCAGAGCCACCAGGGAAGTGCAGCTCTGAGCCCACTCAGGAGGAAATTCTCAACTGCCAACCTCTCCACGAAGAGCAACCTGTTCGGATTTCATATGGGGCCTCAACTTTTTAAGTTTCTCATTACAGGACAGGCCTGCAAAACACGTAGCTCTGAAAGCCAGTGATGCTTGCATCCAAGAGTCCTACAGGACCATAGCCAACAACAAAGGAGGTCCTAAGTTGTACAGCGGCAATTACTTTGGCTAAACTCCAGGGCTCAGTGTTGAGAGAGCAGGCAAAACACTCATCTTTCAGCCAAGCTACTAAGCCCACAGACACACTCAGCCTTCCTGGCAGAGGTTGGTTGCACACTTTACAAACCATTGTCTGAGGATCACTCTTGCAATTAGCATGCATTCTCCCTGGAGCTTGAGGGCTAGGAACTCTCCCTAGGAACTAGGCACTTCCTAGCTAGGCCAGCGGGTTCTCTGTGATCTTCTCTGGAGCCTGTGGGAGCCTTGGCTACTTTGCCACCTTCTTCCCCCAGCTCACTCCAGCAATGAAACAAAGGTGCCAGCGTGCCTCTGGAAGAAGTTTTCATAGAGTACTTAGAATAATGGCGCTGGATAAACACTTATAACTTTAGGATAAAGGTTAAAAAACAAAAGTAATAAAAATAACTATAACTACAGATATTTGTTAATAGATAAATACTATAAAAAAAGATGTAAATTGTGAGAGGTATAAAAATGTAGAGCTGTTGTATGTATTCAAGATAAGTTGTTATCAGCTTAAAATAGACTGTTACACGTATTATCTCATGGTAACCACAAAGCAAAATCCTATAGTAGACACAAAATGTAAAGAGAAGGGAATCAAAGTACGTCACTACAGAAAACTATCAAGTCACTGAGAGGAGGAAGGGGCAAAGGAATCATAAAACAGAAAACAATCGATCAAATGGTAATATCAAGTCTATACTTACCAATGATTACTTTAAATGTAAATGTAAATGAATTTAACATGCCCAATCAAAAGACATAGAATGGCTGAATGGGTTAAAAAAAGGATTCAAATCAATGCTGCTTATAAGAGGCTCATTTGGGCTCCAAGGACATGCATTGAAAGTGAAGGGATGGAAAATATGATCCATGCAAATAGAAACTAAAAAAGCAGGGGTAATTATATCACATGAAGTAGACTTGAAGCCAAAAACTGTAATAAGAGACAAAGAAAGTCATTTTGTAGTGATAAAGAGGTCAGTTCATTTAGAGGACATACCAGTTGTAAATATCCCTGCACCCAGCATCAGAATGCTTAACCATAGGGAGTAAATCCTAACAAATCAGAAGGGAGTAATAGCACTTCAGTGAGCGGAGAGGACTTCTCCACCGCCACCGGGGAACAGTACGGAGGTTCCTCAAGAAATTCAAAATGGAACTGCTGCAGGATCAGCTTGCTTTCTTCTGGGAGTGTGTCCTTAGAGAAGAAATCACTGCCTCAGAGACAGCTGTACTCTCATGCTCATTGCAGAATCATTCACAATAGCCGATAGCTGTATGAAAACGGTTAAGTGTTTGTCTGTGGAAAAATGAATGAAGAGAATGTGGTGTGTGTATGCACATGCACACAGACACAGGAATATTATTCGGCATTAAGAAAGAAGGAGATTCTGATACTTGTGACATCATGAATGAACTTAGAGGACATTATGTTAAGGGGAAAATTTCAGCTAGAGAAAGACATATACTGCATTGTATCACTTATATATGGAACCAAAACATTTTTTTGAACAGATATATACACAAAGCAGTGTGTTAGTTTCCAGGGACTGAGGAGTGCAAGGACTAAGGATAGTTTAATAAAAAGGTACAAACTTTTAGTTGTGAGGGGAACATAATATGAGGACCTAATGTTTAACATGGTGACTATAATTGCCATTACTGTTTTGTATAACTAAATATACAAGGTGATGGACATGTTGGTCAACTCAGTGGTGGGACTCCTTTCACTATATATATGTGAACCAAATCATGTTTTATACATGAAATATATTACCATTTTATTTGTAATTATATCTCAATCAGTTCAGTTCAGTTCAGTTCAGTCGCTCAGTCGTGTCCGACTCTTTGCAACCCCGTGAATCGCAGCACGCCAGGCCTCCCTGTCCATCACCAACTCCCAGAGAGTCCGTGATGCCATCCAGCCATCTCATCCTTGGTCGTCCCCTTCTCCTCCTGCCCCCAATCCCTCCCACCATCAGAGTCTTTTCCAATGAGTCAACTCTTCGCATGAAGTGGCCAAAGTACTGGAGTCTCAGCTTTAGCATCATTCCTTCCAAAGAAATCCCAGGGTTGATCTCCTTCAGAATGGACTGGTTGGATCTCCTTGCCGTCCAAGGGACTCTCAAGAGTCTTCTTCAGCAAGCACCACAGTTCAAAAACATCAATTCTCAGTCTTCTTCACAGTCCAACTCTCACATCCATACATGACCACAGGAAAAACCATAGCCTTGACTAGACGGACCTTAGTCGGCAAAGTAATGTCTCTGCTTTTGAATATACTATATAGGTTGGTCATAACTTTTCTTCCAAGGAGTAAGCGTCTTTTAATTTCATGGCTGCAGTCACCATCTGCAGTGATTTTGGAGCCCCCAAAAATAAAGTCTGACACTGTTTCTACTGTTTCCCCATCTATTTCCCATGAAATGATGAGACCGGATGCCATGATCTTTGTTTTCTGAATGTTGAGCTTTAAGCCAACTTTTTCACTCTCCTCTTTCACTTTCATCAAGAGGCTTTTAAGCTCCTCTTGACCAATTAGTAGAAAAAAGATGTCATATGATAAAAAAGTTATCAACAATACAACAATCATGGACTTGAACTATGCCTTATATACATGCATATTCATGTGTATATATATTTATATATGTTCAGTAACATTATTAAGCTTTTATGCAGCACCTCTTGTATTCTAGGCACCATTTAACCCCATTATATTTATGAAATCCAATTAGCAAGCTTCACTCTAGGTATACTTATCACCTTCCTTTTATCCACTAGGAAACTCAGGGATAGGAAAAAAGTTACCTGCCTGAGATCACACAACTGGCAAGTGAGGGAGCCATTCTGAGAACCCAGGCAGTTTAACTCCAGTGCTTTTAGGTATTAAGCTAACTTAACTTAGCATGTAGGGCTTCTCTGGTGGCTAAGCAGTAAAGAATCTGTTTGCAAGGCAGGAGACACAGGAGACCTGAGTTCAGTCCCTGGGTTGGGAAGCTCCCCTGGAGAATGGAATTGAAACCACTCCAGTATTCTTGCCTGGAGAATCCCATAGACAGAGGAGCCTTGCGGGCTACAGTCCAGAGGGTCACAAAGAGTTGGACATGACTGAAGTGACTTAGATGGGGAAACAGTGGAAACAGTGAGAAGACTTTATTTTGGGGCTCCAAAATCACTGCAGATGGTGGCTGCAGCCACGAAATTAAAAGACGCTTGTTCCTTGCAAGAAAAGCAATGACCAACTTAGACAGCATAGCAGAGACACTACTTTGCTGACAAAGGTCCATCTAGTCAAAGCTATAGTTTTCCCAGTAGTCATGTATGGATGTGAGAGCTGGACAATAAAAAAAGCTGAGCAGGAAAGAATTGATGCTTTTGAACTGTAGTGCTGGAGAAGACTCTTGAGAGTCCCTTGGACTGTGAAGAGATCCAACCAGTCCATCCTAAAGGAAATCAATCCTGGGTGTTCATTGGAAGGACTGATGCTGAAGCTGAAACTCCAATTCTTTGGCCACCTGATGCGAAGAACTGGCTCATTTGAAAAGACCCTGATGCTGTGAAAGATTGAAGGCAAGAGGAGAAGGGGACGACAGAGGATGAGATGGTTGGATGGCATCACCGATTCAATGGACAGGAGTTTGAGTAACCTCTGGGAGTTGGTGATGGACAGGGAGGCCTGGTGTGTAGCAGTTTATGAAGTCACAGAGTTGGACACCACTGAGTGACTGAACTGAACTAACTGAAGTGACTTAGCACACACACACACACACAAGTTAGCATGTAACACATAATATCAATGTATATAAACAGAAAAAATGAGATAGAGCAGGAAATTTAGGAGGGTATTCTTGGAAAAATGTGTTTCTGAAATCGATAGCTCACACAGGCAAGAATATTAAAGAGATAAATTTAGGAGCTGCACACTTAATAAGACTGTCCTAATAGAACTATGCACAAGCATGAATCCAATCAATAGTAAAGAGCTATATTTCTTAAGCATATCTGAATATTGCAGAAATTGGTTTTTCCATGGAAACAATATCATACTGACACTATATCCTGAATATAATAACAAAAATTAGAAATAAAAGAATAAATATAGCACAGATATTTCACAAACTGGCAAACAAAATCACATTGTAAATTATGAATTGAGTTTTTAAATTATAATAAACTTCTGAAACATTATACGTAAATTTTAAAATATCACAGTATGTGAGATGCAGCTAGACAATTAAACGAATATTACAAGACCAGTAGCTGACTGTGGCTCAGATCATGAAATCCTTATTATCAAATTCAGACTTAAATTAAAGAAAGTAGGGAAAACTGCTAGACCATTCAGGTATGACCTAAATCAAATCCCTTATGATTATACAGTGGAAGTGAGAAATAGATTTAAGGGCCTACATCTGATAGATAGAGTGCCTGATGAACTATGGAATGAGGTTTGTGACATTGTACAGGAGACAGGGATCAAGACCATCCCCATGGAAAAGAAATGCAAAAAAGCAAAATGGCAGTCTGGGGAGGCCTTACAAATAGCTGTGAAAAGAAGAGAAGCAAAAAGCAAAGGAGAAAAGGAAAGATATAAGCATCTGAATGCAGAGTTCCAAAGAATAGCAAGAAGAGATAAGGAAGCCTTCTTTAGCAATCAATGCAAGAAATAGAGGAAAAGAACAGATTGGGAAAGACTAGAGATCTCTTCAAAAAAAATAGAGATACCAAGGGAACATTTCATGCAAAGATGGGCTCGATAAAGGACAGAAATGGTCTGGACCTAACAGAAGCAGAAGATATTAAGAAGAGGTGGCAAGCATACACAGAAGAACTATACAAAAAAGATCTTCATGACCCAGATAATCATGATGATGTGATCACTCATCTAGAGCCAGACATCTTGGAAAGTGAAGTCAAGTGGGCCTTAGAAAGCATCACTACCAACAAAGCTAGTGGAGGTGATGGAATTCTAGTGGAGCTATTTCAAATCCTGAAAGATGATGCTGGGAAAGTGCTGCACTCAATATGCCAGCAAATTTGGAAAACTCAGCAGTGGCCACAGGACTGGAAAAAGTACGTTTTCATTCAAATCCCAAAGAAAGGCAATGCCAAAGAATGCTCAAACTACCACACAGTTGCACTCATCTCACATGCTAGTAAAGTAATGCTCAAAATTCTCCAAGCCAGGCTTCAGCAATATGTGAACCATGAACTTCCTGATGTTCAAGCTGGTTTTAGAAAAGGCAGAGGAACCAGAGATCAAATTGCCAACATCCGCTGGATCATGGAAAAAGCAAGACAGTTCCAGAAAAACATCTATTTCTGCTTTATTGACTATGCCAAAGCTTTTGACTGTGTGGATCACAATAAACTGTGGAAAATTCTGAAACAGATGGGAATACCAGACCACCTGACCTGCCTCTTGAGAAATCTGTATGCAGGTCAGGAAGCAACAGTTAGAACTGGACATGGAACAGACTGGTTCCAAATAGGAAAAGGAGTACATCAGGGCTGTATATTGTCACCCTGCTTATTCAACTTCTATGCAGAGTACATCATGAGAAACGCTGGGCTGGAAGAAACACAAGCTGGAATCAAGATTGCGGGGAGAAATATCAGTAACCTCAGATATGCAGATGATACCACCCTTATGGCAGAAAGTGAAGAGGAACTCAAAAACCTCTTGATGAAAGTGAAAGAGGAAAGTGACAAAGTTGGCTTAAAGCTCAACATTCAGAAAACAAAGATCATGGGATCCGGTCCCACCACTTCATGGGAAATAGATGGGGAAACAGTGGAAACAGTGTCAGACTTTATTTTTTGGGTCTCCAAAATCACTGCATATGGTGACTACAGCCATGAAATGAAAAGATGCTTACTCCTTGGAAGAAGTTATGACCAACCTAGATAGCATATTCAAAAGCAGAGACATTACTTTGCCAACTAAGGTCCATCTAGTCAAGGCTATGGTTTTTCCTGTGGTCATGTATGGATGTGAGAGTTGGACTGTGAAGAAGGCTGAGTGCTGAAGAATTAATGCTTTTGAACTGTGGTGTTGGGGAAGACTCTTGAGAGTCCCTTGGACTGCAAGGAGATCCAACCAGTCCATTCTGAAGGAGATTTCTTTGGAAGGACTGATGCTGAAGCTGAAAGTCCAGTACTTTGGCCACCTCATGCGAAGAGTTGACTCATTGGAAAAGACTCTGATGCTGGGAGGGATTGGGGGCAGGAGGAGAAGGGGACGACTGAGGATGAGATGGCTGGATGGCATCACTGACTCGATGGACATGAGTCTGAGTGAACTCCAGGAGTTGGTGATGGACAGGGAGGCCTGGCATGCTGTGATTCATGGGGTCACAAATAGTCAGACACGACTGAGCGACTGAACTTAACTGAACTGAACTGAAAGAAAGTTAAGGTTAGTTATAAAATCACTTAACCCTAGCATTTTGAAAAGGGAAAAGAATGCCATAAGATATAGATGTTTGGAAATTCAATTACAAAAAGTATTTTGTGGAAAAGCCAGGCCAAAAGATGTACAGAGAGGATAGCCATCATCACAAAAACCCACAAACAATGAATTCTGGAGAGGGTACAGAGAAAAGTGAACTCTCTTGTACTGTTGGTGGAAATGCAAATTGGAACAGCCACTATGGAAGACATTATCAAATTTCTTGAAAAACGATGAATAAAACCCTCGTGTGACCCAGCAGTCCCACTCCTGGGCATGTGCCCTGAGGAAATCACAGTTGGCAAAGACACGTGCACCCCAGTGCTCGCTGCAGCACCGTTTACACCTGGAGGACAGGAAAGGAGCTGGATGTGCATCGATGGACGAACGCATAGGGAGGCTGCGGCAGATAAACACATGGAATATTATTCCGCTATAAAAAAGCATGCGTTTACTCAGTTCTAATAGGATAGATGAACCTAGAGCATATTAGATGGAGTGAAGGAAGTCAGAAAGAGAAAAAACAAATATCATATATCGATGCATGTATATGGAATCTAAAAGCATGGTCCTGATAAACCCATCTGCTGGGCCGCAATGGAGACTCAGAGAGAACAGACGTATGGACCCAGCGGGGCATTGACATCACCGTTCGTTACAGCAGGTGGACGGGGAGGCTGCTGCGTGACGCGGCGCTCGAATCTGGCATTCTGCGACAACCTGGCGGGGGCGGGGGGGGGGG
>NW_024070203.1:91278950-91605109 GCF_014754425.2 Oryx dammah | reverse complement strand
CCGCGCCCCCCCCCCCCCGCCCCCCCTCCCCCCCCCCCCCCCGCGCCCCCGCCGCGGCGGCGGGGGGGGGGGGCCGGTGGGAGGGACGCTCAGGCCGGAGGGAACGCAGGCACATCTATGGCTGATTCACGCTGCCACACGGCAGAAACCAGCACAACGCTGCAAAGCAATTATCCTCCAATTACTAATAAATTCAAAGAATACAAGTGAGAATACCAATAAATTGAAGACTTTATGTCTCAATGCTCAAGACAAAACGTAAAGAATGCAAATAACAGTATTAAAAATATTTTAAAAGATATATATCTGTCGATGAACAGTTAGAAATATCATAAGAAAATGTTATGAATAACTAATGATAATACATTTAAAATTCAAATGAAATAAATCTCTTAGAAAAATACTATTTAAAGTTATTCAAATATGACTGGAACCCTGAACATACCAGTTGCTATTAAAATTATCCATAAAAGTCAATAAAAATAAAGTAAACCATATTCTAACATTTGAAAATCTTAACATCGAAAAAGTCAGCAACTGATAACAGTGTGATTTAACTCAGAGTGCTGAATTCTTCTCCTGAAATCAATCCTGAAAAAATACACAGAAGAGTAAAGTATGGATTCTATAGGATGTCATAACTAGTATTAGAAACACTTAGAGGAACTAAGGCTCTTTTGAACTGATATGGGTGAATGTCAAAGGAGCTTTCCTGGGAAGGTAGTTTTGGAAAACAATCACTTTTCTCCTGATACTTTTCTTTCATTCTCTAGCATTGAGCATACCCATCCGCCAATTTAGATACAATAGTACAGTTGGGTATAATTGGTTGAGATGTATTTAATTTTGCATGTTGAAAACTAAAATTATACCTTTTTTAACTAAAGTAAATACATCATTAAATATATGACACTTTAAAAAATTAAAGTCTCCTGTATATATTTAGACACAAATATATTTGCATATACACAGATTATATACATTTTAGATATATAGAATATTATTACTCTATTTGATCTATAATTGTGGGAAATAAAAATGTTGCATGTGACTGCTAATCCATGAGAGTACCACAGGGATTTCTGAGTACAAGAAAAGGGATGCATCAGGTCTAGCTACAATACAACCTTAATTCTATTGATAATGTTTTATATCTTAAGCTAGATAGTGCCTACATCAGTGATTTGTGATTATTCTTTATATTTTGTAATGCCTTAAGTGAAAGTGAAGTCACTCAGTCATGTCTGACTCTTTGTGACCCCGTGGACTGCAGCCTACCAAGCTCCCCCGTCCACGGGATTCTCCAGGCAAGAATACTGGAGTGGGTTGCCATTTCCTTATTCTTTATATTTTGTAATGCCTTAAATATTTACTAAACAGAATAAAGCTGTCATAAGAGCACATTTGTTCTGAATTAATTTGATCCATTTTCTAGAGTCAGATTTTGCATTCTCTCTAAGATGTAAAACACATCTGGTCAATCAATCTTTCAATAGCTAGGCAAATTTTATTATGCCCCAGAACTGGAAGAGAGAGGTCCCATTTGACTAATTTGGGGCCACTTATGCTATCTCTCTGGTTTAATTCACATGGTACATCATTTATTACCATATAAATAAACTGCCTACTGATATTCTGAGCATTTTAGTTCAGGACAGATGGCTTTAGGGTCAGTAAATTTAACAGAATTAGACTATGTAACACTTGCTCAGCATTTTTAATGTGCTCTTAAACACCTTGTGGAACAATGGATGTGTGTCCCAGGCCAGCCCATATGGATAAAGGATAACATACCATAGGCAGTCAAGAATATAAAATCATGGTACCTTGAATAGTTGTTTGTAAACATTAATGTCCCTGTCAAATTGATTAGCGCTTAAATATGTATAGTGAGCCTTCCTGGTGGCTCAACTGGTAAAGAATTCGCCTGCAATCCAAGAGACACAGTTTTGATCCTTGGGTTAGGAAGATTCCCTGGAGGAGGAAATGACAACCATGTACAGTATTCTTGCCTGGGAAATCCCATGGACAGAGGAGATGGGTGGGTTACAGTCCCAGGGGTTGCAAGAGTCAGACACAACTTGGCCATTAAGTCATAATTACGTACAGTAGGAGTTATATAAGAAAAGGCAGAGGAACCAGAGATCAAATTGCCAACATCTGCTGGATCATGGAAAAAGCAAGACAGTTCCAGAAAAACATCTATTTCTGCTTTACTGACTATGCCAAAGCCTTTGACTGTGTCGATCACAATAAACTGTGGAAAATTCTGAGAGAGATGGGAATACCAGACCACCTGACCTGCCTCTTGAGAAACCTATATGCAGGTCAGGAAGCAACAGTTAGAACTGGACATGGAACAACAGACTGGTTCCAAATAGGAAAAGGAGTACGTCAAGGCTGTATACTGTCACCCTGCTAATTTAACTTCTATGCAGAGTACATCATGAGAAATGCTGGACTGGAAGAAGCACAAGCTGGAATCAAGATTGCTGGAAGAAATATTAATAACCTCAGATATGCAGATGACACCACCCTTATGGCAGAAAGTGAAGAGGAACTAAAAAGCCTCTTGATGAAAGTGAAAGAGGAGAGTGACAAAGTTGGCTTAAAGCTCAACATTCAGAAAACAAAGATCATGGCATCTGGTCCCATCACTTCATGGGAAATAGATGGGGAAACAGTGGAAACAGTGTCAGACTTTATTTTGGGGGGGCTCCAAAATCACTGCAGATGGTGACTGCAGCCATGAAATTAAAAGCCGCTTACTCCTTGGAAGAAAAGTTATGACCAACCTAGATAGCATATTCAAAAGCAGAGACATTACTTTGCCAACAAAGGTCAGTCTAGTCAAGGCTATGGTTTTTCCTATGGTCATGTATAGATGTGAGAGTTGGACTGTGAAGAAGGCTGAACGTCGAAGAATTGATGCTTTTGAAGTGTGGTGTTGGAGAAGACTCTTGAGAGTCCCTTGGACTGCAAGGAGATCCAACCAGTACATCCTAAAGGAGATCAGCCCTGGGATTTCTTTGGAAGGAATGATGCTGAAGCTGAAACTCCAGTACTTTGGCCACCTCATGCGAAGAGTTGACTCATTGGAAAAGACTCCAATGCTGGGAGTGATTGGGGGCAGGAAGAGAAGGGGACGACAGAGGATGAGATGGCTGGATGGCATCACTGATTCGATGGATGTGAGTCTGAGTGAACTCCGGGAGATGGTGATGGACAGGGAGGCCTGGCGTGCTGCGATTCATGGGGTTGCAAAGAGCTAGACACGACTGAGCGACTGAACTGAACTGAACTGAGGAGTTATATATATGTGGTTGTGTGTATATTCAGATACATATGAAAAGTTTATATAACAGTATCTTTTTATCCTATATTGCATTTAAAACCAGATACTATGGTTTTATGGTATATATATGTTAGTATAGTTATAATAAAGTAAGCATTAAAATATAAATATCTATTCCTAGATATGACTTGCTTTTTTCAGTGCTTTCATGGTGTTAAGTTACTTCAGTCATGTCCGACTCTTTGAAACCCTGTGGTCTGTAGCCCTCCAGGTTCCTCTGTCCATGGGATTCTCCAGGCAAGAATAGTGGCGTGGTTGCCATGCCCTCTTCCAGGGGATCTTCCTGACTCAGGGACTGAACCCACATCTCTTACGCCTTCTGCATTGGCAGGCGGATTCTTTACCATTGGCCACCACCTGGGAAGCCTTGCCTTCATGGTATCCTCAGACAACAAATATTTCTAATTCTAAAAACGTTCAATTTATCAGTTACTTATTTTATGATTATTCCAAATTATACTCTGTTTAAGAATTCTTCCCTCATCTTCAGTTCATGAAATTTTTTTTTTGCATTTCTCCTAAAAACTTGAGTGTTTTCTTTTTGTATATTGTGTATTGCATATTTTCGTGTTTCCAGAGCATTAAATTCAGGGCTCAGTGGCTGGGAAGTTCTCGTCCAGGAAGGTGTGGCTTTGCTAAAAGACTGCCTTCTTTCAGGAGGCTGACTGTATACTCACAATAAACGTAGAAAACTAGGGAGGAAAGCTGAAGGAAAGTGACACTATTCGAGGAAAAATGACAAGATGTGGGAGATTTCAACCGCAGCCGTGAACACACTTATTCTACTCTCGTCCACTCTGACCACGGCTATTCATTTTTTCCTCCCAAATTCAATATGAATTTTTTAAAAGATTTTTTTTATCTTCTAAGGTACTTAAATGAATCATTCAATTATATTATTAGGCTCAAAGACCTGAGCACTTTAACAACTCCAGATGGGTCTCCTTGGAAGTTACTCTTCCAGATCTATAACGTGAAAAGATAAGCTATCTGCTCTCCACACAACTAATATGCAGTGCTTTTATGATTTACCTTCTTCACAGCTCAGCTGGGGAAGAATCCGCCTGCCATGCAGAAGACCCTGGTTCAATTCCTGGGTCGGGAAGATCCCCTGGAGAAGGGAAAGGCTCCCCCACCCCAGTATTCTTGGGCTTCCCTGGTGGCTCAGCTGGTAAGGAATCTGCCTGCAATGCTAGAGACCTGGGTTTGATCCCTGAATTGGGAAGATCCCCTGGAGAAGAGAAAGGCTACCCACTCCAGTATTCAGGCCTGGAGAATTCCATGGACTGTATAGTCCATGGGGTCTCAAAGAGTCAGATATAAGTGAGTGACTTTCACTTCACTTCTGTAAATACTGCTATAAACACAAAGGGGTAAAAAATGAAAGTATATAGCCTGGAAGGCTGCAGTCCATGGGATCACTGAGGGTTGGACACGACTGAGTGACTTCACTTTCACTTTTCACTTTCATACATTGGAGAAGGAAATGGCAACCCACTCCAGTGTTCTTGCCTGGAGAATCCCAGGGACGGGGGAGCCTGGTGGGCTGCCGTCTATGGGGTCGCACAGAGTCAGACACGACTGAAGTGACTTAGCAGCAGCAGCAGCTCTTGTCTGAGCAATTCTGAGTCCAGCTGCATTGAAGTTCCCAGGTTCTAGTACTCTGGGGTTGGGGATGTCTTGACTGAAGCCCCAGTTCTGTTCCTAGGAGTGACTCCCCGGTCCATTGCTGTCCACGGCTCTTGGTCAGCCTCTGAGGGTTACTACTGTTCCATCAGGATAAGGCGATTGTCTAAAGGGTGTACCTGCATGTCATGGCTTATCAAATTCATAAGTTAAATCTGTTCAGTAGATTGTATGTCTAATATATTTAAATAAATAAAATAGTTAAGTATTTGGGAAAAAAGTAAGTGAACCAGCACAATAGCATGTATGAATCATGGAAAAATAATGAAGTCAGTAAAGATATAAGTCTGAAAACACCACACAGCCCACACACCATCATGGTAAACCTTGAAAAACAGCAAAACTAAGGAAAGCATTATGGGTACTGCTTTGTTTTTAATTCACATGATGTGTTCAATTATGCATATGTGATTTATTGTTCTAATGACAATAAATAATAAAATATTCAAGTAAATAAATAATATAAACTATAAAAATTATTATTCAGTGAAGGGATTTTCTTGGATATTTGGCAAGTAGGAGAGATGCCTCAAAGTATTAATGATAAAGATGGTGATATATCATCACACAGAAGCTGGATTCCTAAGAGGTGGCATAGTTTTTTGAAAATTGTGTCTTATATTATCCTGCTGCTGCTGCTAAGTCGATTCAGTCATGTCCAACTCTGTGTGACCCCATAGATGGCAGCCCACCAGGCTCCCCCGTCCCTGGGATTTTCCAGGCAAGAAGACTGGAGTGGGTTGCCATTTCCTTCTCCAATGCATGAAAGTGAAAACTAAAAGTGAAAGTGAAGTCGCTCAGTCGTGCCCGACTCTTAGCGACTCCATGGACTGCAGCCCACCAGGCTCCTCCATCCATGGGGTTTTCCAGGCAAGAGGACTGGAGTGGGGTGCCATTGCCTTCTAATGTCCACTTATTGCTTTGTTTACATTAGGGTCTATTGATCTTAAAAATATGACATTGTAACCTCTAAAAGTTTATTTCTTTTTTATAATTTGAACTGGTTAAATTTTCTGTCAGAAATATTTATAAGCTCTATATTTTTATTCTCAGGGCTCCTTGTGCTATATCATTGAAGTACCTTGAGTATAAGATATATTAAAGATATAATAAGAATAGATAAGTGATAATTAACTGTTAATAGTCTTTTCAAAACTTAGTGGTGCAAAACAGTGAATTAATCTGCTCATAATAATTCAAAAATGTTACCACTATGGTAGGAATTTTCTTTAATGTAAAGATGAAACCACCATGTGATATTCTTTAAGTCTGTTCCAATCATTTCATTATTTTCACAGTACACAGCAGAAGAGGAGCATCTGGTGTTTACGCGTTTTCTGCTAAGTCGCAGACGACTCGTTGCTTTCCGCGTGTCGGGAAAGAAGCTGATGGACCGCCCGTCCTTGCTCATCCAGTGTCCTGCAGCCCAGATCTGCTCTTCTAAGTGTTCAGTCTCTTTTGTACATTTTGTCGCCAGTTTTAGCTAAAAAGATCTTTATTTCCATATGTTTCCAAAAATCTTTTCAAATATTCTTGCATCTAGATGTTACTAGGATTGTAACTTCCAGGAGCTTTTTAAAATATAACTGGACACAGTCATATAAATTCTTCTTGTGATTTTGACTATTTGAACATGGATGAATTTGGAGAAACCAGGTATCTCCATTGCTCCATTGCTGCTTCCCCATGCTAAAAATATCTGCCAAGTTACTTATGGCTTTATATGTATTTTAGTAAGGTTTCATAGTCTTCACTGTGTAGGTTTTACATATTTCTGCATTTTTAAATAGGGTTTTAATGCAATTTTAAACTAAATTATGTTTCTAACATATAAAGAAGTTATTAATTTTTATATATTGATTATTTTATAATAGCTAATTAGGGTGGATAATGCGTAAATCAGGATGAGAGGAAACTTAAAACTGAAATACAGAGACAAATTTGGAAGAGCTGTTCTATAAGAAACTAGTTTTTACAGCTGTTTTACTCCCATTCTGTTTTACAGTGCTTTTCACATTTGGGAGAAGTAGGCTTTCCCTAAAAGATCTTCACCGCCCCCCTCCCATTCAGCATAACTCACAGCAAATTCCCACTAGCTATCTGTTTTACATATGGCAAGGTATATGTTTCAAAACTGCTCTCTCAAGTATGATATGGGGAACCAAAGCTAGTGACCTGTGACAACCTAGAGGGGTGGGGTGGGGAGGGAGGCAGGAGGGAAGCAGAAGAGTGTGTGCCTGCAGCTGACTCATGGATGCATGGCAGAAACCATCGCAATATTGTGACGCAATTATCCACCAATTAAAAATAAAATAAAACTGAAATTGAAAACAGTAACCCATACTGCATTCCAATGACACTCTTATTGTGGAGTCTTTTTGTTTTGTCTTCATTTTTCTTTCTTACAGTCTGTTTTATAAAATTAATATTCATAGAGGAAAGGCAAATGATTGGGAAAACAGTGAGCAAAGACATTTCTTGCAAAGAGCAGAATCAAACATGTTCACTAAGGAACTTCTTCCATCATCAAAGCAGGCTGTGTTCACCATCTCTGCCGGGGTGGGTTCTGTAATTGCTTAAGACCATTGACTTGGATGTTATGTATTCTGTATAACAATCATTGGAAATAATCATGGTGCTTATTCCTTTTCTTTCTTTCTTTTTTTTTTTTTTAAATAAGCAATCAGACCACAGGTAGCCACAGCCAGTCTAGGTAGAAGACCCAGAGGTCCTGGACGTTGACATGAACACAGTTACTGAGTAGAAGGGGAGGGACTTCCTTGGGGAAGTCTATGTGCTTATAGGGTGGTTGGTGGAGACTCTAGTGAAGGTACGTACGCCCTTCGTGACAATAATTCTACTTTCTTCCACTATTGAAAGGATTAATACATTTAAGCTGGGCACTTCTCTCAGCTAAAGACTGCATTTTCTTTCCTTTGTTCTTATTATACATATTTAAAGTATACAAATTAATTATTATATGTAAAGATTTTTAAATAATCACCACAACATACTTAGGATAGTTGTCACCTCATATAGTTACCTTTGTATGAGTTTGTATGTGTGTGTGTGTGTGTGTGTGTGTGTGTGTGTGTGCGTGAATGGCAAGAACACATAGGATCTACTTTCTATCACATTTCAAGTACCAGTTCCAGTCCTGTTGTCTACAGTCACCATTCTATATGCATTGGATCTCTTGCACTTACGTAACTCAAATACGTAGCCTTTGACTAACATGTCTTCATTTCTCTAGCTCTTAGACCCTGGTAATCACCCTTCTGTCTTCTGCTTCTATGACTATGACTGTTTTAGGTTCCACATGTAAGTGAGATTGTACAGTATTTGTCAGTCTGTATCTGGTTTATTTCAATGAACATAATGTCCTCCAAGACCATCCATATTGTCATAAACGGCAGGATCTCCCTCTTGTAAAAGCTGACTAATATTCCATCACGTGTGAATCCCACATTCTCTTTATCGTCCCCTGACAGACAGTGAGTTGTTTCAATGTCTTCTCTATCGTGTATAATGCCGCAGTGAGCGTAGAAGTGCAGGTAGGTTTATCTTCAGGATCTTGATTTCAATCTAGCTGTTGTTCAGTCACTAAGTCATGTCTGACCTTGCAACCTCATGTACTGTAGCACAAAAGTCTCCCCGTCCTCCACTGTTTCTCCCAGAGTTTGCTCAAACTGATGTCCATTAAGTCAGTGATGCTACCTAACTATTTTATCCTCTATTTCCCCCTCCTCTTCCTGCCCTCAATTTTTCCCAGCATCAGGATCTCTTCCAATGAGTCGGCTCTTTGCATCATGTGGCCAAAGTGTCGGAGCTTTAGCTTCAGCAACAATCTTTCCAATGAATACTCAGGGTTGATTTCCTTTAAGGTTGAGTGGTTTGATCTTGAAGTCCAAGGGACTCTCAAGAGTCTTCTTTAGCACCACAATGAGAAAACATCAATTCTTCAGTGCTCAGACTTCTTTATGGTCCAATTCTCACATCTGAACATGACTCCTGGAAAAATCATAGCTTTGACTATATGGAAATATGTCAGCAAAATGGTTTGGATAAATATCTAGAAGTGGGATTGTGAGATCATAAGGTATCCTGAAATAAACTTTCTGAAAAACCTCCTTACTGTTTTCCACAGGTGATGAATAGTATTCTATTTCCTGTAAAATTACTGCATCTTCTTGAATCCATTCATCTATTGATGAACATGTAGTTTGTTTCCATATTTTGGCTATTGCAGAAAATGCTGCAATGAACACAGAGGTGCATTTGTTTTTTCTGAGTTAGTGTTTTTCTATTCTTTTGATAAATTCCAAGACATGGAACTGCTAAATAATATGGTAGCTCTAGTTTTAATTTTTAAAGAACTTCCATACTGTTTTCCATACTGGCTGCACCACTTTACATTTCCACCAGTGCACGAGGGTTCCTTTTCCTCCACATCCTCTCCAAGGCTTGCTACTGTTTGTATTTTAATAAGGCTGTCCAGACAAGTGATATTTAATTGTGATTTTGATTCATATTTCCCTGATGATTATTGAAGGTGAGCAGCTTTTCCTATACTTGTTAGCCACTTGCTTGGCCATTCCTAGGAAAACGTTTAGTCAAATCTGTTGCTCAATTTTACTCCAGTTGTTGATTATTGTGTTATTGAATGGTAAGAATTCCTTATATATTTTAGGCATTGGCCCTTCTTCAGATTCATAGTCTGCAAATATTTTCTCCATTTCATAAACGGTCTTTTGATTATTTCTTTTGTATGCAGAAGATTTTTATTTGATGTGGTCCAACTTGTTTATTTTTGGTTTTGTTGTCTTTACTTTTGGTGTTATATCCAAATATTTTTTAAGGCTAATATCAAGCAGCTTTATAGTTATATTTTCTTATAAGAGTTGTACAGTTTCAGTTCTTACTTTTAGTTCTTAATCACTTTTGAATTGATTTTTATGTATGGCATATATGAAAGATCCGCAATTCTCCCCTTTTTTTTTTCATTCTCTCTTCTTTTTCTTCTCCTTCTCTTCCACGTTATTTTTTTGGCATGTGGATATCAAGTTTTCCCAACATGATTTATTGAAGAGGCTGCCTTTTTCCCATTGTGTATACTTGGTGCCCTGTCAAAGATTAGTTAATAGTATATCTATGGGGATACTTCCTTTTCAAATCTCCTTTGCAGGTTGGTATGACTAAGTTCTGTTTGGGGCTATGAGAGAAAGTTGTGTATGTGATTCCTGACTCATGCTTATGAGAAGAATTGTGTCAAACCTTCTCCTCTTAATTCCTTTTGATTAACTCAAATGCATAAGAGATGTTGTAAGTTATCATGCATATATTAGACCATGGCATATGGAATCCAAGCCTTGAGGATAACTTGGGCAAAAGGATAAACAATAAAAAAGCTTGGCATATTTGTTCTGAATCTGGAACTTAAGAATCTAAGTTGAATATGCACTTATAAATGATTTTATTTATTTTTATTGGAATATAATTGCTTTACAACACTGTGTTAGTTTCTGCTGTTCAACAAAGTGATCAGACATGTGCGGATATATACTCCCTCCCTCTTGAACCTGCCTCCCATCCCCTACCCCCTCCTCTAGGGCATCACAGAGCTCTGAGCTGAACTCCCTGGGCTGTGTGGCGGTTTCACACTGGTTACCTGTTTCAGATGTAATAATGTCTATATATCAATGCTACTTTCCCAATTTGTTTCTTTAGAGTCCAGAAGAGAGTGGATTCTCAATATCACACTGACAGCATCATTAGGTAGTTACTTGAGAGAGAAAAGCTGTATATCTTGCTTATAAACAAATATTTCTCCTAAACAACTAAACCTGTATACAAAAGATAATTTATATTTATTTAATTTTATCTTTTACGACAACTTTAAAGCCATTTTAAAATACATATTTATGTTGCTGTTTAGCTGCCCAGTTGTGTCTGACTCTTTGTGACCCCATGGATGGCAGCATGTCAGGACTTCCTGTCCCTCACCGTCTCCTGAAGTTTGCCCAAGTTTGTATTCATTGGATCGGTGATGCCATCCAGCTGTCTCATCCTCTGACACCCTCTTTTCCTCCTGCCCTCAATCTTTCCCAGCATCAGGGACTTTTCCAAAGAATTGGCTGTTTGCATCAGATGACCAAATTACTGGAGCTTCAGCATCAATCCTTCCAAATATATATTTAACTTAGATACAAATATAATTCCTTAAGTCCCAGATTCAAGACAATTAAGACAAATATTTTTACTGTTTAACTATGACATATAGTCAGTTACAATGATTCCATCAAGGTATTACTGATAATATTAATATATTTAAAGTTAATATGTTAATTAAAATTAATTAATTAAAAAGTAAGTTATACCATTAATACATGTTCTTTGTAAACTATCTTCATTTCATGTTTTTAATTTTAATTTTAAGCTATATTTTATACCTTTCATTCACAAAAAGGTAGTGTGTATTATATACTCTATTAATAAGTTGCAGATGTTTTAAAAATAACTCTTTGGTTGGGTGTAATTTCAGCCCATGCCAAAATTTAAGTGCTAACACTTCAGTAGGGAGCAAGATAGCCGGGAAGCAAGAGAGAAGATGACTTTAGAATGAAGCAGGAAGAAAAGAGCAAATATTTAACTTAATGCATTACTAAGCTGATCACAGCTTCAGAAGTATGTTACGTAGAGCTTGGATTCCCAGGGAGTCTTCAGAGGGGCAAAGGAGCGACTGCATCTGCAAATAGTTGACTAAAGAAGAGCAGAGGAGGTCATTTGTGCGTGTCTCATTTTCCGTTAAAGAAAGCCGCTTTATCAGTCATCCACCACGCTCCTCTTCCAGGTGGTGCTAGCCAGCTCCTTAACGTGCATGGGCTCAGTCCTGTCTGACGCTTTGCAACCCCATGGATGGTAGCCCCTGCCCATAGCATTTCCCAGGCAAGGACACTGGAGCGGTATGTCATTTCCTCCTGCGGGGGATCGTGCCAGCTCAGGGATGGAGCCCGTGTCGCTTGCATTCCTGTATGGGCAGGTGGGTTCTCTACCACTGGGTCACCTGGGAAGCCCGCCCAATTTCTCAGAAGCACACTTGTTCCCGGAGTGAAGCACAGCTCATGGGGAAAGGGAGGCAGCCAGCAGGGATGAGTCTGGTCCCTGAGCAGTCCCTGGAGAGGCTGGCATCTCAGCAACAGCAGAGGTCAGGCCCAGGGTGCGGGGAGCTGAGAGGGTGGGCGGGATGCTGTGTGTTAGTATCTGCCCATGTCCTGAGGGGCTTGTTTAACACAGTAGACAACACAGATGCTTCCCTTTCCGTCAGGAAGCTGGCAACAGAGCTCTTTGGAGCCTTTCTCAAAAGATCTGGTGGCTTTTAAGAAAGCACTTAGTACTTAGCAATCTTCCTGGAGTGCCCAGTATCAAATTAAGCAGAGCACGTTTGAAGAGACAAAGCACACAATTGAAAAACAGCCTGGAGACTAGTTCAGTGGGAAGGGACATTAGAGAGAGATGAAGTCCCAGTGAAAAACAAATGTTAGTAGCTCTTTTAAGGGCTATATATCGTTTTCTTTCTTTCCTTCTTTCTTTTTTAATAAGTAATCATTGGATAGCTTTAAGGTAAAGGGTATTTTTAACCTAAAGTATCTGAAAAGGATTGACTCCCACTACAGAAGCCTGAAATTTGCAGCCTGAAGAGTGAAAAACGGCTGAGAACCCTGAGCGTCCAGGGCAGCACTCTCCTGGCTGTGTGGCGTGTGCCAGCAACTGCTGACGCTGATGAAATACAGCACTTACGCCTCCCTTGTAGCTCAGTCAGTAAAGAGTCTGCCTGCAGTGCAGGAGACCCGGATTCGATTCCCAGGATGGAAAGATCCCCTGGAGAAGGAAATGACAACCCATTCCAGTGTTCTTGCCTGGAGAATCCCTTGGATGGAGGAGCCTGGCGGGCTATAGCCCACGGGGTCGCATAGAGTCGGACACGACTGAGCGACTTCACTTTCTTCCTTCCTTCTTTCTTGCTCTATATGGGTTCAAATCCCGTAGTATTGTGGTCCCCAATCTTTTTGGCACCAGGGACTAGTTTTGTGGAAAACAATCTTTCCACGAAAGGGTGGCAGGTAGCGGTGCTGGTTTTGAGATGATTCAAATGCATTACATTTATTGTGTACTTTGTTTTATTGTTAGTACATCAACTCCACCTCAGGCCATCACGTGTTAGATCCTAGAGGTTGGGAACCCCTGCCCAAGGACCCCTATTGGCAATCTTCCTCTGCCCTAAATCATTTGCATGTATTTACATTTATTTCCTGAAAATCTATATATAATAGATAATTTTATGGGCTATGGCTTGGGATGAATCAACTAAAGCCACCTATTATTTTAGAAAAAGAAAGTCATACAGAGCAATGGTTTAATTAAATTAAAATTTTCAATGTGTTAAGGAAAATTAAGTCTGAAACTTTCTGTACTCAAATGGGTTTTAGGCTGTTTTAATTGTGAGATTATTTCCATGGGTAATATTTTTAAAAACTGATGATGCCTTTGAAACAACCACTTGATAGTATCTCAGAGGAATTCATCTGAAGGATGACACATATTAACAGCCAAAAAAAAAAAGAAAAAGAAACAATATCTATATTACAGATCTGCAGTTCTATAGAGCACAGCACAGTGATTAAACAGTATTTCATGATCTGGTAAATTTTGTCCATATTTATAAGAAAGCTTACATAAGTTAAGCATGACTCTCTTTTAGATACACGAGAATAAACACCATCTCACTAGCTCTCTGAAGATGTCATATAATATAGCTATATATCTGTGGAATCACTCTATGAATGTAGAATAATGGTCTTTGATGTTTTATACTTTTGGTTAAAATCCCATTTTTATGGTTCAAGAACTGTGTTTTGACCCATGCACTCTATGTACTGATTTATCTACTTCCTATCTAGTGAAACTAAAATGGTTTTAAAAGAGTTCTGAAGATGCCAGTGAACATCTGAAAGTATTTTATGATACCTACAATAAAAAAAAAAAAAGAATTCCTGTTACAGAGGAGTTTAAATTGCCCAGAACCACAAAAGGATTCTTTTTCTAACAAGTGAACTAAGTTCTGATCCTTGGTCCTTCCTGTATTCTATAGACTGCAGAAATCCACCATCAGTCCTGCCAGCACCCAAACAGTTAACTCTTTCACTGCAGTCCTCCTGCTAACTCAATATCCCATCCTCTTATTTGATACTGAGATTTTTTATTCACTCTGTCTTGACAGGTCTCTGAACTCAGTGCAGTACTGTTACCTGAACTAGATTTTATCTCATTTAAAACGAATGTATACTCGAAAATAATACAGTATTATAAATCAACTATATTTCAATTAAAAAATAAATAAAAGTAAAGTTGTTCACTCACATACACACATGGAGAAAAGGTAAGGGGTTCTTCAGCAGGAATTACAGTGTTCACTATAGAAGTAAACGGTGGCTTTTTGAGTCCATTCTCTGTTTTCTGAAAAAATAATGTTTAGTGCTTAATCAAAGAAGCTTTTCCTCCAAATATGCAGTTTTTTAAAAATTAAAATATTGTGATAGATGGAATGTTTGCGTCTTCTCACAATTAATGTGTTAAATCCTAATTTCCAGTGTGATAGTATTTGGAGGTGGAATCTTTGGGAAGTGATTAGGTTACGAGGGTGGAAACTTCATGAGTAAAATGGATGCCCTTATAAAGAGACTTCAGAGAACTCTCTCGCACCTTCCACCAAGTGACGCCACAGAGAAAAGACAGCTGTGTGTGAACAGAGAAGTGGGCTCTCACCAGATCCCACCTGCCGGGGCTTTGAGCTTGAGCTTAGCCTCCGGAACCGTGAGAAACGATTTCCCGTTGTTTATGAAGCCACCCAGGCTGCGGTAATTTTGTTACATGAAGTAAGAGAAAGATATCATTAACAGGCTTAGGAATTCAAAGACTCGTTTTCCTCAAGAACATTGAGGAAGTAGTTGTTTTTCAGCTTTTTCATAATATTCTGAGATTTTTCTTTTTCTAATATGCTGCAAAGAGGTATGAAGACGGTAAAAACCCTGTTACCTGTTTCTCCAAACATAGAGTAAACTTGGTAAACTGCAAATCCAAACTGTTGACTACCTCCCAAAACCATCCTGTTACTACTTTCTTCAGAGATTCTTCAGACAGAGAAACCTTCCTTCTAGCGGTAAGGACTGTTAGAGTGATAGCTGATGATCTTAGACTGTCAATTCAGAAATACAGCCATTACCCTCATCTCTCCTAGGAAGAAAACATTAAGGGAAGAATATCTAATAAAAATATGTAGAATATGTAATTGCTTGCCTTTTTAATCTGGGATATTACTAAGTGGTACTATAGAAAGGAATGTGTACTTCTATTTGAAATAGTAAGGCATAAATTAAAGCTAGATTTTAAAAATACTCTATGTTTTTAAAAAATTATTGGTATTTAATAGTCATATTACAAACTACATCTTTATGAAGGATATTCAAAATCAGCTCCACAATGTTTTTAATAGGCATAAATTCTATTGGTAAAGACAATAACCTTATATCAGGAATCAGTATTGGAAGTGCTTCTAGATTATCTATTATAAATGAATTACATTAAAACAAGACGTGCAATTTATTTTTAATTCTGATGTATATATACAACATCTGAATGCACATACTTCTTTCATGCAGTTTAATCAAATTCATGTATTTGCAATTTTTTAATCAAGATTTTAACTTCAGTGAAAAGCAAATGGCATCATATAATATATGCTAAACATGTAAATATATAGTCCATAAAATTACCACAAAACTATAAAATATTACCTCCAAGTGTGTATATTTGAATTAAAATGCTGTGAATTGATTTGCATGCATTAAAATAGATTAGCTTTATATTATCAAGCAAGCATTTTGCAAATATTCAGTCCTCTTCTAATTTTGGATTCCTTAATTTTATAAGGAAGAAACATCATCTCAGCAAATCAAAGTGTGTGATTTATCCACATTTTCAGAATTATATACCGGTTGAGTTGAGACTATCATTATTGTCATTTTATTTAAACCCACAATTCTCTCTCATATAGGAGTAGGTGAGCTCTATTTCTGGAAAGTGAGGGAATATTAATTTAGGAGTTGATATTATATAGGAAAATATCCCAAACATGATGGCTTTAATATCTGTATTCCATGATTATATTTCTGTTTCAGCAACATCATGTTTCAATTTAATAGTTTCTGGAGTACCTTCTCGTGCAAAGATGTGTTCAGTATTTGGCGAAGCAAAAATAACTGAGTTAGGTGCTTCCCACAGAGAATCTTCCACCTTAGAAGAGAGTCACACCTGCTTTTGGAATAGCTGTAATTACAGGCCTACCACGCAGCCTGTCTAAAGGGAAGTGGGAATCTATTGTGAAGGATGCTGGAGAAAGACGATTAGTGGTTACTCAGGATGTGAAATGAAACTTGAATTCTTGATGCTTTGTCAACAATCCTTATTTATTATCAGTAAATTTAAGTGTTGGTTGCCCTTTTCAGAAATCTACAATCTGTGGAATAAAATACAAACAGCAAAAAGAAAAATTGGAACATATGAAGTGGTGATTAGTTTTCTGAACTCCTCTGAACATGTAACTTTTGCAAATTTTATAGTAACTAATTCATGATGAAGAGGTTAGACTATTATTCCCACAGTATGTTATTCTTGATTTCCTCCCTCTCTCTGCTACTTTTATTTGACTGTAGAACTAAGTTGACTTGTCCTTAGTTCTTTTAAAATAAAAGTATTACACAATTCTCAACAATTTTAATCTTGTATCTTATTTTATACAGTTTTGAGATGATTATCTCAACATGTTGCTCAAATATTTATTTTATCATTTCTTCAAATATGATTTTAAACCTGCCAAATGTACCCTGAAATTGGATTTCAAATTCTAATTAAACTGAGATAAACATATGTGACCTTGAAAACCCCAATGCAGAAAGAAGTCATGTTTCTTTCTTTTTACTTTAATTTAGAAGCAATATTCAACATGTCTGAATTTATATTTGTCTAATAGATTTTCATTATTGCTCAAAGTACCATAACATCACTTATAGCAATTATTTTTCTACAGGTATTTCTATATGCTATTCAACCAAAAAATGCAATTATTTTCATTAATTTGATTTTGTTTTTAATATGCTGGCAGTGCAGAGTATACCTTGTTAAATAAGCAAATACAGTTGTGGATAATATAATTACATTGTAGCTATAAATATAAATATTTAATTAGACATATTTGCATTTAGGGATTAGAAGATGTATAGTCATGGAGAGGTTTGGAATATGTTTTTATCATTTTGTTACCCAAACGACTTTATAAGGCTCTCCTAAAAGGAAGTCTGGATGTTTATCTTTTTGATGTTTTTATTCTTAGAGCTATCTTTATGGATAATTAAGATATTAAGTTTGAAAGACTTGTACTTAGTGTGTTT
Source organism: Oryx dammah (assembly GCF_014754425.2). Taxonomy (NCBI): domain Eukaryota; kingdom Metazoa; phylum Chordata; class Mammalia; order Artiodactyla; family Bovidae; genus Oryx; species Oryx dammah. The sequence goes on along the minus strand of NW_024070203.1, from coordinate 91,587,565 downwards.
ATCAGTCAGAGTCCCAGTTGGAAGCAGACAGCAAGATAAAATGAGGATAATTGAAGGAAGATTTTATAAATGGACCAAATATAAAGAAGGCCAGATACAAGGGAACTGTGTGAAATGCTCGGGGCTCCCAGGCTAGTAAGAGTGGTTGTCATCAGCCTTGCCCCTTTTTGATGAGCGTGCTGCTGCTGCTGAGTGCTTCAGTCGCGTCCTACTCTTTGTGACCCCATGGACTGTAGCTCACCAGGCTCCTCTGTCCATGGGATTTCCCAGTTGAGAATATGGGAGTGGGTAGCCTATCCCTTCTGCAGTGGATCTTCCTGACCCAGGATTGAACCTGGGTCTCCTGCGCTGCAGGTACATTCTTTATCTCTGAGCCACCGGGAAGCCTTCCTGAGCATAGGGAGAAAGCATTTCTGGAAGTTAGAAAGGAAATTCCTTCTGGAGAGAGCTGCCTTGGAAGAGAAGTTTCACTTGGGTGAGGGACATAGGCAAACCCCAAATAAAGGAGCAAGGAAACAAATACCTAATGCATTCACCCATGAATCTTTGAAAAAGTTTTCCTGTTAGCTAAATCCAACCAGAATCCTGAGCACATGGCTGCCCCTTAATATCATTTATACAAGTTCTTCAGACTCAAGTGCACAGTGGATATGAGAGGCAAATAGAAGATATCAAACGCAAGAGATGTCAGGAAGCGGTCAAACAACTGGGTCAAGTGATTCACAGATAGTTCATGGACCTTTGACATAATCCAAGTAAGTTAAGATTTTATTAATATCTCTACAACATAATTTACACCAGGCTAATTTACTCAAAGAGCAGGAGATGGTAAGAATAAACATCAACATCTTAGGACTCAGTGAACTAAAATGGATGGGAATGGGTGAGTTTAATTCAGATGACCATTGTATCTACTATCGTGGACAAGAATCCTGTAGAAGAAATGGAGTAGTCCTAATAATCACCAAATAGTCCAAAATGCAGTACGTGGGTACTACCTCAAAAATGACAGAATGATCTCGGTTCATTTCCAAGGCAAGCCACTTAACATGTAGTAATGTAACCACAGTAATTCAAGTCTGTGCCCCTACCACTGATGCTGAAGAAGCTGATCAGTTCTGTGAAGACCTAGAAGATCTCCTAGAACTAACACCATAAAAAAAAAAAGAACTAACACCATTCATCATTGGGGATTGGAATGCAAAATAGGAATTTAAGAGATACCTGGAGTAACAAGCAAGTTTGGCCTTGGAGAACAAAATGAAACAGGGCAATGTCTAACTGAATTCTGCCAAGAGAACACACTTGTCATAGCAAGCCCTCTTTTTCAACAACACAAGAGACGACTTTACACATGAACATCACCCAATGGCGAATGCTAAAATCAAATTGATTATATTCTTTGTAGCAGAAAGTGGAGAGGCTGTATACAGTGAGGAAAAACAAGACCTGGAGCTGACGATGGCTCAGATCATCAGCTTCTCATAGCAAATACACGCCTACATTAAAAAAATAAGAGAATCACAAGTCAATAGCTTGCTATTGAAGTTAAACTGGTTATTAATTTAAACTACATTATTACAAGAACTGAGTTGTTCCCACAAAACTCTTTCAAGTTTATTGCATAGTCTCGGTTAACAGTCATTTTAGTGGCTGAATTTTGCCGATTGACATAGTGCATGCTTCTCTTTTGAAAGAGGAAGTAGCGATGGGAACGTGGAGGACGCAGCGTGGCCGATCCTCGTCCCGTTCACGCTCATGCCCAGTCGTGTCCGACTCTTTGTGAACTGTGCACTGTGCCCTCCAGGCTCCTCCATCTATGGGATTTCCTAGGCAAGAATCCTGGAGTGCCTTGCTATTTCCCTCTCCAGGGGATCTTCCCGACCCCGGGATGGAACCCAGTCTCCTCCATTGGCAGGTGGATTCCTTACCACTGAGCCACCACAAAAGTCCACTGATGTGTTAATGTGAAGCAATCTATTGACAAATAAACGGTGAGTTTTAAAAATGTAGCATAAATCAGACTTTGGAATTCGTACCCACTTTTTTTAGACTCTGTCAAAAATTATATAAAAAACATGTCTTGTTTGGACAGAATCTTATTTTCAAACTTGGAATTGAATATATGCTCAATATCATTTATTCATCTATTTACTCAAATGCCAACCAAAAATGTGCACTAAAAGCAATAGATCCTGTGCTCCAGGACACGGAGAATCAGAGCTAATTAAAAAATAAGACATCTGTATGAAGGAGACTAAAAAAAACTAAGAATTATTGGAGAAAGGAGCAGAGATACATTATTTCCTGTATACACATTCAGTTCAGTTCAGCTCCGGGAGTTGGTGATGGACAGGAAGGCCTGGTGTGCTGCAATTCATGGGGTCACAGAGGGCGGACACAACTGAGCTACTGAACTGAACTGAACTTGACCAATCTCTGTGACCCCATGAATCGCAGCACGCCAGGCCTCCCTCTCCATCACCATCTCCCGGAGTTCACCCAAACTCATGTTCATCGAGTTGGTGATGCCATCCAGCCATCTCATCCTCTGTCGTCCCCTTCTCTTCCTGCCCCCAATCACTCCCAGCATCAGAGTTCTTTTCCAATGAGTCAACTCTTCGCATGAGGTGGCCAAAGTATTGGAGTTTCAGCTTTAGCATCAGTCCTTCCAAAGAACACCCAGGACTGATCTCCTTTAGGTTGGACTGGTTGGATCTCCTTGCAGTCCAAGGGACTCTCAAGAGTCTTCTCCAACACCACAGTTCAAAGGCATCAATTCTTCGGTTCTCAGCTTTCTTCACAGTCCAACTCTCACATCCATACATGACCACAGGAAAAACCATAGCCTTGACTAGACAGACTTTAGTCGGAAAAGTAATGTCTCTGCTTTTGAATATGCTAGCTAGGTTGGTCATAACTTTCCTTCTAAGGAGTAAGCGTCTTTTAATTTCATGGCTGCAGTCACCATCTGCAGTGATTTTGGAGCCCCCCAAAATAAAGTCTGATACTGTTTCCACTGTTTCCCCATCTACTTCCCATGAAGTGATGGGACCAGATGCCATGATCTTCGTTTTCTGAATGTTGAGCTTTAAGCCAGCTTTTTCACTCTCTTCTTTCACTTTCATCAACAGACTTTTTAGTTCTTCTTCACTTTCTGCCATAAGGGTGGTGTCATCTGCATATCTGAGGTTATTGATATTTCTCCCAGCAATCTTGATTCCAGCTTGTGCTTCTTCCAGCCCAGCGTTTCTCATGATGTACTCTGCATGTAAGTTAAATAAGCAGGGTGACAATATACAGCCTTGGTGTACTATTTGGAACCAGTCTGTTGTTCCATGACCAGTTCTAACTGTTGCTTCCTGACCTGCATATAGGTTTCTCGAGACTATATAAAATTATTATTAATCAGACTTTATTAGTATTCCCAATAGAATGAAAACATCATTTAGGCTTCTCTGTTCAGTTCATTTCAGTTCAGTCACTCAGTCGTGTCCGACTCTTTGCGACCCCATGAATCGCAGCACGCCAGGCCTCCCTGTCTATCACTATCTCCCAGAGTTCACTCAGACTCACATCCATTGAGTCTGTGATGCCATCCAGTCATCTCATCCTCAGTCGTCCCTTTCTCCTCCTGCCCCCAATCCCTCCCAGCATCAGAGTCTTTTCCAATGAGTCAACTGTTCTCATGAGGTGGCCAAAGTACTGGAGCTTCAGCTTTAGCATCATTCCTTCCAAAGAAATCCCAGGGTTGATCTCCTTCAGAATGGACTGGTTGGATCTCCTTGCCATCCAAGGGACTCTCAAGAGTCTTCTCCAACACCACAGTTCAAAAGCATCAATTCTTTGGCGCTCAGCCTTCTTCACAGTCCAACTCTCACATCCCATACATGACCACAGGAAAAACCATAGCCTTGACTGACCGACCTTAGTCGTCAAAGTAATGTCTCTGCTTTTGAATATACTATCTAGGTTGGTCATAACTTTTCTTCCAAGGAGTAAGCGTCTTTTAATTTCATGGCTGCAATCACCATCTGCAGTGATTTTGGAGCCCAAAAAATAAAGTCTGACACTGTTTCCACTGTTTCCCCATCTATTTCCCATGAAGTGATGGGACCAGATGCCATGATCTTCGTTTTCTGAATGTTGAGCTTTAAGCCAACTTTTTCATTCTCCTCTTTCACTTTCATCAAGAGGCTTTTTAGCTCCTCTTCACTTTCTGCCATAAGGGTGGTGTCATCTGCATATCTGAGGTTATTAATACTTCTCCCAGCAATCTTGATTCCAGATTTCTCTGTTGGGCACCCCAGATTCTTGGAACTATTCCTGGTATCGTATAATTAGTCAGATATTTGTAAATGAGGGGGGAAAATGAAGGAAAATGAAAAAGGAAACAAAATGATCTATTGTTCAATAAGCAAATTGTCATTTAAGATGAAATAACTGAAGCTCAGAGAGGTAGTCATTTGTCTGAGGTCATCTCATGCATTTGTTTATGTCATATGTTAAAATATACTTTGGAAAGTATTTGAAGTCAGAAATAGTCACAAGGTCATGAGCTTAATTGTGAAGAATTAAACTCTCAATAATATGTTCTTGCCTAATATATTTTTCTTTTTTTGCTACAGATGATAATCTTAAATTTAATGAAAAATATGTTGAAACATCATTTCAAGGAAAGGAACTTTTTAAACTATAGCTTTAAATCTAGTATCAGGTAGTACTAGCTCATATTCCCAGGGATCCTTCAACAGAATTATTCTGATGATCAATAGCATAATGTCTAAATAAGGTAGGTTTCCAACAACATTCAGGCCTTTGCTAGATAGGATACTGAATTTCATATAAATGCAAAATCCTACTGTATGCATCAAAATTTGTATGAATTATATTATTATTGACAGAATGCTAGATAAATTGAGACTTTTGATAAACTTATTTTAAGCCACATCCTAACCGTGTATGATGATGTTCAGTACAATGCTCATATTGCTTTTACTTCCACTTAACTGAATATGAATATTTCAACTCAGTATTACTATAATTAGAAATGATGCCAACTCAATGTAAAAAGTGCTTTTCATCAAGACATTAAATATTCTTAAATCAGGTGCTTACAGTTTTTAAATAAGTGAATATTTTTTGCATCTAGATATATTTTTCCTAATGTGTTCATACTAATAGTTATTCATCATTAGTGGTATTTTAAATGGTGTAAGTATGTTTCATTGACTGAAATATTCAGAGTGTACAGTAATAATAACTGGTCAACAATAGTAATAATTACAGGAAACACTTGTCATAAGTAAGTCTCCATTATGTTACTAGATTGGAATTGACTGCAGAAGGATCCATTAGATTAATGGTATTGCTTTAACAAGGGCTTGCTGCATAGCTCAGCTGGTAAAGAATCCACCTGCAATGCAGAAGACCTGGGTTTGATCCCTGGGTTGGGAAGATCCCCTGGAGGAGGGCATGGCAACTGACTCCAGTATTCTTGCCTGGAGAATCCCATGGACAGAGGAGCCTGGCGGGCTGCAGTCCCTGGGGTCACAAGAGTTGGACATGACTTAGTGACTAAACCACCATCACCATTACTTTAACAAATGGACTTGAATATGCCTCTTATTTTGCATATGCCTCAAGAGGCTAGACAAATTCACCACCCATTTTGCAGATAAGGAAACAACAGTGAGACAACATAACTAATTTACAAGTTGGTAATAGCAATTGCAGATTCAATTACACACAGTCTGTTTGACTCTAGAGATCTTACCCTACAACAGCTCCCACAGGGATTTCATTTTACACTGTTCTTGTTGCTGTTCAGTTGCTGAGTCCAACTCTGCAATCTCATGGACTGTAGCATGCTGGTTCTTTTTTCTTCCACTATCTCCAGTTTGTTTAGATTCTTGTTCCTTGAGTCCGTGATGCTAATCTAACCATCTCATCCTTTGCTGTCCCCTTCTCCTCCCACCTTCAACCTTTCTCAGCATCAAGGTCTTTTCCAATGAGTTGGCTCTTCACATTAGATTACCAAAGTATTAGAGCTTCAGCTTCAGCAACAGTCCTTCCAATGAATATTCAGGGTTGATTTCCTTTAGGATTGATGGTTTTGATCTCCTTGCAGTCTAAAGAACTCTCAGGAGTCTTCTCCAGCACCACAATAACAAAGCATCAATTCTTTGGCATTCAGCTTTTTTTTTTTTCAGTCCAACTCTCACATCCACACATGACTACAGGAAAAACCGGAGCTTTGACTATAATGACCTTTGCTGGCACAGTGATGTCTCTCCTTTTTAATACAGTGTCTCTGTTGGTCAGAGCTGTCCTTCCAAGGAGCAGGCCTCCGAATTTCATGGCTGCAGCCATTGTCTGCAGTGATTGTGGATCCCAAGAAAATGAAGTCTGCCACTGTTTCCATGTTTTTCCCCATCTGTTTGCCATGAAGTGATGGGACTGAATGCTGTCATCTTAGTATTTTGAATGTTGAGCTTTAAGCATTTCAAGCCAGGGTTTTCACTTTCTTCTTTCACTCTCATTAAGAGGCTCCTCAGTTCCTCTCCACTTTCTGCCATTAGAGTGGTATCATTTGATATCTGGGGTTGTTGATATTTTCCAGGCAATTGGATTCCAGCTTGTGATTCATTCAGCCTCGTATTTCACATGATGTGCTCGGAATATAAATTAAACAAGCAAGGTGAAAATATGTAGCCTCCTTTCCCAATTTTGAACCAGTCAGTTGTTCTGTGTCTGGTTCTAACTGTTGCTTCTTGACCTGCATACAGGTTTCTTAGGAGACAAGTAGGGTGGTCTGGTACCTTCAATTAAATTAGATAACTTATCATAGCACTCTTAATCTCCTATGGGATTAAATATCAGGTAATTAAGTGCATATTATTGGACAAAGTTTTTTACGAAGCAATTTGTTACAGGTAATATTTTTGTTGATTGTTAAAAGATCTTAAATTTTGACTCATCTGCATTTTCTAATATCTAAGTTAGCTTTTCCACTTTACTTTTCCATGTAGGAAAATAATCATTGTGTTTTTAGGGAAGATGGACTTTGAGGTCAGAATATCCTGTGTTCCATTTGAAGCTCCATGTGTGATATCTTAGGAAAGTTGATCAACTTTTCTGTCTCTAAATTTCTTTATCTATATATATAAAGAGACATACCTACTATCTATTTTTGCTTAAAAAATTAAGAAAATATATAATATAAAGCATTTATATTATAAAATTTGACACAGAGAAGAAATTTATTTTAAAAAGATAGCATTCTCAATAAGATATTTCTATTATATTATTTCTATTATATGAGAATTAATGAAAGTGAAAGTGAAGTCGATCAGTCGTGTCTGACTCTTTGCGACCCCATGAACTGTAGCCCACCAGGCTCCTCCATCCATGCAATTCTCCAGGCAAGAGTACTGGAGTGGGTTGCCATTTCCTTCTCCAATATTAGAATTAATAGTGACTATCAAAAGCTGAGGTCAGGTTAGAAAGTCAGACTACTATATTCAATCAATTTTGAATATAAATGGTGAAAACTAGCTGCTAATGATTCATAGTCCACATTTCCGATTGAAATACTTATGAAAATATTTCAAGTAAAGCAAATGAAATATAATACACAAAACAGTGCTATTGATGAACAACATGCCAGAAATCACAAAAATAAGTAAAAAAAGAATCTCCATTAATCACAGCACTGAGGCAGAATGGCAGTCCACCCAGGCTGAAAACGTTAATAATTCCAACCACCTCTCTGATGGCAGTTGTGGTTCAAAGAACCTAGATCTGTTTCAACCCTGTCCACCTTTTCTCTTTGTTCCCCACACACTTTCTACCAGACTTTTCAGTTTTTCCAATACTTTATTTCCTGGAGCACTTCTTGGAGGTAATAAGATGGGTGGTTGGAAAAGAAATAACTCAGTGAAATAAGGTTGCATAATTCAATTTGCAGATCCCAAATACCTTATCTAAAACTTTTGGGAATGATATGGGTAAGCTGGAATTTCACTTTGATTTTTCAGAGGGAATGCACTTCTTAGGTGACATCTAAGACAATTCTTACACACTGTGTATGAAAATTCACATAAAGGAAAAACGATGAAAAGTTCTAGATCACCTCACATTGATTTTGGCCAGATCTTACTACTAAATTAGTCATGGCAAAGCAATTTTGATTTCAGGGTTTGGCTTTAGGAACTGTAGTTAAGGGAAAGTGAGCTTGTACTACACCCCTTTCCTTAGAAAGCCAGAATGCAAGTTTGCATACTGAGTCTAAACATCCTTGCAATGTAGAAAGCTCTGAATCTGACCTGACCTTCTGTTGTGTAATATATTTCCTTCATCTATTCCACTGAGTGCTGACCACATATCGGTCTTCACGCTGGCAAGAGAGATTCAAGAATGAGCAAGACACGTGATGTTCATGTCCTCAGGATATTGATGGTTTAGAACAAATAAAAGTCCCTAAACAATAGTTAAATACATGGATTAGTAGGCAATCCCAACTGGGATCAGGAGTGCAAAGGCTTAGAAAGAAGAGCTCTGATGGAGATGAGTGAAGTACCCGACATTGTCTGAGAGGGAAGGGAGGATTTCTTTGAGAAAGTGACACTGAAGGTGGGAGCTAGAAAGGGGTGTGGAGTAAGAGTGGCTCTGAGGGGAGGGGAGTCAGTAGACCAGGACAAAGGAAAGACTTCCCCAGGGAAAAAGGAAAGTGTTTTCTGGGGACAGATTGAGTCAGGGCTTGTGAATAATAATTATGGATTTGGGCCTTTATCCTAATAACAATGAAAAGTCAGTGAGGGATTTTAAAATGAATCATCACGCTCAGACTTGCATTAAAAATAATACTGTGTTTTCAGCAAGGGAAATATATCAGAGTGTGGGAGATGAGTTAAAGACCTATTTTGAGAAATACTGCTTTATCAGCAACTCTCTGGGGACGCTGATTCTGTGACTGTAATTCACAGCAAGGGAGCACAATTAGTGGTCCTTTACATTCACTACGCATTACAATTTGAAATGGATGGATGTTGTGTCTGGGAAACGATATCATAAACATTGGCATATTTTAGAGAAGGAGGTAGAAAATAGTCATAAGGCAAGATGCGAAGAACTGACAGTTGTAATATACGAGAAACCTTATGTTTTGATAAAAAAGATAAATGATACATTTAATAAAAGGCCAATATATCTATTTTTGTCAGAAAATATGTATTAAGTGACATCTGTCAAGAAAATGCAGTTTCTTGAAACTCAAGTGCTAGAGCATTTTACACACACACACACACACACACACACACACACACACACACACATATGTGTTAGAGAAGGAAAGCTATGACAAACCTAGACAGTGTATTACAAAGCAGAGGCATCATGTTATTGACAAAGGCACATATAATCAAAGCTATAGTTTTTTCCAGTAGTCATGTAAAGATGTGAGAGTTGGACTATAAAGAAGGCTGAATGCTGAAAAACTGATGTTTTCAAATTGTGGTGGTGGAGAAGGCTCTTGAGAGTCCCTTGGACAGTAAGGAGATAAAAGTAGATAAAACCAATCAATACTAAAAGAAATCAACCCTGGAAGGACTGACGTTGAAGCTGAAGCTCCAATACTTTGGCCACCTGATGTGAAGAACTGACCTATTAGAAAAGGTCATGATGCTGGGAAAGACTGAAGGCAAAAGGAGAAGGAGGTGGCAGAGGATGAGATGGTTGGATGCGTCGACTCAATGGACATGAATCTGAACAAACTCCAGGAGATAGTGGAGGACACAGGAGCCTGGCCTGCTGAACTCCATGGTGTCGCAAAGAGCCAGACAAGACTTGGTGACTGAACAACTATATATATAATATATATATATATATGTAATTTATATATATATATTTGTAATAGCAATGGTGAACTCTACTATCCAATGGAAATTAACTTAGTGAGTATACCTACTAAGTTGCTTCAGTCGTGTAAAACTTTGTGACAACATGAGCTGCAGGCCTCCAGGCTCCTCTGTCCATGGAATTCTGGAGTGGGTAGCCATTTCCTTCTCCAGGGAATCTTCCTGGGTCTAACCCAGGGATCAAACCTGGGTCTCCTGCATTGCAAGAGGATTCTTTACCATCTGAGCCACCTAGGAAGTCCATATGTATATATGGATAAAATGCATGTATAAAATCATGTATAAAATCATGATTGCTAATATCTAAAATCTGTGTTAGATAAATACTGCAGACCTGAAAGTTAAGGAATAAGATCTGAATTCATTGATCCTATTCTCTGGGACGAGTCTGAGATAAATAGTAATGGTGAATTTGAGAGAAAAGAACAATGCTTCAAGAAATAAACATTCTAGAAAAGTCCTAAATATTTGATATAACTGGTTCACTAGTAAGCAAATACTCTTGCTATAAAGTAGGATTTTAAACTGTTAGTATATAATTTTGATGATCACAAAAATCATTCAGTGACTTACTAATAGCAATTGATAAACTAACATTAAAACCTATGTCAGAAGGTGCCTCTATTGTCCCCCATTTTTGTGAAATCACAATGCAGAGAGACTGGGCACAGAAATAAATACAATAGAAATTTATATGTCCAAGGATCATATTAAAAATTCAAGGTAAATATCAATATTTTTGATGAGTTTTCTAAAAGCAAAGGTAAACATTTCATTTGTCTTTTGTTTGCGTTATATTATTTTTTAAGAGCAGCAAAGTTGGTTTTTATTCCTTTGTTCAGGAACATCAATATAAACAGTTCATTAATCTGAACCTTCAGAAGCCAGATCAAGATTTATATATAAAAGCTGATGAATTTTGTTTACCTGTCATATAGGTATATCTATACAAGTTCCTTGATAGTATTTTATGTCAAGGACTTTATAGTTTTGTGCAGCCTTGGACTGATAAATGACTCAAAAAGTGTACTTACACTTCGCTTGCTGTTATTTCAATCTAAAAACTTGTAGGATTGAATGCTTTGTAAGTATCCACTGCCCTTAGGCAATAGCAGTATTATTTGTACCTTTGTTTAAACCTTTTAAAGCCATGAAATATTGTATAACTAACTGTGTCCCAAGAAAGCTTGAAATCGAGGCCTTTTAAAATTGATTTCATCTTCATTTCATATAATATAGAAATTAAAAATCCTCCTGCTTATTCATAATTACCAAATAAACTGTAGTCTCTGTGGTTCAGTGCTGCTGATCTTATTACTTCATTGTGATGTTAGACTAGTTAGACTAGTAACTTGGATATATTTTCTTAAATAAAATTAAAGTCTACTCATCGGTTTTGCTGTAAATATAATCTATTCTTTAAATTTGTATTCACAAATAATAAAAATTTCATCCATATGCATAAAATAAAATTTTATGGAGCTTTATTTTATCATTTGGAGAGATAAAATTATTAAAAATAATTGTAACAGAAAATTATAGATCAATAATAAAAATTAGATATTGTCAGAAAAAGGGTCAATAGTATGTGGTCTCAAAAAATAGAGAACCAAACTGGAAGTCAATGAGATTTATCTTCATTCTGACTCTGATTTGCAGTCTGTAATGAGCACATCACTGGAGTCCCCTTGACTGGATTTTTCACCTTCAAAGATATGTCACCATTATATCTGTAATCCTCCACACAAGGGTAATGTAATGTTTAATGAGAGTAGTTGAAAATAGTATTTTGAGTGCTTAGAGGAAAGAGGTTTTATTAAACCAAAACTTGTCCTTAAGGCTTGAACAACAAATCATAATGCGAAAATAATCAGTTTTGTTTTCAGATCAACTCCATCTATTTTAAAGTGCTATATTCTTAAAACACAAAAACAAAAAGCAGTTTCTTATGAGAAGTATGAATATCAAGCCTTCTTATACTATCAGAGGGGAAGAATGTAAAATAGAATGAATATATATGTATAACTGCGTCACTTTGCTGTAGAACAGAAGTTAACACAACCTTGTACATCAACTACATTTCAATAAGAATAAAAAAACACGCAAAGAAATTCTTTTAGCATAATATTTATAACTAAAAATAATAGACCTCATTTCTAAAGTAAGCAAACAATGCAAACTTATAACACATTTGGGTATTAAAAGTAGCTCATTAGCTAACAGAGTAATTAATTCTATGTATCAGTGACGTTGTTTAGTTTCAGGAAGCTCACTGAATACAAAATTTTTTCAGAGTTGAAGGCCCACAGCAAAGTGCTGACTAGTGAGTGATTAGATTTAAGGGCCACATCTCCGCATCGAGAAAAAAGAGTGGCAATTGGCACACGGTCATTTATCGTTTTCTTTTTTCATTTTTTTAGCTAATTCAGAACAAATTCCAAGAAAATTTAGATCTCTGAAATTTATTCCAACAGCAGATGATATTGTTGCTGATTCACCCTATAGCTTCCTCCTTACCTACCAGTAGAGACTCAGTACTGCATCTACATTCAAAGGTACGTGAATTCTTCTGAAGGTCAGTAAGAAAGTTGTCTAAAAGAAGTAATTTCAACTATTTCATATAAAAGTCAACGTGTGTGTGTGTGTGTGTGTGTGTGAGTTGCTCAGTCGTGTCTGACTCTGCAACCCCCTGGACTGTAGCCCACCAGGTTCCTCTGTGCAAGAGATTCTCCAGGCAAGAACACAGGAGTGGGTTGCCATAGAGTTTAATTTTAAGATGACCTTGAGAAATGACCTGATATTCTAAAAACCTTTGCTTCCTTTTTCTGTACTTCCTGATGGCCTGTAACACTTGGATGTGATAGAAATGAAGTTACCCTCTCAGAGCCTCTTCCCTTTCTTCTTTATCAATGCATCCCTGACATTTAGCTGACGAAAAAAATATCTAAAGCAAGGACCAAATTGCCAATTCTGGTTTAGCAAGCTGTGCTCATGTGAAAGAGAGAGAGAAGATAAAAGTGGTATGTATAATTTCTGGGATGTGTATTTGTGGGAGGAGTTATCTCACTCTCCTCTCTTACCTGGTTGAGAGCCTGGTTGGATGCAGACGTTAACAGCTGAAAGTGCTTCAATCAAGTTGGTGTATAAGGCTGACACTGTATTTTAGTGAAGACAGCGAAACAAGGAAAGATTGTTCTGCAAAGAAGCTTTAAAATAACATATGTAGGGAAACTGGGCCTCTCATTCCAATATTGGTATCATCATTTTAAAGCTTTTTCTTTTTCTAATAGAGTTTTGAGTACTTCATGCATAATGGTGGTCCCACCATTTGGTCCCATCAAAATGCTAAAATGTGTCAGTTTTCAATAAGCTTTACTTATAGACATATAGTATCAAAGTGGATTTCCTGTTCTTTTGTTCTCAAATATAAGTAGTATCTTAGCCAATTTGGGAAGCTACTATAGAATATTATAGACAAGGTCACTTAAACTGCAGACATTTATCTCTCACAGTTTTGAGGTTTGAGAAGTCCAAATTCAAGGTGTCAACAGGTCCAGTGTCTAGTGAGAACACACATCTTGGTTCGTAGATGGTCATCTTCATGGCAGAGAGCAGAAGGAGAGACAAGGTTTTATCATCTCTTTTTATAAAAGCACTAATCCCATTAAGTTCAGTTCAGTCACTCAGTTACGTCTGACTCTGCAACCCCATAGACTGCAGCACACCAGGCCTTCCTGTCCATCACCAACTCCTGGAACTTGCTCAAACTCATGTCCATTGAGTCGGTGATGCCATCCAACCATCTCATCCTCTGTCGTCCCCTTCTCCTCCTGCCCTCAATCTTTCCCAGCACCAGGGTCTTTTCAAATGAGTCAGCTTTTCACATTGGGTGGCCAAAATATTGGAGTGTCAGCTTCAGCATGAGTCCTTCCAATGAACACCCAGGACTGATCTCCTTTAGGATGGACTGGTTGGATTTCCTTGCAGTCCAAGGGACTCTCAAGAGTCTTCTCCAGCACCACAGTTCAAAAGCATCAATTCATGCAGGGTCCATTTTCATGATTTCATTACTTTTCAAAGGCCCCATTTTCTAATACCATCACATTGAAAGTTTAAGATTTCAACTTATGAACTATGATTTTTTTTGGGGGGGGTACAGACTCAATCCATAACATGTGAAAGCTTAAGGCTACAATTTTCTGAAGAAATCCCAATGTGTAAAATTAAAATAAACAAAAATAGAAAGTCTGATTATGAGGGAAATAAGATTATCTAATAGAGTGAAATAGAACCATAAAAAACTGATTAATATCCTGAATGAGATTAGAAAAGATCCTGACTGTCTATGAAGAGAATTTCCTAAAAAGCAACAGGCAGGCAATCTTGAAAAGTTCTTTAGAATTTAAAAAGAGTTAGAAGTTTTCAAGAAATCTTCCAGAATAAGAGCCAATGGTTGTGGAAAGTATGAAAGGAAAGATAAAATACTTAAAGGTTTAATTTGAGGCATCAAATATTCAAATAACTTTACAAATAGAGAAAAGAGTTAAAAAGGGAAATGATTAAATTGATTAAATAAAAAACTGTTCTAAAGAGAAGAGATTTTAATTGAAGGAATCCATTAAAAGTGGAAAGGATGATAAGGAATAGAGACTCATATCTGACAAACTGCAGCAAAACCTTAGGACTTCAGGAAAGGGGAGATGCATGCAAGGAAACCACAATGATGAAAAACATGACATAGACATCATGCCGTTTCTCAATTAGACACAGAAGTGTCGTCTGAAATTTCACTTACTATACAAACTACATTGTTATAGATTGTTCTTTTTTAAAAATTTATTGTTTAACTGGAGGCTAATTACAATATTGTAGTGGTTTTTGCCATACATCAACATGAATCAGCCATGGGGGTACATGTGTTCCCCATCCTGAACTCCCCTCCCACCTCCCTCCCCATCCCATCCCTCTGGGTCATCCCAGTGCACCAGCCCTGAGAACCCTGTCTCATGCATCGAACCTGGACTGGCAATCTGTTTCACATATGGTAATATACATGTTTCAATGCTATTCCCTCAAGTCATCCCAAGATTGTTAGTTCTTAATTTTTTAAAATATTTTTCATAGATTTGCTTTAAGTGAGGTAGTAGGCACTTTTCAAAAGGCTGCTATTGTATCAGTACAAGACTATCATCTATATTTAATAGAAAATCTATTTGAGTATTAGAATTTGTTTTTATATCAATTTTGATTTGATCAAGACAGTAGAACTGTGGTGAATTATGTGGAATATGGAATTTATCAGAGAGTGCACAATTTTTATGTCAATTAAAAAGATTATGGAAGAGTTTTGCTTTGTATCTGGTGAAGGTCCTGAAGTTGCTGTAAAACAGCAGGCTGGTCGTCAAGAAGAAAGCCCTGAGTGAAGCAGAGGAGAGAGAGGATAAAGTGGGGATAAAGTTTACCTTCTAGAAGATGAGCTGGAAGCTTCGTCTTTCGCTCACCACTTCCGGCCTCCATGATGAGGACCCCTGCACCATCTGTAGTGCTGCTTTGCTTCAGTTGTGCATGCCAACCCTTCCCAACCTGCTGCGGGCTGAAGACAGGCAAGTCAGTGAAATCTGGAGGCACTGAACCCAGCTGCTTCCCAACGCCCCAAAGTGAGGCAGCAGATCTGAGCCAATCAAGTGAGTTTCAATAGTCTCTGATGCCCTACACTGACCTTCAGGAAAAATGGTTCTGCCTCTCTCTGTCTTCCGACTCTCACCTAACCTGAGAGCATCCAGGTAAGGAGATTTGGAGGACAGTTCAGCTTCCCTGGTGGCTCATAGGTTAAAGCATCTGCCTCCAGTGTGGGACACCTGGGTTCGATCCCTGGGTCGGGAAGAGCCCCTGGAGAAGGAAATGGTAACCCACTCCAGTATTCTTGCCTGGAGAACCCCATGGACGGAGAAGCCTGGTAGGCTACAGTCCACAGGGTCGGACACGACTGAGCGACTTCACACTTCAACTTAACTAGCTTGAACCAGTAACCAAAGCAAAATATTTGGACTCTATACAGTTGTGCTACTAGGTTTAGCAAATTTAGCTGAATAGAGAAAATGAGGCATTGATCACAACAATGGTAATATACACTTGACTGTGGTAAGCTACACACTATCAGAATGTTCACCCATAGGAGCATGTGGCATTGAAGATCACCAGATTCTTGCTGAGTTCTGAAGACAAGATGTTGTTGCTGTTGTTTGGCTACTACTTTTTGGGATCTCAGTTCCTCAAATAAGAATTGAACCTGGGCCAAGGCAGTGAAAGCTTGGAATCCTCACCACTAGGTAACCAGGGAACTCTGGAAAAAGATTTATTTTTATAGGTTGAGTTTATTTATATCCATCTTTTTTATTCTCAATTTGTGGTCTTTTCATCAACCAATCTGTCACTTCTTTTGATTTATTTTTGTTTTGTTAATGACAACAGCTATAACTAGAGAAGGATAGGCTAAAATTCCGACTGAAATCTGACTTGTAAAATATTTTTGACAAAATTGCTTTAATATGTGTTCATGATTCTCTAAGTTCTGAAAGTCCTCACCCATAGAGGACAAGGCCAATGACACGTGCTTTATATCAAGCCACTCACGGTAAAGTCTTGCTGATACGGACGTGCAAGAAGCCTTTTGTTTCTCCTAAGTTGCTGTCACTCAAGGCTACTATTATTTAGCCTTGAAAGCAAGTACCATAGGGATCAAATAAAGGCCTTGGTGGCAATAATCTGGACAGTTTTGGAAATCTGGAATGTTAATTACCAGAGATGAACTATTCTTAATGGCATGTAAACTTTTTTTTTTTTAACTGTTGTGGTACTACTCGATGTGAAAGTCATTCAGTTGTGTCTAACTCTGTGACACCCCTCCATGGACTGTAGCCCACGAGGCTCCTCTGTCCATGGGATTCTCCAGGCAAGAATATTGGAGTGGTTTCCCATTTCCAAAACCAGAATTAAGCCCAGGTCTCTCACATTGCAGGCAGATTCTTTATCATCTGAGGCACCAGGTAAGCCTATACATACATGTGCTTATCTGTAACCATATTTAAAACTTTCTCTTACTTGGAAGATTACCAGCAAAATTTGGTAGCTAGTTTGTTGAACATTTTGAACTTGGTAGGGCATAAACATGGAAATTACTTGGCATAGTCCAAGACTATAATGGTCCAAACTCCATAGGAAGCAAAGTGAGTTATATGAAAATGAATTAGACATGATCCCAGTCCCAGAGAAAAAAGCTTAATAGGGAAAATAGGGCATGAGTTGCAACAGTTGTATATAATCATTATGTTCACCATTTAAAACTGTATTCTTTTAACCTAATAAAGGAATAAATTACAACATTTTATGGAGAAAATATGTTTATGTTTAAGAACTTGCTTAATATTATATTTTACCAACAGAGAGGTAATATATTATCTACAAATAATTATTACTGATTAACAGGAACACACAGTTTTCAAACTAAAAAGAAATTAAACTTTAAAGAAGTCATTTGTATAAATTCATACAGCTAGTCAATGCAAGAATCAAGAGATAAACCCAATGACTCTGACACTCAGATTTACATCATTTTTATTAAATCATTTGCAAAATGTTTTTCAAACTATTTAATTATACAGCTTTATTTGCATAAAATATCTATACATATCCAAAACATGTAAACCCAGAGACAAAGAAAGTGGGTTGATGGTGCTAGGGGCTGGAGGGGACATGGGAAATGGAGAGGGACTGTTTAATGAGGGCAGGTTGTTTTATTTTTATTTTTGAAGACAAGAAGAAGATGTTTTGGATCTAGAGAGGGGTATTGGTTGAAAACTCGTATAAGTGACACTGACTTGTTCACATGAAAATGGTTAATTGTATGTTATGTGAAAATCGTAGAAAGTGAGAACATATCTAACAAAAGTAAGAACGTAAATTGGTATAGCTCTTCTAGAAAACAGTTTGGTATTTCCTAAAAAAAAAAAAATTGAACTACTATATGATTTAGCAATTCCACTTCTGGGCATATACACAAAGAAAACAGACTAGGCATCATGAAGAGATGAGATGACAGCACTGCCATATTTTATAGCAGCATTGTTCAGAACAATCAAGAGAAGACCCTACACATGGACTCACCAGACGGCCAACACCAAAATCAGATTGATTATATTCTTTGCAGCCAAAGAGGGAGAAGCTCTATACAGTCAACAAAAACAAGACCAGGAGCTGACTGTGGCTCAGATCATGAACTCCTTATTACCAAACTCAGACTTAAATTGAAGAAAGTAGGGAAAACCACTAGGCCATTCAGGTATGACCTAAATCAAATCCCTTATGATTATACACTGAAAGCAACAAACAGATTCAAGGGACTAGATTTGATAGACAGGGTGCCTGATGATCTATGGACATGGGTTCACGACATTATACAGGAGACAGGGATCAAGACCATCCCCAAGAAAAAGAAATGCAAAAAGACAAAATGGTTGTCTGACAAGGCCTTACAAATAGCTGAGAAAAGAAGAGAAAGAAAGAAAGTGAAGTCACTCAGTCATGTCCGATTCTTTGCGACCCCATGGACTGTAGCCTACCAGGCTCCTCTGTCCATGGGATTCTCCAGGCAATAGTACTGGAGTGGATTGCCATTTCCTTCTCTAGGGGATCTTCCCGGCCCAGGGATCAAACCCGGGTCTCCTGCATTGTAGACAGATGCTTTACCGTCTGAGCCACCAGGACTAACAAAAAGAAGAGAAGCTAAAGTTTGGAAAACTCAGCAGTGTCCACAGGACTGGAAAAGGTCAGTTTTCATTCCAATCCCAAAGAAAGGCAATGTCAAAGAATGTTCAGACTACTGCACAATTGCACTCATCTCAGAAACTAGCAAAGTAACGCTCAACATTCTCCAAGCCAGGGTCCCACAGTATCTGAACTGCGAACTTCCAGATGTGTCGGGGTCCAGCCCCGGTGGAGCCAGGGCATTCGAAGGGGGGACGGAGTTGGTGTCTTAGAAAGGACTATTTAATTAGAAAAGAGAGATTAGGAAAGAATAGTGTAGTAGGAAAATCAGTGGAGAAAAGATGCTGAACAACTTGGTTTACGTGGAAAGTGAATAAAGTCTCAAGACAAGAAACTTGCACCACCTATGTAGGCCACTGGCGCCCGCTTGCCTTGCCTTGGGCTCCCTCTTGCATGGGTCTTAGAAGTCAGGGCAAGTAAGTAGACATGGTGAGCCTCCACACTCCAGATGGGAATTCAGCCAGAAAAGGGGAAAAGACCACACGGGGGAAACCACTCTTTCCAGTGACTGGTCCATCCTTTATTGTCCAGGAAAGCTTTTTATACTTTTGGTTGTACATAGAGATCAATGGATAATACAAAATTATGCAGCGTCAGCAGCCCTGACTCTTATCAAGACCAGGCTTTCTCTCTGCATACCTAGCTGTATACACAAGTCTTAGGTAATTTACATCATCTTCTGGCCAGGAGGCCTATTAGCATTTTATGGCCCTTTTCTGATAAGGGTCCATCAACCAGAAAATTTATTTGCCTTAAAAGTGTTGTTCTTACTTTGGTGCCACTCTCAGAAAGCACTAATTAAGGTTACATTCTTATATAGCAAGGACACAACAATTTATAACAAGGAAAGAGGAGTACAGTAATTTATAACAAAGAGAAAATTCATTAACTCAAAAGTCTGGTGTTGCAAACATCAAAACTACTATATTCC
The DNA here is from genome assembly GCF_014754425.2 of Oryx dammah. Classification (NCBI taxonomy): domain Eukaryota; kingdom Metazoa; phylum Chordata; class Mammalia; order Artiodactyla; family Bovidae; genus Oryx; species Oryx dammah. The sequence continues at coordinate 91,567,894 of NW_024070203.1, read as the reverse complement.
TTTTTCTATATCCCAATTACATTGATTAATATCCTCCAGGTGCCTAAAAGATAAAGAATATGGAGGCCTGGCAGCAGTCATGACTGTGAAACACATCACCAATATAATTCTTAGCTCTTTAGAAAAGGCTCTATATCTTTAAGATTTTTTAAGCTTCATGCCTCTCGGGGTTGAGGGCCGTAAACAATTCACATGCGTAGTTGTAAAAATCCGGACAGACTGATCAAGTAAGTTAGAAAGCTATCAGAGGGGTTTAAGCTGAGACATTCTTTTTACACCCAGGAGACTTATTAACTGGAGCTCTAAGTTAATTCCTTTTTAGAGGAAGGTGGTAGGGGACAGCCCCTGTTAATGTCAGAAGCGTAAGCAAAAAGCATAATGCAGTACAGCAGGCAGACTCTGGTTTTGGGGTTAGATCTCAAGAAATTCCAGCGAGGCTCCCTTAAGGTCAGATTTGCCTTTGCGTGTAGTACCCCTTAACCTCATGACCTTTGCCATGGGTGGGACTCCTCGTGTTGGCTCCTGGCACAGATGGATTTAGAAAAGGCAGAGGAACCAGGATCAAATTGCTGACATCTGCTGGATCATTGAAAAACTGAGTTCCAGAAAATAATCTGCTTCTGCTTTATTAACTATGCCAAAGCCTTTGACTGTGTAGATGACAAGAAACTTGAAAATTCTTAAAGGGATGGGGATACCAGACCACTTGTCCTGCCTCTTGAGAAACCTATATGCAGGTCAAGAAGCAACAGTTAGAACTGGACATGGAACAACAGACTGGTTCCAAATCAGGAAAGGATTACATCAAGGCTATATATTGTCACCCTGCTTATTTAACTTATATGCAGAATACAAGAGGAGAAATGCTGGGCTAGATGAAGCACAAGCTGGAATCAAGATTGCCATGAGAAATATCAATAACCTCAGATACACAGATGACACCATCCTTCTGGCAGAAAGCAAAGAAGGACTAAAGAGCTTCTTGATGAAAGTGAAAGAGGAGAGTGATAAAGTTGGCTTAAAGCTCAACATTCAGAAAATTAAGATCATGGCATCTGGTCCTATCACTTCATGGCAAATAGATGGGGAAACAATGGAAACAGTGAGAGACTATTTTTTTGGGCTCCAAAATCACTGCAGATGGTGACTGCAGTCATGAAATTAAAAGACACATGCTCCTTGGAAGAAAAGCTATGACCAATCTAGACAGCATATTAAAAAGCAGAGACATTACCTTCTCAACAAATGTCCATCTAGTCAAAGCTTTGGTTTTTCCAATAGTCATGTATGGATGTGATAGTTGGACTATAAAGAAAGCTGAGCACTGAAGAATTGATTCTTTTGAACTGTGGTGTTGGAGAAGACTCTTGAGAGTTCCTTGGACTGCAAGGAGATCCAACCAGTCCATCCTGAATGAAATCAGTCCTGAATATTCATTGGAAGGACTGATGCTAAAGCTGAAGCTCCAATATTTTGGCCACCTAATGTGAAGTTAGACCCTGATGCTGAGAAAAATTGAAGGAAGGAGAAGAGGATGACAGAGGATGGCATCACTGACAGTTGGATGGCATCACTTACTCAATGGGCATGAGTTGTAGTAAACTCTGGGAGTTGGTGATGGACAGGGAGGTCTACGATGCTGCTGTCCATGGGGTCACAAAGAGTCGGACATGACTGAGTGACTGAACTGAAGTGTTCACAATAGCCAAGACATGGAAATAATCTAAGTGTCCATTGATGAATGAATGGACAAAGGCAACATAAATAGTAGGAAATATATTTAGTAATATTCCATCCTGTCTATGTACTTAGACTCTCAGTTGGTTCTGAATCTTTGCCACCCTATGGACTCTAGCCTGCCAGGCTCTTCTTTCCCTGGGATTTCCCAGTTCTGAATACTGGAGTGGGTTGTCTTTTCCTCTTCCAGGGGATTTTTCCAACCCAGGGATCAAACCTTCATCTGCTGCATTAGCAGATGGATCCTTTACCACTGAGCTACGTGGGAAGCCCCCCAAAATAGTTCTAACCAAGGGATCAGGAGTCATATTCATCTCCACCCCTGGCACTGGGAAGAAGAGAAACCTCATTGTGAACAATAGTGATCTGCTCACTTCTATTATCCAGGGAGATTTAAAGCTAATGAAACCATAGGCAAAAAATCTTTGGTCATGAGGGAAGTCCTTGTTCACTTGGAACATTGTTCAAGACATAAATCTCTAAATCACCAGTCCTTCAGCTATGAGTAATCACAAAGAAGTCAATACAGGATTTGAAAGTCAGCAAAAAATGTAAAAGAGGAAAGTAAAAGGTGAACATGAGAGATGGATACCGAATAGAAGAAACACATGCTGCCAAGGAGAAGATAAAAACTTTGTCCAGTCATTTTGGGAGCATTTAAAATACACATTTAATGAAACAATTGAAGCAAGATCGAAAGCATAATTATAAGAACTCAGGAAAGAAAGGTACAAGAAGATAAAGCGTGAACTGAAATATCTCATGCAATGAGTGAAAGGGAATACAATTGACCCTTGAACAACTCAGTAGGGGTGGGAGTTAGGGGGGAGTGTGGTTAGGGGTGCAGATCTTCTGGGTAGATCTGAACATAATTTACGTAATTTACAGTTGACTGCACATAATTTACAGTTGACTCTGTGTATCCACGTGTCCTCCATGTCTGCAGCTCAGATCCAACTAGTTTCAGACGTTGTATTATTGCAGTATTTACTAAAGAAATAAAAATGGCATATAAGTGCACTCACACGGTTCAAATGCCTGTTGTTCAAAAGGTCAAACGCATATCCGTGCTCTTCCTATAGGTCAGTTTAGATGGGGCTTTCCTCTGAGTGCTGCGGGGTCGCTGTTTTGGGTACAGCAGGTGCAGGGCACAGGGGGCTATGAACTCTGCTTTTCCACTGATTTCTTAAGGGGTGCGGCTTCAGTCAGGTCTGAAAATCATTCTAGACATCTGTATTTTGGGCCTTATTTAAGCTCTTTTGGTGACCTCATATTTATTTTAGGCATACATCAGGTGCAATGAAGACTTTAATGTCTCTGACAAGTCATCACGTGGAGAGAAATATAAATATGTCACTGAGATTTGAGCAATTATGGAGGCATTTTGGAGCGAAAGGTATAATTTGTTTCCTGGCTTTTTGAAAAGGTTTGACTAAAATATTTGCCTTTTACAGGCAAACGTGTGGGCACAAGTTATTTTAGAATGACGTTTGAGAATATTTTCAGTCTGTCTATAGGGTATAAAATTGGAAGACACAGTGGGACTTCCTGTGCTGGGTGTTTGAAGCATGGATGTTTATTGTGTTTCTTACTTACCCCAATCTATGTTGCAAAGAAGCACTCTCAGATGTTTTGAACAGGGCCGAATTTCTGTGAACATTCTAAGTACATGCAAAGCATTCAAAAAAGCTAGATCATTTTCATAAATTGATATTATAGTAAGTGTATCCTAGGATAAGATAGTCCTACAAAGGTTAATGTTTCTCTGTTCCAGTGTATTTTTAATATTTATCACAGAATAAAGGATAATATCTTTAACATTTATTCCATTCATTATTAGAAAAAGAAAAAGCTATCTTATCAAACAGAAATGATCTGAAGCAAACAGAAACTGACTATAATAGCATTAATCAACAGAGATAAAGACTCAGAAAAACATTATTATTCTCCTTTATATTAGAAAAATAAAAGAATTAAAAAGGCATGTAGGCTCTTAAAGTCTAATTTCCCTTTCTTTTTCTCTCTTTCACACTTGCTGTGCTTTTCTCTGTAGAAAGGTTGAAAAAATTATGCCAAAGAGCAATTTGCTAGGTTGGAAGAATTAAATTGACAGGTTCTAATATCTTAAGAAATAAATCGATGCAATGCATCCTTTCAAATCCTGTGACAAGTTTGCTTTAAACTCAACTATTTTTTTTTTTTGTCCTTCACCATTTTTTTTCAGCATCTCCCACTGGGAGAATGTTGTTTTATTATTAACATGTACCTTGAATATAAACACTGAGAATAAACATAAACTCAGTAACTGTCCTGTACAAAGTGATAGTTGAAAACTCTTCTGGGGTAACAGCATTCTGATCTGATATCACAAACAAACCTTATGGCACCACTGGGTGAGTTCATTATTCACACCGTTGCTGTTGTTCACTTGCTTATACATGTCCGACTCTTTTTAACCCCATGGACTGCAGCACCCCAGGCCTCCCTGTCCTTCACCATCTCCCGGAGCTTGCTAAAACTCATGTTCATCGAGTCGGTGATGCCATCCAACCATCTCATCCTCTGTCGTTCCCTTCTTCTCCTGCCTTCAATCTTTCCCAGCATCAGGGTCTTTTCCAGCGAGTCAGCTCTTCACACGCATACCATTATGGTTATCTTTTTCCTCAATGGGTGAAGTCATTCATTTATTCATTGAGTAATAAAGGAACAGAAAGAAATTCAGATAAAAAACAAAAATTCTGAGAGTTTATAGGAGAGTGGGAAAGTGTTTACTTATATCAAAGTATGATATGGGTTTAGCAAGGGGATTAGCAAACTATGTGCCACAAGTTAAATGTATCTCTATGTATCCCTATGTATCTCTGTGACCCCAAATGATTTTTACATTTTTAAATAGTTGAAAAGTATTGAAAAAGAAATATAGTATTTCACAATGCGTGAAAAGTATTTGAAATTCAAATCTCACTCTTAATACACTCATTTTTATCTACTGAACATGACCATGGTTTATTCATTAGCATATCGTCTATGGCTGCTTTGGTGCTATGACAGGTTGAGTTGTGTGGTGGCAATAGAGACCATAGGGCAGGCGAAGAAGACAATATTTACTCTCTGGCCTTAAACAGAAAAAGAAGGGAGGGCAAAGAATTATGCTGGGCATTTTCAGTTCTGAACATAGGCCACAAGAATTTCTGATGGTCTTGTGCTGATAGCAAATTCTCACTATTTAGTCACATTGCATCTTACCCTGAAATCTTTAGAAAGTGGTGGTGTTTCTGCCCCTAACGCAGAAATGAAAGTATAAATAATTAACTGGGATTGTTAAGTGGAGTCACCTCTGCCCTCTTTTCAACAAAGGACATATACATTTATTTTTTGCCTTGTTTTGTTTTTATTTTTAAATTAAAAAATGTCATTTTAGATTGGAATATAGTTGATTAAGAGTGTTGTGTTAGTTTCAGTATACAGTAAATTGCCTAGATGCTTATGAAAGTGAGAGTATTAGTCATTAAGTCGTGCCTGACTTTTTATGCCTCTGTGAACTGTAGCTTGACAGGCTCCTCTGTCCATGGGATTCTCCAGGCAAGAATACTGGAGTGGGTTGCTATTTCCTTCTCCCGGGTATCTTTCCAACCCAGGGATCAAACCCAAGTGTTCTGGATTGCAGGCAGATTCTTTACCATCTGAGCCATCAGGGAAGCCCCTAGATGCATATGCATGTATATAATTTTTTGAAACTCTTCCCATTTGCTATTATAGAATAGGAAACAGAGTGCCCTGCTGCAATAGAGTAGGCCCTTGTTGGTTATCTACTTATTATAGCAGTGTGTAAATGTCAGTCACAAACTCCCAATCATTCCTTGTTACTCCCTCCCTCCTTGTTGACCATCAGTTTGTTCTCTAAGTCTGTGAGTCTGTTTCTGTTTTGTAAAAAAAGTTCACTTGTATCATATTTTTTAGATTATGCATATAAGTGATATCATATAGTATGTCTTTCTCTGCCTAACTTCACTTAGTATGGTAATCTCCAGGTCCATTATATTGCTGAATATGGCATTAATCCATTCTTTTTCATAGCTGCACAATAGTCCATTGAATATATGTACTGTGTCTCTTTTACTCAAAAGGTTTTGTATACTACATCTGTCCACAGATGTTTAGGTTGCTTCCGTGTCTTGGTTACTGTAAATAAAATGAATATTTGGGTGCTTTATGCTAAAAAAAATTATTTTTTTTTGGATACATACCCAAGAGTGAGATTACTGGATCACATGCTTTCTTTATTTTCAGTTTATTTAAGGAAGCTTTATACTGCTCTTCACAATGGCTGTACCAGTTTACATTCCCACCAACAGTGTAGGAGGGGAGGGTTCTGTTTTCTCCAAACCCTTTCCATCATTTATTGTTGCCAGTTTTTGATGCTGGCCATTCTGAACGATGCATTATCTCCTTGTAGTTTTGACCTGCATTCCTCCAATAAGTAGATACGTTGAGCATCTTTTCATGTGTCTCTGGGCCATCTGTATGTCTTCTTTGGAGAAATGTCTATTTAGGTCTTCTGTCCACTTTTTGATTAGGTTGTTTCTTTACTGGATATTGAGCCACATGAGCTGTTGGTAAATTTTGGAGACAAATACCTTATCAGTCACACCATTCGCAAGTATTTTCTCCTTTTCTATGTGTTGTCTCTTTGTTTTGTTTATGATTCCCTTTGTGGTGCAAAAGGTTTTGAGTTTTACTGGGTCACATTTAATTATTTTTGTTTTTATTCCATTACCTGGGAGACTGCTTGAAAAAGATATTGTTGCAATTTATGCCAAAGTCTCTTCTGCCTGTTTTCCTCTAAGACTTATAGTATGTGTTCTTGCCTCTAGGTCTTTAATTCATTTTGAGTTTATTTTTGTGTATGATGTTAAAAGTGTTCTGATTTCATTTTTTCATGTAGCTTTCCAGTTTTCCCAGCACTGTTTGTTGAAGTGCTTCATTTTCTCTCCTTCATTTTATAGTTTGCCTACTTTGTCGTGGATTAAATGGCCAGAGGCGGGAGGGTTTATTTCTAGGATTTCTATCTTGTTCTACTGATGTATATTTTTGTTTTTGTGCCAGTACCGTACTGTTTTGGTGACTGTAGCTTTTAGCATAGTCTGAAGTCCGGGAGCCTGATTCCTCCAGCTCTGTTTCTCTTTCTCAAGATTACTTTGGCTCTTTGGGGTCTTTTGTGTCTCCATACAAATTTTAAGATTTTTGTTCTAGTTCTATGGAAAAGGCTCTTGGTATTTTGAAACGGATTGCACTGAACTTATAGATTGCTTTGAGTAGTATTGTCATTTTGCTAATATTGATTTTTCCAATCCAAGAAAATGGTATATCTTTCCAACTGTTTGTGTCATCTTTGATTTCTTTCTTCAGTATCATCATTTTCTGAGTACAGTTCTTTTGTCCTTTAGCTAGACTTATTTCTAGGTACTTTATTCTTTTTGATATGATTGTAGATGGGCTTGTTCCCTTAATTTCTCTTTCTTATCTTTCATTGTTAGTGTATAGAAGTGAAAGGGATTTCTCTGTATTAATTTTGTATTCTACAACTCTACCAAACTCATTGTAAGTTCTAATAGTTTTCTGGTAGCATATTTAGGATTTTGTATATATAGTATCATGTCATCTGCAAACAGCAAAAATTTCACTTCTTCTTTTTCCAATTTGGATTATTTTTATTTGTTTTTCTTCTGTGATAGCCATGACTAGGAGTTCAAAAACTACATTAAAGAAAAGTTATGAGGGTGAACATCCTTGTCTTCATCCTGATATTAAAGGAAATGCTTTCAGTTTTTTACTGTTGAGAATGGTTTTTGCTGTGGCTTTGTCATATTGAGATATGTGCCTTCTATACCCACCTTTTGGAGACTTTTTTTTTATCATAAGGGGTGTTGAATTTTGTCAAAAGCTTTTTTCAGCATATGAGATGATCATATGGTTTTTATTCTTCAGTTTGTAATATGTGGTGTATCACATTCATTGATTTATATATTTTGAAGAATCCTTGTATTCCTGGGTAAATCCCACTTAATCATGGTGTATGAGTCTTTCAGTATATTGTTAGATTCAGTTTGCTAGTGTTTTGTTGAGGGTTTTTGCTACTACGTTCTTCAGTGATATTGCTAAGTCACTTCAGTCGTGTCCGACTCTGTGCGACCCCATAGACAGCTGCCTACCAGGCTTCCCCATTCCTGGGATTTTTCCAGGCAAGAGTACTGGAGTGGGTTGCCATTGCCTTCTCCTGGCCTGTAATTTGTTTTTTTATGGTATCTTTGTGTAGCTTTGGTATCAGTGAGAGGGTGGCCTTATAGAATGGGTTTGGGAGTATTCCTTCTTCTGCAATATTTTGCCATAGTATCAGAAAGATAAGTGATAACTCTTCTCTAAATGTCTGATAGAATTCATCTTTGGACTTTTGCTTGTTGGGAAGTTTCTAATCACAATTTCAGTTTCGTTACTTATGATTGGTCTGATTGCATTTTCTATTTTTTCTAATTCAGTCTTGGAAGATAGTACTTGTCTACAAATTTTTTCAGTCTTCCAGGTTGTCAATTTTATTGGCATATAGTTGCTGTTAGTAGTCTCTTATGATCCTTTGTATTTCTGCAGTGTCCTTTGTACCTCCTCTTTTACATTAATACTGTTATTGATTTGAGATCTCGCCCTTCTTTTCTTGTTGTGTCTGGCTAAAGCTTTGTCAATTTTATCTTTTCAAAGAACGAACTTTTAGTTTCCTTTTGTTATTCTTCATTGCTCTTTTGTTTATTTCTGTTCTGGTCTTTGTGGTATCTTTCCTTCCACTAACTTTAGGTTTTCTTTGTTCTTCTTTCTCTAGTTGCTTTAGGTGTCAGCTTAGTTTGTGCTGCAGTCCATGGGGTCGCCAAAAGTCAGACACGACTGAGTGACTGAACTGAACTCAACTAGGTTGTTTATCTATAATTTTTCTTGTTTCCTGAGGTAAGATTTTATTGCTATAAACATTCATCTTAGTACTCCTTTTCCCATCTCCTATAAGTTTCAAATCAATGTGCTTCTGTTTTCATTGTCTCTCTCTCATATATATATCTATATTCTATTTGGTTTATTCAGGGTCTACTGTTTGTTGAGTAGCATATTATCTTGCTTTCATGTGTTTGTTACACTTTTCTTGTGGTTGATGTTATATATATATATATATATATATTCTATTTGATTTATTCAGGGATCTACTGTTTGTTGAGTAGCATATTATCTCACTTTCATTTGTTTGTGTTTTCTTTACAATTTTCTTGTAGTTGATGTTATATATATATATATATATTCTATTTGATTTATTCAGGGTCTACTGTTTGTTGAGCAGCATATTATCTTGCTTTCATGTGTTTGTGTTTGTTGCAATTTCCTTGTGGTTGATCTCTAATCTCATAACACTGCTGCTGTTGTTCAGTCACTCAGTTGTGTTTGACCTTTTGTGACCCCATGGGCTGTAGCTTACCAGGCTTCCCTGTCCACCATCTTCCAGAGCTTGTTCAAAGTCATGTCCATTGAGCTGGTGATGCCATCCAGCCACCTCATCCTCTGTTAATAGTCGTAAATCCCCTTCTTCTCCTGCCTTCAGTCTTTCCCAGCATCAGGGTCTTTTCCAGTGAGTCAGTTCTTTGCATCAGGTGGCCCAAGTATTGGAGCTTCAGCAACAGTCCTTTCAGTGAATATTCAGAGTTGATTTCCTTTAGAGTTGACTGGTTTGACCTCCTTGCAGGCCAAGGGAGTCGCAAGAGTCTTCCCAAATACCACAGTTCATTTGTGGTCCAATGCTCACATCCAAACATGACTACTGGAAAAACCATAGGTTTGACTAAATGAACCTTTGTTGGCAAAGTAACATGTCTCTGCTTTTTAATATGTTGTCTAGGTCTGTCAGCTTTTCTTCCAAGGAGCAAATGTCTTTAAATTTCATGCAAGCAAGCCTCCTTTAATCTCAGAGCATAGTGGTCAGAAAATTTGCCTGATATGATTTCAATTTTTTTTAGTCACCAAAGTCACTTTGTGGTCCACCCTGTGATCAGTCCTGAAGAATGTTCCGGGTGCACTTGAGAAGGATGTGTATTTTGCTGGTTTTAGATTGATTGCTCTATAAATATCAATTAAGTCCATCTGGTCTAATGTGTCATTTAAAGCCCGTGTTTCCTTATTGATTTTCTGCCTGGATGATCTGTCCATTGATGAAAGTGAGTTATTAAAGTCCCCTGCTATTATTGATTTCTCCCTTTATGGCTGTTAGTAGTTGCATTAGATGTTGAGGTGCTCCTGTGTTTGGTGAATATATAAATGTTATATCTTCTTCTTGGATTGAAACCTTGATTTTTATGTACTGTCTTCCCCTTCTCTTGTATCAGTCTTATTTTAAAGACTACTTTGACAGGAGTATTACTACTCCAGGTTTCTTTTATTTTCACTTGAATGGAGTATACTTTTCCATCTCTTCACTTTCAATCTGTATGAATCCCTAGATCTGAAGTGGGTGTCTTGTAGAGAGTGTAGGGAGTACACATACTTTTTTTTTGCTTGTTTGTTTTTATGCATTCAGACAGCCTATGTGTTTTTGTTGGAGCATTTAATTTGTTTATGTTTAAAGTAATTGTCAATGTGAAGGTCCTTATTGCCATTTTCTTAAAGGTTTGGACTTGTTTGTTTTGTAGTATTTTTCTTCTCTTCCTGTTTTGTTCTCTTTTGTGAACTGATGACTAACTTGAATATTGTGTTTGCATTCCTTTTTCTTTCCTGTGGGTGTGTCTATTGTAGATTTTTGGTTTGCAGTTACCATGAGGTTTTAATGTAGCAGTCTATATATAAACAAGATTGCTTTAAGTTGTTGGTCTTTTAATTTCAGATGCATTTCTGATAGCCTGCATTTGTGCTCTCTTCCTCTCACAGTTGCTGGTGTTGATACCATATTTGTCTATGAGTGATTTCTTACATTGACTGTGTGTAAAGCTTTTTTTTTTTTCCCCCCATAATTTTCCTGTTTCTAGCTGTGGCCTTTTCTTGTCTGGTTTAGAATCTCCTTTAGCATTTGTTGCAAAGCTGATCTGGTGGTGCTGAATTTTCTTAGCTTTTGCATTTCTGTAAAACTTTTGATTTCTCTGTCAAATCTGAAAGATGGCCTTGTTGAGTAGAGTAGTCTTGGTTTTAGATTCTTCCCTTTCATCACTTTAAATATACCATCCATCTCCTTCTGGCCTGAAAGGTTCTGCTGAGAAATCAGCTGATAACTTTATGTGAGTTCCCTTGTATATTATTTGTTGGTTTTCCCCTGTTGCTTTTAATGCTTTCTCATTTTCTTTAATTTTTGTCAATTTGACTACTCTGTGTTTCTGCAAGTTCTTCCTTGGAATATCCTGCCTGGGATTCTCTGAGCTTTCTGGACTTGAATGACTGTTTCCTTTCCTTTGTTAGGCACATTTTCAGCTATTATCCCTTCAGATATTTTCTCAGGTCTATTTTTTTTCTCTCTTCTCCTTCTGGGACCGTGATAATGTGAATGTTGATGTATTTAATGTTTTCCAAGAGGGTTTTTAGGTGTTGTCATTTCTCTCCATTCTTTATTCTGTTCCATGGCAGTGGTATCCATTGTCTTTCATTCTGTCTTCCAGTTCAGTTATCGGTTCTGCCTCAGTTACTCTGGGATTTGATTTTATTGTGATCTCACCCCTCTACTGCCTTTGTGCCTTCTTTTATCTTTGGGTGTAGGATAGCTCTGTTGGTAGTTTCAGCATTTTTTGTTAATGGTATTTAGCAATTAGCTGTGCCTTTAGTGTTTCTAAGGAGTGAGCACAGGTTCTTCTATTTTGCCATCTTGAGTTAAACCAAGGGCCACATACTTTGGAAAAAGAGAAGTGTATTCTCAAATTTGCACCTAATACTCTGGCCAGGATCCTCTTCTATCATATTTCCCGAGAAAACCTCTTTGTGTATCATAAATTAGCAGTGAGACAGTAATGTGATAAGTAGACTTTCATTAAGTGTTCTTATAGAGAAAGCAAAACAAACAAACAAAAAATCCACAAATGTTATATTTACCATTTTTCCTTCCTCTATCTCATATATTTCCATTATAGAATTATACCACTAAAATAAAGCAATGCTATAAAAATATTTCAGTCGTATTAAATAAAAATGCCTCCATATGAACACAACACTATACTCATTATTTTAAGGATTACATGAACCATGTTTATTTTCATGGATGTTACCTTGAATTCCCTATAACCTTCACTTTTTCTTCAATTTTTGAGTTTTAATTATCATCATAGGTATAGAACTTATATGATATGTATATGACAGAATATATTTTTCTAGAAGATAAGATTCTAAATAAAATTATTTTACAAACTTTTGAAATACTCTTTCCCTTTACACACCTGACATTTAGCTAAACACAATGGCATTGATTCATGAAAGAGCTCTTTAAAATTGGATGAGATGACATTGAATCCAGGTGTCTAAAACGTGAACTGGGTTAGTTCCATTAGTCTGATCATTCCAGCAAACAAAATAACAAGTGCAGTGCAATGTAGAGGATTCCATTTGACTGAGCTAGCATTATTCTTTTCAGTAAAGGAATACATAATATATTGGTGAGAGAGAGGAAAAAAAATGCAAAAGTTTTTCTGGGAAACAGGTAATTTCCATGTTGCTTGTGTTCATTTTCCATTTGATACAATGAAAACACTGCCAGCAGTTACATAAAATAGATTAATATTGTCTGACTAATGGCCATTACTGTAGCATAACTATGAATCATAAAAAAAAATACATTAAAAAGTAAGAAGTGTGCACTCATAGAAAAATTTTATTAATAAATAGGGTGGCTATCTTAGCTTGCCAATTAAACCTTCTGTCTTGGAATAATTGTAGCATCTCTTTCACTTTCAAAAGTATCATCTTAATGGTTCATCTCTCTATCTCTGAGCCACTGAAATGTAAGATACACACACAGGCAGCAAATCATTAAATACAGTGATATTCCCTTCCATATGGGTGAGACAGATTCTTGAGGAGTTCCTCTGGAACTGTGGCTCTCATTGCCTAGAAAAATATCTGACATCTGCTGGAAATTCTAATGTTTGAACAATGAGTTATGATAAATATAAAACACTGCAGGAACCTAGATATATCACTGTTACCAGACAAATAAGAAAGGTCCACCACTACAAGTGATTATATGATGAATTAGCAAGAGTTTTGACTAAAGGATTACTCTAAAACTGAATACCATCACTGACTCAATGGACATGAACTCGAGCAGACTCTGGGACATAATGGGGAACAAAGAAGCTTGGAATGCTGCAGTTCATGGAGTCGCAGAATCAGACATGACTTAGCAGCTGAACAAACAAACAAAACGTTTTAAGAATGTTTAGCAGCTTAGTTTATCACATATATTTGACAGTTGTTTTTATTGCCTTTTGATTACTAAGTGATGCTATGAGGTAAAAAGGATCTTGATGTCATGAATGTTCAGGATCCCGGTGAATCATTTTATAATGCCATTACTGTACTATATGCCTATGTGCCATTAAGTGATCTTTAAAACTTCCATTTTATCACTACACAAATTCTAACTAGCATACAAAATGAGCAAGTGATATGAAAACAATACTTTAAAGTGATTTAAAAACTAATCTTTAAAGAAAGACTCTAGTGGTACAAAAATTTGATTGCCAAAAGAAAACAAAATTTCCCATTTTTGAATCACATATGCTGTGCTTAATTCTTTTGAACTGTGGTGTTGAAGCAGACTCTTGAAAGTCCCTTGAAGAGCAAGGGGATCTAACCAGTCCATCCTAAAGGAAATCGTTCTTAATAATCATTGGAGGACTGATGCTGAAGCTGAAGCTCCAGTATTTTGACCACCTGATGCAAGGAACTATTAGAAAAGACCCTGATGCTGGGAAAGATTGAAGGCAGGAGGAGAATGGGACGGCAGAGGATGAGATGGTTGGATTGCATCACTAACTCGATGGACATGAGTTTGAGCAAACTCCGGGAGGTGGTGATGGATGGGGAAGCCTGGTGTGCTGCAGTCCACGGGGTCACAAACAGATGAACACGAGTGTGCAGCTGAACTGACTGATGCCGTGCTTAGTTGCTCAGTCGTGTGCAACCCTTTGTGACCCCATGAACCATAGCCTGCCAGTCTCCTCTGTCCATGGGAATTCTCCAGGCAAGAATCCCGGAGTGGGTTGCTATGCCCTCCTCCAGGGGATCTTCACAACCCAGGGATCAAACCCAGGTCTCCCACATTACAGGCGACTTCTCTACTGTCAGAGCCACCAGGGAAGTTTCATGAACTGTAACGACTTTTGGTGGTTGGGGAGGATGTGGATGTGTATGGGGCCGTCAATATGTGGGAACTCAATACATTCTGCTCAGTTTTGCTGTGAAGCTAAAACTGCTTTACGAATGTCTATTTGAAAAAGGCATACACATAGAACAGAGGTGCTGAACCTTCACTATATATCAGAACAACCTGGAGGACATGTTAGACTAGAGATTGTTGGGTCCAACCTTAGATTCTCTGATTCAGTAACTTTGGAAGAGGAGCATTGACATGGAGAAGCCCAGAGCATTTGTCTTATGGTTGATGAATCTTGAAAAAGTTTCTCCTTTAACGTGTAGAAAAAATAATGAGATCAAAGTCATCCTTGTGTTAGTAACGGGTTAATTACTCTTGAAAGAGATTATGTGATATTTGTGAGATAAAAATCTTTCCAGATTTTCTACTTAAAAGTTATTTTCTATTTAAAGTTATTTTCTAAATAATGATTGGTCTCATCCTATTTACTGAAATGGGTAACTCCTTTCTAAGTTGTCTTTGTGAATATTTCTAGGAACTTCGTGTTTTAGAAAAAAAAAATTAAGATTGTTTTTATGTACATGAAATATTTAACAGGAGGAATCAGTAAGTAGATAATGTGATAAGTGATTTTGGATTTTTTCTCAGTAACAGATTACTATCTTGCTTATATATTATAATAAATGGTATAGAATTCACTGCATTTATCTCTGATAAATTATGGTTGAGGACATATATAATGCATGTTGTAGCGTAATAAAATGCTATTATTCTATCAACATCATTGAATCAAAAGGAAAAATAATTATTTTATTTTTTTCGTTCATTTGAAAATGCTAAAAGTGGCAATTACACAGACATATTGTTACTAAAGTTATAGGATAATTAAAAATTTTTATTGTGTTAGTGCTACTTGGACTCGTCTTGAAATCTAGAGAATACAGTGAGAATTAAACTTGAAAGAATTATTCATTGTAAGAATTATTATTAACTTCATTCTCTTGCATGCATTAATCATTAGTTTTAAACAAAGTTTGAACCCAAGACATTCCATACTCATTCGGAACACAGCTTGGTAATGTTTTACATTTTATGTCTTATATATTGATTCAAATCAATACAATTATTTAAATACCAGTGTTTATATTTGATTATAGCTTTGCAAACATCAAATGACATTTCTCAGATGGCTATTAGATATAATAATTTTTAGGAGGGCTTCCCTGGTTTTGCTCTTAGAGATGTCTTAGATATGCAGAACCAACACTGAAATCTAGCTCTTTGTTCATTTTTCAGTGGTACCTCATACTTAAAACATGGACCTCTTAGACTGACTAGAAATTAACTAGGAATTTTAGCTTGCAAATAAGCAGAAGTATAGAGAAATTCTCTGGCTTTTCCAGCTTAACACAGTCAGTGACAGGACCAAGGAGATCTTAGACCTGACTCTTGCTCAGTGGGCTTGCTTCAGTACCTTTCTGCCTCTCTGCTTTGCAACCTGATGAGGAAAATGAATAGTTACTCTTTTATTATAGAGAAGAAAAGCATATCCGTGTAATAACAGGCACTGGAAACAAACTATGAGAATTGTGTTGTGGATGCTTCTCTCCTAAAATTCCCCTCAGGCAGTTGACTAACAAAGTTATTTTTCCTACTCATTTATGAACTGATGAAGCATGATTCTATCAGCTTGCATGATACTGTGAAAGGCATTTAATTGATTTCTGTTTAAGTTTAGAAACCTCTATTCACAGTATAAAGAATTATATTTTCATTATCTATTGTTCTGTATCTTTTATATACAATGATGCTTTGGACTATAAAAGGTGAAAATCCAAATCAGTTCAGTTGATTTGTTCATCCATGTCTGATTCTGTGACCCCATGGACTGCCCCACACCAGGCCTCTCTGTCCATCACCACCTCCTAGAGCTTATTCAAACTCAAGTCCATTGAGTCCATGTTGTCATCCAATCATCTCATCCTCTGTCATCTTCTTCTCCTCCTGCCTTCAATCTTTCCCACCATTCGGGTCTTTTCAAATGAGTCAGTTCTTTGCATCAAGTGGCCAAAGTATTAGAGTTTCAGCTTCAGCATCAGTTCTTCCAGTGAACACCAGGACTGATCTCCTTTAGGAGGGACTGGTTGGATCTCCTTTCTGTCCAAGAGTTACTCAAGAGTCTTCTCCAACACCACAGTTCAAAAGCATCAATTATTTAGTGCTCAGCTTTCTTTATTGTCCAGCTCTCACATACATACAGGACTACTGGAAAAACCATAGCTTTGATTAGATGGACCTTTGTTGGCAAACTAATGTCTCTGCTTTTTAATAAGCTGTCTAGGTTGGTCATGACTTTCATTCTAAGGAGTAAGCGTCTTTTAATTTCATGGCTGAGGTCACCATCTGCAGTGATTTTGGAGCCCCCAAAAATAAAGTCTGCCACAGTTTCTGCATCTACTTTCCATGAAGTGATGGGACCAGTATGATCTTCGTTTTCTGAATGTTGAGCTTTAAGCCAACTTTTTCACTCTCCTCTTTCATTTTCATCAAGAAGCTCCTTAGTTCCTCTTCACTTTCTGCCTTAAGGGTGATGTCATCTGCATATCTGAGGTTATTGATATTTCTCCCGGCAATCTTGATTCCAGCTTGTGCTTCTTCCAGCCCAGCGCTTCTCATGATGTACTCTGCATATAAATTAAATAAGCAGGATGACAATATACAGCCTTGACGTACTCCTTTGCAGATTTGGAAGCAGTCTGTTGTTCCATGTTCAGTTCTAACTGTTGCTTCCTGATCTGCATATAGATTTCTCAGGAGGCAGGTCAGGTGGTCTGGTATTTCCATCTCTTTAAGAATTTTCCACAGTTTGCTGTGATCGACACAGTCAAAGGCTTTGGCATAACCAACAAGGCAAGAGATGTTTTTCTGGAACTCTCTCACTGTTCTGATGATCCAACGGATGTTGGCAATTTGATCTCTGGTTCTTCTGCCTTTTCTAAAACCAGCTTGAACATCTGGAAGTTCATGGTTCACATATTGTTGAAGCCTGAGTTGGAGAATTTTCAGCATTACTTTGCTAGCATGTGAGATGAGTGCATTTGTGTGGTAGTTTGAGCTTCTTTGGCATTGCCTTTCTTTGGGATTGGAATGAAAACTGACTTTTCCAGTCTTGTGGCTGCTGCTGAGTTTTCCAAATTTGATGGCATATTGAGTGCAGTACTTTTACAGCATCATCTTTTAGGATTTGAAATAGCTCCACTGGAATTCCATCACCTCCACTAGCTTTGTTCATAGTGATGCTTCCTAAGGCCTACTTGACTTCACATTTCAGGATGTCTGGCTCTAGGTGAGTGATCACACCATCGTGATTATCTGGGTCATGAAGATCTTTTTTGTATAGTTCTTCTGTGTATGCCTGCCACCTCTTCTTAATATCTTCTGCTTTTGTTAGGTCCGTACCATTTCTGTCATTTGTTAAGCCCATCTTTGCATGAAACGTTCCCTTTTTATCTCTAATTTTCTTGAAGTGATCTCTAGTCTTTCCCATTCTATTGTTTTCCTCTATTTCTTTGCATTGATCAATGAAGAAGGCTTTCTTATCTCTTCTTGCTATTTTTTGAACTCTACATTCAAATGAGTATATCTTTCCTTTTCTTCACAGTCCAACTCACACATCCATACATGACCACAGGAAAAACCATAGCCTTGACTAGCCTTGAAGGAGGCTGAGCGCTGAAGACTTGATGCTTTTGAACTGTGGTGTTGGAGAAGACTCTTGAGAGTCCCTTGGACTGCAAGGAGATCCAACCAGCCCATTCTGAAGGAGATCAACCCTGGGATTTCTTTGGAGGGAATGATGCTAAAGCTGAAGCTCCAGTACTTTGGCCACCTCATGTGAAGAGTTGACTCATTGGAAAAGACTGTGATGCTGGGAGGGATTGGGGGCAGGAGGAAAAGGGGACGACTGAGGATGAGATGGCTGGATGGCATCACGGACTGGAGGGACGTGAGTCTGAGTGAACTCTGGGAGATGGTGATGGACAGGGAGGCCTGGCGTGCTGCGATTCATGGGGTCGCAAAGAGTCGGACACGACTGAGTGACTGAACTGAACTGAACTGAACTTCCTTTTCTTCTTTGCCTTTCACTTCTGTTCACAGCTATTTGTAAGGCCTCCTCAGACAATCATTTTGTGTTTTTGCATTTCTTTTTCTTGAGGATGGTCTTGATTGGCTGTGTCGCACTGGAGCCGCAGCTGCCTGGTGCTGGAGTGACTTTAAGGAGATACTCCACATCCAAGGGCAGAGGGGAAGTCCCAGCAAGAAGGTAGGAGAGGCAAAATCAAGTTTTGAATCAAACCCCTCACCCGCCAGAGAAGCTCAGACGGCTCAAACAAAGTTTTTGTGCACTAGGACCCAGAGACCCCACAGAGACTGAGCCAGAACTGTGTTTGGGTGTCTCCTGTGGAGGTGCGGGTCAGCAGTGGACTGCCTCAGGGGCAGGGGCTCTGGGTGCAGTAGACCTGGGTCTTGCATAAGCCCTCTTGGAGGAGGTCGCCATTAACCCCACCACAGAGATGCCAGAACTTACACAGGACTGGGAAAGAGACACTTGGAGGGCACAACAGAACCTTGTGTGCACCAGGACCCAGGAGAAAGGAGCAGTGACCACACAGGCGACGGACCCAGACTTGCCCGTGAGTGTCCAGGAGCCTGCAGTGGAGGTGCGGGTCTGCGGCAGCCGCTGCAGGGTGAGGGAGTGCAGCAGTGCATCATGGGACCTTTGGGAGGATGTCGCCATTATCTTCATCACCTCCACCACAGTTTGGCCTCAGGTCAAATAACAGGGAGGGAACAAAACCCCACCCATCAACAGAAAATCCAAATACAAAAGGGAAATTTGGAAGCACAGTTGGTAGAGATTTAAATGGTTTTAAATATTTGGGAAGCCATGTTTTATTTATTTTTTCAAATTTATTTTTAATTGGAAGATAATTGCTTTATAATGTGTTGGCTTCTGTCGTATAACAACATGAGTCAGTCACCAATACACACATATCCCCTCCCCTTGAGCCTCCCTCCAATCCCACTGTCCCATCTTGCCCCTCTAGGCCACAGAGCAGGAGGTTGAACTCCCCATGCTATACAGCACCTTCCCAACAGTCAACTGTGCTACACACGGCAATGCGTATATTTCAATGCTCTTCCCTCAGTTTGTCCCACATTTTCCTCTCCCTGCTATATCCACAAGTCTGTCCTTTATATCCGTGTCTCTATTCCTGACCTGCAAATAAATTCATCAGTACCATTTTTCTAGATTCCATGCATATGTGTTAATATGCAATATTTTATTTTTCTCGTTCTGACTTGATTTACTCTGTAGAATAGACTCTATATTTATCCACCTCACTAGAACTGACAAATTTGTTCCTTCTCATGACTGGGTAATACTTCACTGCATATATGTACCACAACTTCTTTATCCATTCTTTTTTTTTTTTGGTAGACATTTATGTTTGTTTCATTACCTGGCTATTGTAAATAGTGCTGCAGTGAACATTGGAGTACAGAAATCCCTTGAATTCCTATATACTAACAACTAAAAGTCAGAAAGAGAAATTAAGGAAACAATCTCAAACATCATTGCAACAAAAATAATCCAATACCTAGGAATAAACCTACCTGAGGAGACAAACTTCCCTGGTGGCTCAGATGGTAAAGTGTCTGTCTACAATGCGGGAGACCCAGGTTCAATCCCTGGGTTGGGAAGATCCCCTGAAGGAAATGGCAATCCACTCCAGTACTGTTGCCTGGAAAATCCCATGGACAGAGGAGCCTGGTAGGCTACAATCCATGGGGTCGCAAAGAGTCAGACATGACTGAGCGACTTTATTTACTTACTTAAGGAGACAAAAGACCTGTATGCAAAAATTAAGACAGGAATAAAAGAAATCAAGGACACTACCGACCAATGGAGAGGTCGCATGTTCTCAGATTGGAAGAATGAATATTGTGAAAATGACTATTTTGCCTAAAGCAATGTACAGATTCAGTGCAATCATATGAAATTACCAATGGCATTTTTCACAAAACAAGAATTAAAAATTTTACAATCTGTATGGAAACATACACACACAAAACCCATGTAGCCATAGCAATCTCAAAAAAGAAAAATAAAGGTGGAAGTATCAGGCTTCCTGACTTCAGACCACACTAAAGCTACAGTAATCAAGACAGTATGGTACTTGCACAAAAGAGGAAATATAGACAAATGGAAGTAGATGGAAAGCCCTGAGATAAACCCATGCACCTATGGACACCTAATCTTTGACAAAGGAGGCAAGAATATGCAGTGGAGAAAATACAGATTCTTCAAAAAGTGGTGCTGGGAAACCATATTTTAAAATGTGATTACTGTGTATGTTATAAGAGGTGTTTGTTATGCTGAGTATCACATTGAGAACTCATTGGGTAGATGAATGATACTTACTTGAATCAGAAATTTCATTTTTATGACCAAGACTGTAATATTCTCAACCCCATGAGTACCACAAAGAACCAAACATTGGGAACTAGAGCATAGCCTGGGGAATTCAGAAATGAATGACTCAACTTCTGGATCTTCTACTTAATGAAATTGGGAAACAGCATAGTGCAAGGTGAGGGCCTCCAAAAATCAATCTGTGTGCACTGGCCATGATATTTCACTTTTCTGAATCTGAAGTTTCTCTTCTGTGAATTATGATTAAGAGAACTTGGCTCATGAAGTTATTGAAAGTATTCGGCAAGATATGTGGAAGAATCACCAGACTAGAGACTGACACATATGTGTGTTTAGTCACTTCGGTCATATTCGACTCCTTGAGACCCAATGGACCTAAGCTCACCAAGCTCTTTCCGTGGGATTCTCCAGGCAAGAATACTGGAGTGAGTTGCCATGCCCACCTCCAGAGGATCTTCCTGACCCAGAGTCAAATCCATGTCTCTTATGTCTATCTGCATTGGCAGGAGGGTTCTTTACCACTAGTGCCCCCTGGGAAGCCCAGAGGCTGACTCACAGGACTTTAATTCTTGTTTTACAAAATCTATATATTAAATTATGAATTTTCCAATTTTTCTTGCTTATTTTCCATCTTTATTTTGAAACTATAAACCAATTTACATTTCTTTGGTGCCTATTGGATTTTAAGTATCAATAATGTAAAGGAATAAATTAAACTGTCCTAAAACGAGAGAACATATGAGATTAAATAAAGGGTTTGATCCCTGGGTTGGGAAGTTCCCCTGGAGAAGGAAATGGCAACCCACTCCAGTATTCTTGCCTGGAAAATCCCTTGGATGGAGGAACCCAGTAGGCTATAGTCCATAGGGTCACAAAGAGTCAGACTCGACTGAGCCACTTCACTTCTAAGGATTGAAGAAAACATGGATTAAAGAAAGATTTAAGGAAAAACTTACAAAGGTTGTTAGAATATACAGTCTTCTCATTCTTAATCAAACTTAATTAAAATAATCTGCTTTTAAAATGTATGTACTTATTTATGTTTAATATTTGGGCAAATAGGTAAGTGAAACAAATTATTTAATTTGTAACAATATACCACAATTACTCTAAAGAGAAAGCTGGGAGTGTTAGAAGTTGGGTTGCTTTTAAAGAACTGCTATATGTTTTAGGATCATATTTTAAAATTTTGAACAGACTGAACCTCAGGGACAGAAGAATATTTGCTAATTTCTAAAAAAAGTGTTGTTTGAAGAAATATGTTGCTTGTGTAGAGTTTTGTCTCACACTGAAATGACAGTTCAAGAAAACTTGAGGGGCAAAATGATTGGCAAAAATTTATAGACAAACTGAGCTACAGAATTGTTTTTCAAGATTATAAAGGTCTATTCAAGGTACATAAGCAACAAGAAAAGTGTTCAGGAAAATCTACATAAGTGTGAAAGTATAGACTATCCATGCCTGTCATGCTAGCATGTGTGTTCATGCCCAGTTGTATCTCAGTCTTTACCACCCCATAGGCTCTAGCCAGCCAGTCTCCTGTGCCCTTGGAATTTTCCAGGCAAGAATACTGGAGCAGGTTGCCATTTCCTTCTCCAGGGGATCTTCCCTACCTAGGGATCAAACCTAGCTCTCTTCTATCTCCTGCACTGGTAGGTGGGTTCTTTACCAGCTGAGACTATCCATAATTATATATAAAGCACTTGAAAAAAGTATGCAGAATATTTCAAGAAAAAAGGTGCAGAATATTTCAAGCACCTCAATGCTTGTAACTGTTTTATGGATGAAGAAATTACTGGAAAAAATATTAAATAGCAAATATTTTTATGAACAAGTGAAAAAACATGATGTCACTAGTGTTATCAAAATTCAGTACTAAAAAAAAAAATCAGTACTGAATTAAATCTCAATGATAGAGTTTTGGGTAAAGTAGAAAGAAATAGCTTAATTACAGGGCACCAAGCAAGGAGTCTAGGGAGGTTAAAGCTTAAAAGATCAGAACTCCATGAAGGAATAAAGGGAAAAGTTTGTAAAGACTAGGTGAGCAAGGGTATTTGTGGGATTTGTGATCAAATCATGGATGTTTCCTCTGATTGGTTGATGGTGAGCCAGGTGGGAGTCAGCATCAGTGATCTTTTTAACTTTTCACATTGTTCATGAGGTTCTCAAGGCAAGAATGAGAAGCCTGTATGCAGCTCAAGAAGTAACAGTTAGCACAGTAACAGCACCAGACGTGGACAATGGACTGGTTCAAAATTGGGAAAGGAGTACGTCAAGGCTGTATATTGTCACCCTGATTATTTAACTTATATGCACAGTACATCATGTGAAAATGATGTGAAATGCCGGGGCTGGATGAAGCTCAAGCTGGAATCAAGATTGGTAGGAGAAATATCAATAACCTCAGATACGCAGATGACACCACTCTAGTGGCAGAAAGTAAAGAGGAACTAAAGAGCCTCTTCTCACAGCTATTTGTAAGGCCTCCCCAGACAGCCATGCTGCTTTTTTGCATTTCTTGTCCATGGGGATGGTCTTGATCCCTCTCTCCTGTACAATGTCACGAACCTCATTCCATAGTTCATCAGGCACTGTATCTATCAGATCTAGGCCCTTAAATCTATTTCTCACTTCCACTGTATAATCATAAGAGATTTGATTTAAGTCATACCTGAATGGTCTAGCGGTTTTCCCTACTTTCTTCAATTTGAGTCTGAATTTGGTAATAAGGAGTTCATGATCTGAGCCACAGTCAGCTCCTGGTCTTGTTTTTGTTGACTGTATAGAGCTTCTCCATCTTTGGCTGCAAAGAATATAATCAATCTGATTTCGGTGTTGACCATCTGGTAATGTCCATGTGTAGAGTCTTCTCCTCTGTTGTTGGAAAAGGGTGTTTGCTATGACCAGTGCATTTTCTTGGCAAAACTCTATTAGTCTTTGCCCTGCTTCATTCCACATTCCAAGGCCAAATCTGCCTGTTACTCCAGGTGTTTCTTGACTTCTTCCTTTTGCATTCCAGTCCCCTATAATGACAAGGACATCTTTTTTGGGGTGTTAGTTCTAAAAGGTCTTGTAGGTCTTCATAGAACTGTTCAACTTCAGCTTCTTCAGTGTTACTGGTTGGAGCGTAGACTTGGATTACCGTGATATTGAATGGTTTGCCTTGGAGATGAACAGAGATCATTCTGTCGTTTTGAGATTGCATCCAAGTACTGCATTTCAGACTCTTTTGTTGACCATGATGGCTACTCCATTTCTTCTGAGGTATTCCTGCCTGCAGTAGTAGATATAATGGTCATCTGAGTTAAATTCACCCATTCCAGTCCATTTTAGTTCGCTGATTCCTAGAATGTCAATGCTACTCCTTGGAAGAAAAGTTATGACTAACCTAGATAGCATATTCAAAACCAGAGACATTACTTTGCCGACTAAGGTCCGTCTAGTCAAGGCTATGGTTTTTCCCGTAGTCATGTATGGATGTTAGAGTTGGACTATGAAGAAGGCTGAGGGCCGAAGAATTAATGCTTTTGAATTGTGGTGTTGGAGAAGACTCTTGAGAGTCCCTTCGACTGCAAGGAGATCCAACCAGTCCATTCTGAAGGAGATCAGCCCTGGGATTTCTTTGGAAGGAATGATGCTAAAGCTGAAGCTCCAGTACTTTGGCCACCTCACGCGAAGAGCTGACTCATTGGAAAAGACACTGATGCTGGGAGGGATTGGGGGCAGGAGGAGAAGGGGACGACAGAGGATGAGATGGCTGGATGGCATCACTGACTCGATGGACGTGAGTCTGAGTGAACTCCGGGAGATGGTGATGGACAGGGAGGCCTGGCGTGCTGCGATTCATGGGGTCGCAAAGAGTCGGACACGACTGAGCGACTGAACTGAATTGAACTGAAAGAGCCTCTTGATGAAGGTGAAAAGGAGAGTGAAAAAGCTGGCTTAAGACTCAACATTCAAAAAACTAAACTTATGGCAACTGTCTCATCACTTCATTGCTAATTGATGGGGAAAAAATGGAAACAGTGACAGACTTTATTTTCTTGGCTTCCAAAATCACTGCTGATGGTGACTGCAGCCTTGCAATTAAAAGACACTTGCTCCTTCGAAGAAAAACCGTGACCAACCTAGACAGCATATTAAATAGCAGAGACACCACTTTGCTGACGAAGGTCCATATAGTCAAAGCTATGGTTTTTCCAGTTGTCATGTATGGATGTGAGAGCTGAACCATAAAAAATAAAGCTGAGCACCAAAGAATTGATGATTTCAAACTGTGGTGCTGGAGAAGACTCTTGAGAATCCCTTGAACAAGAAGGAGATCAAAACAGTCACTCCTAAAGGAAATCAATTCTGAATATTAATTGGAAGGATGGGTGCTGAATCTGAAGCTCCAAACCTTTGGCCACTTGATGTGAAGAGCTGACTCATTTGAAAAAACCCTGATGCTGGGAATGATTGAGGGCAGGAGGAGAAGGGGTGACAGAGGACGAGATGGTTGGATGGTGTCACCGACACAACTGCATGTATTTAAGCGAACTCTGGGGGGTGATGACGGACAGGGAGGCCTGGTGTGCTGCAGTCCATGGGGTCACCAAGAGTTGGACATAACTAAGCAACAACAATTAGCAACCTTCTGGTTCCAACTGGTCTGGGGTCTGCATGCATATGGGCAGCACACAATTAACTTCTTCCACATGGGAGTTTCAGAATCTGCAAAACAGCTCAAAGAACATGGCTCAGGGTATTACCTATACTCTTTGAAGAGGAACAAAAAGCTCTTTACTTTGATGGCTAAAGTATTATTTTGCCTTGCTTGAATGTTTTCCCTTCTTTTTGCTTTTTCTCACTTCTAGATTAAATTTATTCTTTGACTAAAGGTTTTCTCTTGGCAGAATGCAGATGGAGGGTCTATTCTGGGATGGCCTCATAGGGTCCTGTTCTGTTAAAGTATTTAAAAAAAAATATTTTATTTTGACCTCCAGCCTATAAACTCTTATATGGATCATTTCTCTTAATGACTCTAGACATCTTAGGGAAGACAACAAGCACACAAATAAGCATAATGAAGAGAGGATACTTTTATTTTTTAATCTAAATAAAATTTGGGAAGATATTAATGTCACCTAGAGAACAAAATAAAACTAAGCACTTGAAATCCAAATGGCTAAATTTCATTCCTGACTTTTTACTTTTTAATTCTGTGACCTTGAAAAAATAATACAATTCCTCTGGTACCTGGTTTCATCATATATTAGATGAGGACACTCCATAAAATAATTTCCTTAGAGATATTTAGCATTTCTCTGATGTCAGAATTGTAAGTTTTACAATATTTAGAAGACTAATCATCAAGGAGACAGCTCATCACACACTAAGTCTTTATATGATTCTGACTCATATGTATTCAGACTTCAAAACTGTGAAAGCATGGAGGAAAAGTAGAATCTGTAGCTATGAAATCACAAGCTAGTTGAGCTAATACAGAATTCATAGGTAAAAAGAAAAGTGTGTCTCACAAAGCTTGGTTCAATGCTGCTAACAGTTCCTTTGGAAATGAGTGTTCGCTGTCTGCAGACAGTGGAGATCACACCTTCCTCTGGGGTCTCCTGTCCTCAGCATACTGCACTTTACTTAGTGCCATGCATGGAGTCTCCTTGATTTGACCATGTTCCTCTCTAAATAAGGAACATTCATCTTTATTTTTTCAGCATCTAGCAAAATACCTGACACTTTGTAAGCTGGTGGTAATGCTTTTCAATCATATTGAAATCTCAAATTTTACTGAACCTAATGTACAATAGAAAGCTTTTTTAAAGCAGAATTCTTTACACACACACACACTTACAAAGGCACAGAGAAGCTAGTAGAAGATTAACATGTAAAGATTTGAATAATTAGTGGGAGTTTGTTGAATTAGTGGTGAATATTTTGTACAATTATTGTTACTAGGAAAATTTATATATGCACGCACATATGTATATACTTACATAGAACTTTATTTGGTTATATATATTTGACTTTCTGAAACCCATGAAAGTCAAGAAAAACTGATGATCTGTTAAAAATTATTGGGCTAAATTATAATTTATTAAAATTACGACTCCCCCAGTTCCTCCAATAGCTATCACATTTCACTTGCTTTGAATTTTTTTTTTTTAAACTCAGTACGTGCTTTATGGGCTTCCCTGATGGCTCAGCAATAAAGAATCTGCTTGCAACGTGGAGAGGCAGGAGACGCAGGTTTGATCCCTGGGTTAGAAAGATCCAGGAGGAGGAAGTGGCAACCCATGCCAGTATTCATGCCTGGAAAATCCCATGGACAGAGGAGCCTGGTGGGCTGCAGTCCATGGGATCACAAAAGAGTTGGACACAACTTAAAACAATAGAAGACAATGAGGATTTCTGTTGGTTTATTATTCCTGTAATTCAATAGTCTTTCTCACATTGATAGTCTAAGTAAGAAATTCCGGACAGAAAATTGACTCAAAAAATTCTGTTTACATTCATTGTTTGTGTTTCTTATTTGGTAATTTTCATAATTTATAATTGTTATAAGAAAGAGGTGTAACTACTTTGTTTTGTAATCCTCCTCCAAATACTGCTTTTCTTCATAAAGTTTAGGTAAAATGTTAGAACTTTGAAAAAAATTTTTTAAAGTATTACTCTGTGGGAGGAACATCATTAAAATATCAAATAAAGTCTATACAGATCATTACCTGAGAAGCAGGAAAGTCTACATTTGAGGAGGCTTTTAAAAGTAATTGCACAACTGATATATTACTTATAATTTTCTGCAGGAGTAAGCTCTGAAGCCATGATCCAAAACAGACAAGGCCTTAATACCAAGACTTCTTTCTTTGAAGAGGATCACCTTGAAACCCTGACTCAATGATCTCAGAAGATGAGAGAGAATGGCAAAACCAAGAAGTAAGATAAATAAGTGAGGCAAAACCAGAAAGTCATTTAAAGGTCAAAAGAAGATGAATTCAGATACATTATCCTTTGAAAAGTGGTTTCTGCTCATGCATAAATGCCAGCATTTGAAAGTCATTGTCAGGAACATTGAAAGGGGAAAGGCTCTTCTTTGGCCCTTTCAAAGTACTGAGCAAGAAGTTTCCATGGTATAGCATGAATTCAAACGTTAAACCTGGAGAGCATGCAACCTGCAAGTTTTAGGTTCCAGGGTTATTCCTAGTTTATCAGTAACAGCTGATAAACTATCATATTTGTGACATATCCATGACAAATGCGTGCACTCATCATTGGTAAGCACAGGCATATTTTCTTTGGCTTTGGATGGGAAGTAATAACATAAAAATCTCTCAGCATCCATGAGCCATTAGTCAGATATAGCAAACCCAATGGGGCTTCTCTGGTGGCTCGGATGGTAAAGAATCTGCTTGCAATGCAGGAGACCTGAGTTCAATTCCTAGGTCAGGAAGATCCCCTGGAGAAGGCCATGGTGACCCACTCTTGCCTGGAGAATTTATGGGCACAGGAGCCTGGTGGGCTACATACAGTCCACTGGGTCGCAAAGAGTCAGACACGATTGAGCAACTAACACAGACAGCAAACCCAGTATCTCTTAGCTGTTGCCTCCTGCCTCCTGACTTCTGTCTCTCTAGAGTCTTCTAGCCCAGAGATGGGGCCATGGTTGGAACAGGGTGCTGAAAGAGGCTTTTTTAAAAAGTCTTGTTGAATTTGTTATAATGTTGCTCCTATTGTTTATGTTCTGGCTTTTGGCTATAAGGCATGTGAGATCCTAGCTACCCTGACCAGGGATTGAACCCTTATCCCTGGGACTGGAAGGTAAATTCTTAACCATAGGACTGCTTAGGTAGTCCCTAAATGGGCCCACACAAATGGCTGTAATTCAAGGTAGGCAGCTGTAACTGAGTCCTGGACCCAGCCCAATTCCAACATGAGTGAAAATCATGCCAAATCACAGTGTCAGCACCGTTCTGATATCCTGATCTTGCAATCAGTGTGAATTTATGAAGGAAACAGTGCCAGCTAATGGTGATATTGGTTGTGGGGGCAGAGGGCAAATACGGACTTACCCTTGGTAAGTTTAGATAAGGTACTGGATTTTTTTCCTCTCATCTCAAGCTTGTCAGTCTTCTAAGTTGTTACTTACTTGAGGTATTATTAGCAAAGTGTCTTTAGATGTTCAGATTAAATTTAGGAATGCAATATATTTACTGGATTTTACTCATGTCTTTATTCTACTGCCAACAATTGGACTATAACTTCCTCCTTGACTTTAGTGCTGTGTTTCCTTATTTTACCTTTTAAGAGATTTTAAATCATCCATTGCCTTTGTAATTATAACCTCCCCCCCCTTTTCTTCTATCTTCTCATCTATTATTTCAGTTGAATTATTTCTACTTATTCATATGATAACACATTCATTGTCTACCTTCATCCTCATCTTTTTTTAATTGCGTGTGAGCATTTACATATTTTGAAATGCCCATCAGGCTTTTGACAAAAATTTCCTCAGTCATTTGGATGACATGACACAAACTTCTTAGCAGAATCTGTAATTGAGACTGAAAAGTGCAGAATTTCCTAAGATCTTGAATATTTGAAAACTTTTTTCCTAGTATGTTTGATATTTGAAAGACATCTGATTTATATATAAACTAAGTTTTAAAAAATACTACCTACATGAGCATCTTCATTTTATATAGGTTTTGCAAAGTTTGATGCTTGTTTAATTCTTTTTCCCTGTGCACGATTAAATTTTTTGTCTGAGGACCATGAATACTTTCTTTGAGATGTAATAGTTTTACTAGAAAGTTTCCAGTTTTACTGGAAAATGTCTAGACATTGTTTTGGATTAATTTTCTTGTGCTTTGAAAGCCTTTTCAATGAGCAAATTCACACTTTTTTCTATCTCTGAAAATTTTATTGATTTATAGTTATAAAAATTATAGTTGCTCATTTTTTTCTTTTCAGGGACTCCAATTATGTGAATATTACTTTTTTTGCCTGTTTTCCAACTTTGCTACTTTCTAATGCTTCTGCTCCATTGTGCTATTTTCATTATTATAATTTTTCCTATATTTAATATATTTTTCATTTAATTTGAATTTATTCTCTTTTAAGCATCTTAAATTTTTTTTTTGTTTCTGTATATTTCAGTCTTTATTGACACATTTTTCCTAATTTAAGTCAACTTAAAAAAATTTTTTGTACTTAATTTTAAAATTTTTTATTAAGATAATATTTCATTTCCTCATATGTTTGCTTGAGTATCTTTAATTCTCTTTGAAATATAGGCTTATATTTTTTTTCCTGATTCTTTTTTCTTTTCAGGATAGATTTATTCAGTTGATTTGCATAAGGTTTTATTTCTTGAAACTGAAAAATTTTTTTCTCTTAACTTTTCATTACTTTTATTTGTTTCAGATATTAGGGAGTTTTACTAGATTGCCATTTTAAAGGTGATGTTTCCTGGTAAACTAGGAAAAATTGGGTACATTAGACAAGTTAATTGCTTATTTGTTTGTTTTCTTGTGTGGTGTGAGTGGCGTAGTTGTGGATCTCAGTCTGGAGTATGTGTTTTCCCTGTTTGCCTTGTAAGACTCTAAATCTATCCCTTTTCCATCTTTCTATCTCCACCTCCTTATTGCCAAATGATACATCTGCCTTCCTATTTGTCTTTTTAATTTCACAGAGGTTAAATGTTTAGAATCCTTTCCCACTATATTTCACTCATCCCTTTAAACTCAGTCTATCCCTTTAAATGGCACACCTGGTCCTTACTATGACATCTATTATTTTTAAATAGCATCTGCTTTGAAATTCCTTTCCTATGGTCTGTGCTCTGATCTGCTGGGTTAAAATTTTTGTATTTTAAACACTGTTATTGTTTTCTTTCAGTTGCTAAGTCACGTCCAACTCTTTGTGACCCCATGGACTGTAGCATGGCAGGCTCCTCATCCCTCCACTATCTCCCAGAATTTGCTCAAATTCACGTCCATTGAGTCAGTGACACTATCTAACCATTTCATCCTCTGCTGTTTGCTTCTCCTTTTGCCTTCAGTCTTTCCCAGCATCAGGGTTTTTCCATGAACTGACTCTTCACATGAGGCAGCCAAAGTATTGGAACTTCAGCTTCAGCAACAGTCTTTCCAATGAATATTCAGTGTTGATTTTCTTTAAGACTGACTGATTTAATCTTGCAGTCCAAGGGACTCCTAAGAGCCATAATTCAAAAACATCAATTGAAAAATAACGAATGTTCTCTTAAAGTAGAAACAAATGGTGACAAGCTCACACTTGCACCCCTCGCTCTGTCTCTGCTTTGGGTCAGCATTTCCCACTTTGTGTTATGACTCATGACTTAGTCAGTGTTCCCTGGAAAATGGAAGCTATACGCTAATATGTTAAAGGTATACTAAATAATATATAGTCCATTCAGACTATAAGTCATTTACAACCTCTGTGGCATCATATATTCAATTTCAGAGAAATGTCATAATCTTGGAAGAGATACATCCAGATTCTAACATAAGATTTGTATGTAGCATATAAATACATTTAAATGTTATTTATGAAAATCATTCACAGTATGTCTGATACATTTTTAATTTTTAAAATTTAATTACTTTTGCTTTCAACAAACACAAAAAGCTTAAATTGTCAAATGAGAAAAGCAACTTTCAACTAACATAAAAAATGTACACTCTTCGTTTATCTCAAGTGCTGAAACTGTTTGGTAATTTTTTTTCTAGAATAATTCTTGTGAAAAGTAATCATTTGTTTAAATGTGTTAGGGAAGAGAAAGAAATGTATATGTCTAATGATAGCCCACTTTTAATGATATTTTTGCTTATGTAGGAAATATGGAATTAAAACAGCACTGTTATAAAACAGTCAGGAAAGACAAGAGCTAGTATTGCAAACTTACAATAAATTTGTCATGAGACAAGGCCATGAGTATAATCTATACTTATAGGAAGCGTATTACAGGCATTTCATGCTTGCTTTGTGGTTTTATTAGAAGTTTTCCTGTGATAACAAGTAAAACTAGGAAAAAACAAAACAAAACAAAACGAAGATGGTTGGCAAGTGAAGGAAAAGTTCCTGAAATTCACATAGAGGTTTCTAACATGAATGAACCATGAATCTGAGACAGAATACTGGAAGAGGAAGGTGTATAGAGAATAAGATAATAAATTTATTTTAACAGTTTTGAGTCAAAGGATCAATATTTCCATGAAAAATTGTGAGTAAGCATTTGGAAATTTCAGAACTGTCCACATGGACAAAGTCATGTATGTTTAGGAGATAGAAGATTTATGAGAGAAGTCTGGAAATAGACTGAGTGGTAGAAGAATGAACTTAACTACTTAAGGTGAAATGTAGAGATAGGAAGATGCACAGAAAATTGATCAATATCAGTCAGAGCAATTAGGGGATTGGTAGATAAACACAGCATAGTAAATTTAGGAGTGATTCAAGGAAGGGACAATCAATATCAAATGTTTGGAAGTAAAAAATAATGAAGAAATATATGTAAAGTGTTTAATGAATGAAGCTAAAATAAATTTGATAAGAAAGCACAGAACTTTTGGCTGCATGTATAGGCAGATCCAGTGGTCATGTATGGATGTGAGAGTTGGACTGTGAAGAAAGCTGAGCGCTGAAGAATTGACGCTTTTGAACTGTGGTGTTGGAGAAGACTCTTGAGAGTCCCTTGGACTGCAAGGAGATCCAACCAGTCCATCCTAAAGGAGATCAGTCCTGGGTGTTCATTGGAAAGACTGATGCTGAAGTTGAAACTCCAGTACTTTGGCCGCCTCATGCGAAGAGTTGACTCATTGGAAAAGACTCTGATGCTGGGAGGGATTGGGGGCAGGAGAAGAAGGGGACGACAGAGGATGAGATGGCTGGATGGCATCACTGACTCAATGGACATGAGTTTCAGTGAACTCGGATTTGGTGATGGACAGGGAGGCCTGGCGTGCTGCAGTTCATGGGGTCGCAAAGAGTTGGACACGCCTGAGCAACTGAACTGAACTGATGGGTAGATTTAAGTCATAATGCAAGTATTTAAGGAGTGAGTGACAATTGAGATGATATTTGGAAATTCTTTCCTTTAACAAAAGTGAAACAAAAAAGATAAGGAAGCAAAGCTTTGAAAACTTTTGATTGATTTTGGGAGAGTTGTTGATTTTCTTCCATGCTTGCCTATGTTTTAAACATCATAAGGACTTGGAAATGTTTAGGTCAAGGAGAGTAAAATTCTTGGAGAGAAAAGTTGATGATGTCATCTTACTTCCCAGGATATATGAAATACAAAACAGAGAAGACATAAGCCAAGTATAACACAGGGAGTGACAAGGCATATGTTAAAATAAGTGAATTTAGCTCCATAGTAAAACCAAGAAGGATTAGAAAATGAACGGATTCATCAAGAATTTAAAGAAAAAGCAGAAACTGACCATTTACTTTCTTCACTGAAGTTGGAATGTTTCAGACTGTAGAGTTTCACAGTAACACTGAGGGTGTCTGAAGAATGAAGGACTGCTCTATTCTTATTGCTCATGGGAATTCATTTCTACTTTCTATAAGTGTCATATATTCCCTTAAAAATTAGTGAACACCATCTTACATTTTGGGAAGTGATTCATCAGAGTAAAAAAAATAATTTTTGCAAAAAAGATAACATTTGGCTATATATATATATATATAAAACAGTGTAATATATACGATATATATATCTCATTACCTTTTCTTCACCATTAATTGTGAATGATGACCAAAGTCTTGTAAATTGTAAAAGTCTAAGATTTAACAATCTACATGTGTGTCAGTTAGATGTTCTCAAATCTTTCACAACTGGGGAGAACCTCTTTTATTTAACAGCTATAACAAATAATCCTATCTCAATTTCTGAGGCTTCTTGGCAGACTCTATGTTCTCATCTACAGGTCTACAGGACTCACACAAGATTTCTTGCTCATTTTTATTTTTTTTTAATTACTTCATTCATTATTTTACATACATATGACAGTGGATGAACTACTTCATAACACACACTAGAGAGTGACTGGAAATTGTCTGCTAGGTTTGAATTATTTTCCCATGTTCTGTGACCATTCCTCCTACTGTGGACAGTTTGCCCTTCCCCAGAGGACTGTCCAGGACAGTCGCATTTGGTTGAGTACAGTATGCTGAGGGATGCTGAGCTGAAGGGGCAAGTGAAGTCTGAAATGCAGCCCAGAGCTGAGAGCCTCAGCCCATGACTACTCTCATCTGCTGGAAAGGCATCTATTGTTAGTTATACACACGTTGTTCAATTATTCAGTCATGTCGGACTCTGTGACCCCCTGGACTGCAGTGTGCAAAGCTTCCTTTTGAACATTCTTTGGCATTGCCCTTTGTGATTGGAGTGAAAACTGACCTTTTCCAGTTCTGTGGCCACTGCTGTTTTCCAAAGTTGACAGCATATTGAGTGCAGCACTTTCACAGCATCATCTTTCAGGATTTGGAATAGCTCAGCTGGAATTCCATCACCTCCACTAGCTTTTTTTGTAGTGATGCTTCCTAACGCCCATTTGACTTCACATTCCAGGATGTTTGGCTATAGGTGAGTGATTATACCATCATGGTTATCTGGGTCATGAAGATCTTTTTTTGTATAGTTCTTCTGTGTATTCTTGTCACCTCTTCTTAATATTTTCTGCTCCTGTTAGGTCCATACCATTTCTGTCCTTTATTGTGCCCATCCTTGCATGAAATGTTCCCTTGGTATCTCTAATTTTCTTAAAGAGATCTCCAGTCTTTCCCATTCTACTGTTTTCCTCTATTTCTTTGCATTGATCACAGAGGAAGGCTTTCTTATCTCACCTTGATATTTGGAACTCAGCATTGGAATGGGTGTAACTTTCCTTTTCTCCTTTGCCTTTTGCACCTTTTCTTTTCTCAGCTATTTGTAAGGCCTCTTCAGACAACCATTTTGCCTTTTTGTATTTCTTTTTCTTGGGAATGATCTTGATCACTGCCTCCTGTACAATGTCACAAACCTCGGCATAGTTCTTCAGGCACTCTGTCAATCAGCTTTAATCCCTTGAATCTATTGGCCACTTCCACTGTATAAGCACAAGGGATTTGATTTAGGTCACACCTGAAACGGGAAAAGGAGTACGTCAAGGCTGTATATTGTCACCCTGCTTATTTAACTTCTATGCAGAGTACATCATGAGAAACACTGGGCTGGAAGAAACACAAGCTGGAATCAAGATTGCCAGGAGAAATATCAGTAACCTCAGATATGCAGATGACACCACCCTTATGGCAGAAAGTGAAGAGGAGCTAAAAAGCCTCTTGATGAAAGTGAAATAGGATAATGAAAAGTTGACTTGAAACTCAACATTCAGAAAACTAAGATCATGGCATCTGGTCCCATCACTTCATGAAAAATAGATGGGGAAACAGTGGAAACAGTGACAGAATTTATATTTTTGGGCTCCCAAATCACTGCAGATGGTGACCTCAGCCATGAAATTAAAAGACACTGCTCCTTGGAAGAAAAGCTATGACAAACCTAGACAGCTTATTAAAAAGCAGAGCCATTACTTTGCCAACAAAGGCCCATCAAGTCATATCTATGGTTTTTCCAGTAGTCCTATGGATGTGAAAGTAGGACTGTAAAGAAAGCTGAGTGCTGAAGAATTGATTCTTTTGAACTATGATGTTGCAGAAGATTCTTGAGAGTCCCTTGGACTGCAAGGAGATCCAACCAGTCCATCCTAAAGGAAATCAGTCCTGACTATTCATTGGAAGGACTGATGCTGAATCTGAAACTCCAATACTTTGGCCACCTGATGAGAAGAGCTGATTCCCTGGAAAAGACCCTGATGCTAGGAAAGATTGAAGGTGGGAGGAAAAGGGGATTACAGAGGATGAGGTGGTTGGATGGCATCACCAACGTGATGGACATGAGTTTGAGTAAACTCCAGGAGTTGGTGATGGACAAGGAAGGCTGGCGTGCTCAGTTCATGGGGTCGCAGAGTCGGACATGACTGAGTGACTGAACTGAACTGAACTGAAGCTTCCCTTTCCTTCAGTAAATCCCAGAGATTGCTCACATTCATGTCCATTGAGTCGGAGGTATCATCCAACCATCTCATCCTCTGTCATCCCCTTCTGCTCCTGCCTTTAATCTTTACAGCATCAGGGTCTTTTCCAGTGAGTTGGCTCATCACATCAGGTGGCATAAGTATGCACACAGATACACACCCATGGTGTGGCACATGGCTTGTCTGGTCCACACAACTGTTTAAACTTCCCTCTCAATAAAAGTGTTTCTCCCTTACCCTGTATACTTTCCTAGATTCCATTCTTCCTATCTCCTGCTGTCCTGTTGCAAAGGAGCTGGATTACAAATTCTACTCTTGTGATTTGTCTAGACATCTATCAACACTATATCCACTGGTTTCAACTTTTTATTTAAGCTCACAGTAAAGTGTTTTTCTGAAATTAAGAGTTCTTTCTCTAATATACCTTCTGCTTTCCTGCAATTTTTAAGTCACCTTTTTCTTTGGACTTTAACTTTCTGCTTTTTAGTTTTGTCCTTCTAAGTAAGAAACAATGTTAATATTTATGCCTCAACAAAACCCACAAAAAGTCCTTTAGGACCATGGAATAGTGAAAGAAGTTGAATTTCCATAGATACGGGGGTCAATCTATACAGCAGTATTCAAACTTCTTGCTGGCATAGTCACTGACTGTTTCAAAACAAGGAGTAGACTTAAATGGTACCAGAAAACAAACAGATAACCATTAATTCAAAGAAAAGAAAAACACAGACAGTATAAAACAATATATTTTATTTCCTTAGGTAAAGAATAACATTTTGCACATGAAGAAAATGAGAACAAAAATGAAAGACTGTTGACTGATATAGAGGAGACTTGAAAGTAAAAGTCGCTCAGTTGTGTCCAGCTATTTGCAACCCCATGGAATGCAGCATACCAGGCCTCCCTGTCCATCACCAACTCCCAGGGTTTACTCAAATTCACATCTGCTGATTGCTGATACCATCCAACCATCTCATCCTCTGTTGTCCCCTTCTCTTCCCACCTTCAATCTTTCCCAGCATCAGGTCTTTTCCAGTGAGTTGGCTCTTCCCATCAGGTGGCCAAAGTATTGGAGTTTTAGCTTCAGCATCAGTCCTTCTGAAAGATTGTTGTTGAATCACAACACCAGGATTCTTGGCCCCAAGAGGAGAAGAATTCAATTGGGTGCCAGAGACGAGGCTTGATCGCTCAGAGCTTTTGTGTAATAAAGTTTTATAAAAGTATAAATGACACAGAGAAAGCTTCTGACATAGGCATCTGAAGTGGGCAGAAAGAGTGCCCCCTTGCTAGTCTTTCAGTTCAGTTCAGTTCAGTCGCTCAGTCATGTCCGACTCTTTGCCACCCCATGAATCGCAGCACGCCAGGCCTCCCTGTCCATCACCAACTCCCGGAGTTCACTCAGACTCATGTCCATCGAGTCCATGATGCCATCCAGCCATCTCATCCTCGGTCGTCCCCCGCTCCTCCTGCCCCCAATCCCTCCCAGCATCAGAGTCTTTTCCAATGAGTTAACTCTTCACATGAGGTGGCCAGAATATTGCAGTTTCAGCTTCAGCATCAGTCCTTCCAAGGAAATCCCAGGGTTGATCTCCTTCAGAATGGACTGGTTGGATCTCCTTGCAGTCCAAGGGACTCTCAAGAGTCTTCTCCAACACCACAGTTCAAAAGCATCAATTCTTCGGCACTCAGCTTTCTTCACAGTCCAACTCTCACATCCATACATGACTACTGGAAAAACCATAGCCTTGATTAGACAGACCTTAGTCGGCAAAGTAATGTCTCTGCTTTTGAATATGCTATCTAGGTTAGTCATAACTTTTCTTCCTATGAGTAAGCGTCTTAATTTCATGGCTTCAGTCACCATCTGCAGTGATTTTGGAGCCCCCCAAATAAAGTCTGGCACTGTTTCTACTGTTTCCCCATCTATTTCCCATGAAGTGACGGGACCATATGCCATGATCTTCGTTTTCTGAATGTTGAGCTTTAAGCCAACTTTTTCACTCTCCTCTTTCACTTTCATCAGAGGATTTTTAGCTCCTCTTCACTTTCTGCCATAAGGGTGGTATCATCTGCGTATCTGAGGTTAGTGATATTTCTCCTGGCAGTCTTGATTCCAGCTTGTGTTTCTTCCAGTCCAGCATTTCTCATGATGTACTCTGCATAGAAGTTAAATAAGCAGGGTGACAATATACAGCCTTGACGTACTCCTTTTCCTATTTGGAACCAGTCTGTTGTTCCATGTCCAGTTATAACTGTTGCTTCCTGGCCTGCATACAGATTTCTCAAGAGGCAGGTCAGGTGTTCTGGTATTCCCATCTCTTTCAGAATTTTCCACAGTTTATTGTGATCCACACAGTCAAAGGCTTTGACATAGTCAATAAAGCAGAAATAGATGTTTTTCTGGAACTCTCTTGCTTTTTCCATGGTCCAGCGGATGTTGGCAATTTGGTTCCTCTGCCTTTTCTAAAACCAGCTTGAACATCAAGGAGTTCACAGTTCACGTATTGCTGAAGCCTGGCTTGGAGAATTTTGAGCATTACTTTACTAGCATGTGAGATGAGTGCAATTGTGTGGTAGTCTGAGCATTCTTTGGCTTTGCCTTTCTTTGGAATTGGAATGAAAACTGACCTTTTCCAGTCCTGTGGCCACTGCTGAGTTTTCCAAACTTGCTGTCCTATTGAGTGCAGCACTTTCCCAGCATCATCTTTCAGGATTTGAAATAGCTCAACTGGAATTCCATCACCTCCACTATCTTTGTTCGTAGTGCTGCTTTCTAAGGCCCACTTGACTTCACATTCCAAGATGTCTGGCTCTAGATTAGTGATCACATCATTATGATTATCTGGGTCGTCAAGATCTTTTTTGTACAGTTCTTTCATGTATCTTTCCCACTTCTTCTTAATATCTTCTGCTTCTGTTAGGTCCATACCATTTCTGTCCTTTATCGAGCCCATCTTTGCATGAAATGTTCCCTTGGTATCTCTAATTGTCTTGAAGAGATCTCTAGTCTTTCCCATTCTGTTGTTTTCCTTGATTTCTTTGCATTGATTGCTGAAGAAGGCTTTCTTATCTCTTCTTGCTGTTCTTTGGAACTCTGCATTCAGATGCTTATATCTTTCCTTTTCCCCTTTGCTTTTCGCCTCTCTTCTTTTCACAGCTATCTGTAAGGCCTCCCCAGACAGCCATTTTTCTTTTTTGCATTTCTTTTCCATGGGGATGGTCTTGATCCCTGTCTCCTGTACAATGTCACGAACCTCATTCCATAGTTCATCAGGCACTCTATCTATCAGATTTAGGCCCTTAAATCTATTTCTCTCTTTCACTGTATAATCATAAGGGATTTGATTTAGGTCATACCTGAATGGTCTAGCAGTTTTCCCTACTTTCTTCAATTTAAGTTTGAATTTGGCAATAAGGAGTTCATGATCTGAGCCACAGTCAGCTCCTCATCTTGTTTTTGTTGACTGTATAGAGCTTCTCCATCTTTGGCTGCAAAGAATATAATCAATCTGATTTTGGTGTTGACCATCTGGTGATGTCCATGTGTAGAGTCTTCTCTTGTGTTGTTGGAAGAGGCTGTTTGCTATGACCTGTGCATTTTCTTGGCAAAACTCTATTAGTCTTTGCCCTGCTTCATTCTGCATTCCAAGGCCAAATCTGCCTGTTACTCCAGGTGTTTCTTGACTTCCTCCTTTTGCATTGCAGTCCCCTAGAATGAAAAGGACATCTTTTTGGGGTGTTAGTTCTAAAAGGTCTTGTAGGTCTTCATAAAACCATTCAACTTCAGCTTCTTCAGCATTACTGGTTGGGGCATAGACTTGGATAACTGTGATATTAAATGGTTTGCCTTGGAGATGAAGAGAGGTCATTCTGTCGTTTTTGAGATTGCATCCAAGTACTGCATTTCAGACTCTTTTGTTGACCATGATAGCTACTCCATTTCTTCTGAGGGATTCCTGCCCGCAGTAGTAGATGTAACGGTCCTCTGAGTTAAATTCACCCATTCCAGTCCATCTTAGCTCGGTGATTCCTAGAATGTTGACGTTCACCCTTGCCATCTCTTGTTTGACCACTTCCAATTTGCCTTGATTCATGGACCTGACTTTCCAGGTTCCTATGTAATATTGCTCTTTACAGCATCAGATCTTGCTTCTATCACCAGTCACATGCACAACTGGGTATTGTTTTTGCTTTGGCTCCATCCCTTCATTCTTTCTGGAGTTATTTCTCCACTGATCTCCAGTAGCATATTGGACACTTAACGACCTAGGGAGTTCCTCTTTCAGTATCCTATCATTTTGCCTTTTCATACTCTTCATGGGGTTCTCAAGGCAAGGATACTGAAGTGGCTTGCTATTCCCTTCTCCAGTGGACCACATTGTGTCAGGCCTCTCCACCATGACTGCCAGTCTTGGGTTTCCCCGCAGGCATGGCTTGGTTTCATTGAGTTAGACAAGGCTGTGGTCCTAGTGTGATTAGATTGACTAGTTTTCTGTGAGTATGGTTTCAGTGTGTCTGCCCTCTGATGCCCTCTTGCAACACCTACCATCTTACTTGGGTTTCTCTTACCTTGTCATGGGGTATCTCTTCACGGCTGCTCCAGCAAAGCACAGCCGCTGTTCCTTACCTTGGACAAGGGGTATCTCCTTACCGCCTCTGTTCCTGACCTTGAACGTGGGATAGCTCCTCTAGGCCTTCCTGTGCCTGAGCAGTCACCACTCCTCAGGTTGCTCCTCCCGGCTGCTGGCCCTGGCCCTGGGCATGGGTGGCTTCTCAAGGTCACCGCCCCTGGCCTCGGGTGCGAGGTGGCTTCTCCTGGCCGCCCCTGATCTCCAACGTGGGCTGTCTCCTCCCGACTGCCACTGGCCTCGGACGCAGGGTAGCTCCTCCTGGCTGCAGCCCTGACTTCGGACATGGGGTGTCTCCTCCCAGCAGCTACTGACCTCAGACGAAGGGTAGCTTAGCTGGATGTTATATAGTCACGAGCAGCCTGTTAAAGAAAGAAAGGAATGTCTTAAAACTCAGAATGGCACAAGGTCCCTCACTCATAAGATGCATTTTGGGATAATCTTGGCACCAAATTGTTTATCTTGGGCCATAAAATGATTAACTTGAATCTCGAAGAAGGGCAGATCACCATACAAATAGTTTCATTTACATAGATTAGAGGAACAATATCTGAGTATAACATACTGGTTTATCAAGTAGGTTCTGAGCCAAACTTGAAGACAGAGTTTGGGGTAAATGTATAGTACATTAGCATAGCTTAAGGTAAACATTTCCATAAGAAAAAGTCATTGGTTATCTCTAGGTTTGAGAATAGTTAACTTCAGGTGAAACCAGGTGTCATGGCAACAAGTATTTTAAGAGAAACCTCCTTTTAAATTTGTATAGAGAAGGAAAAAATATCGCTAGTTTGCGTCCTCCTGCCTCTTAAGAGAGATAAAAATATCTGACACTTGCAGGCTATTTCCTCCTCCGTTTGGAGACCCCTTGTCTTCCTGCCTGTTACCCTCTCACTATCAATGAATATTCAGGACTTTTTCCCTTTAGGATGGACTGGTTGGATTTCCTTGCAGTCCAAGGGACTCTCAAGAGTATTCTCTAACACCACATTTCAAAAGCATCAATTCTTCTGCACTGAGCTTTCTTTATAGTCCAACTCTCACATTCATACATCACTACTGGAAAAACCATAGCTTTGACCAGACAGGCCTTTGTTGGCAAAGTAATGTCTCTGCTTTTTAGTAAGCTGTCTAGGTTGGTCATAGTCTTCTTCCAAGGAGCAAGGGTCTTTTAATATCATGCCTGCAGTCACCATTTGCAGTGATTTTGGAGCCCCCAAAAATATAGTCTGTCACTTTTTCCATTGTTTCCCCATCTATTTTTCATGAAGTGATGGGACCAGATGCATGATCTTAGTTTTCTGAATGTTGAGTTTAAGCCAACTTTTCTACTCTCCTCTTTCACTTTCATCATGAGGCTCTTTAGTTCTTCACTTTCTGTCATAAGGGTGGTGTCATCTACATATCTGAGGTTATTGATATTTCTGCCAGTAATCTTGATTCCAGCTTGTGCTTCATCCAGCCGGGCATTTGGCATTCCCTGGTGGCTCAGACGGTAAAAGCATCTGCTTACAATGTGGGGGACCTGGGTTCGGTCCCTGGGTTGGGAAGATCCCCTTGGGAAGGAAATGGCAGCCCGCTCCAGTATTCTTGCCTGGAAAATCCCATGGACAGAGGAGCCTGGCAAGCTGCAGTCCATGGGGTCACAAAGAGTCGGACACGACTGAGCGACTTCACTTGACCCACTCTGTTAAATAAGCAGGGTATTAAAGTTAAATAAGTAGGGTGACAATATACAGCCTTGTTGTACTCCTTTCCTGATTTGGAACCAGTCTCTTTTTTCATGTCCAGCTCTAACTGTTGCTTCTTGACCTGCATACAGATTTCTCAAGAGGCAGATAAGGTGGTCTGGTATTTCCATCTCTTTAAGAATTTTCCACAGTTTGTTGTGATACACAGAGTCAATGGCTTTGGCATAGCCAATAAGCAGAAGTAGATGTTTTTTGGAACTCTCTTGCTTTACAGTCCATGGACTTCTCTAGGCCAGAATCCTGGAGTGGGTAGCCTTTCCCTTCTCCACAGGATCTTCCCAACCCAGGGGTTGAACCCAGGTCTCCTGTATTGCAGGCAGATTCTTTACCAGCTGAGTCACCAGGGAAGCTAGAGCAGCCTTGGGAGTGAGTCTAAAGATCAGTTCAGCCTGGTCTTGGTCCAAAGGAAACTTTTCTGGTAGAGTTTAAGAAGTCATAGGCAAGACATTTGATATTTCAGAGCTGTTTAGGACCATCAGGAATACAATAACATGATGAACAAATTATTCATTATTAATTTTATGAAACAGTATCATAGAATTGGCTGAACATTTTCACTTTGCTTATCTCTGTGGT
The DNA here is from genome assembly GCF_014754425.2 of Oryx dammah. Classification (NCBI taxonomy): domain Eukaryota; kingdom Metazoa; phylum Chordata; class Mammalia; order Artiodactyla; family Bovidae; genus Oryx; species Oryx dammah. The sequence goes on along the minus strand of NW_024070203.1, from coordinate 91,525,235 downwards.
GAATAGTCATAAAAACTATCTTCTATCAGAAGTAAATACTTCAGGCTCTTACAACAGAATATGTGACAATTTATTATGAAAGTACTTTGCAATTGAGCAGACATTGGTAGATGCTTTTCTTTTCCCTTGGGGTAGTGCCAAACCACGTTTTGTGCTTAAATAGAGTATTTACATTTTCTTTAGGAAAGATTCCCATATATACTTTACTAGTGAACATCCCCCCCCCAAAAAGAAAAATTCTATGAATTTGTATTAACCATTTCTATGTGGGTGATTTTCTCCAAAATAGTGGAGTAGAGTTGTAGGTGTGGATATATTTAAATCCTGTTAAATTCTTTTAAATTTACAGTGACTTTAATAAATAAACAAAGCAGGCTTTTTTTTAAATTGTTATAAAACTGCATAGATAATTATGTTATCTAATAGTTTGACTAGCGTGATGCTATTTTGGATGGCCCCACACCTTTTAGCAATGAACTAGACTGAGGTGTTTAAAATAACATAAGCAACTAGGCATATGTCTTTACATCAAATGAAGATAGATGGGGACTCTGATAAAATGATTATCACCACCCAGCAAGAGCCAACAAGTCCAAAATAGTTCTCTCAATACTTAGAATATTTTAGGGTATTATTCTGGAAAATGCCCAACCCTAGCAAATCAATTTGTTCTCCTTCTCACTAGGCAAATGTCTGGGTGAAAATATTAACTGCTCCTGGTTGTGGTCATTTTTCTTTCATACTCACAGGTTGAATAAGATTGAAATCTAATTGAAAACCAAATTCCAGCATCATAAACTTGTCTCACCTGTACTCCTAAGATAATAATTAGAAATGGCAGAAACTTGAACCCTAGAGATTCTTCAGATACACAAATTTGCATTCCATCTAAAAGCAAAAATAATGCTCAACTGAGGTTATTAATGTTTTCCAGTAAGCTTTTATTCAATGTGAGTACAGAGTCCTAAAACAAAGAAAAAAAGAAAAAGAAAGCTTATTGTTGTAAGACAGAGTGCTTCAAAGAATAGAGGTGAAAAATGAAAACCCTAGAATGCATCTGTCTTCTGCTTGCACAGGGATACATCTTTTCTATCCCAACTGAGGTGAACTTAAATATTAAGATAGTCATTTATATCACACAAGGGTGCAACTAAATAGGTCTTAAATTTTAAGCTTCCCATGGTGCCCTGATAGAACCCCACAGCTGCTGAGGCAATAATCTGTAACAATCAGCTGACCGGGTGAGCCTATAATGGTAAGCTATCAGAATTCAATTTGGCCATTGTGAAGCCTGTAATTTAAACAGAACACTGCTGGGATTTTCATAAATTGAAGTTACAAAATAAGTGCTAGAAGAATCTTGACTTTTATCATTTGCACATTCAGATTTGGATTATTCTAATTTCTAAAATACAGACTTTTTATAATTTTTTTCTACCAACTATGGTAAGAAATCAATTTTTAATGGAACTTCATAAAGATAACTCTTTGTTTTTTTAAAAAAGTATATAGTCAAGGATTTCTAAGGGCAGAATGGATTGCCAAAGTAATATTCTAGCTCTCTTGATGGTGTTGTTTAAAATTTTGATTTGTTTTCTGGGAAGATTTATGTCCAATTGTTAAAATCAAAGGTTTGCAGAGGCTCTGTAATTCTCCTTTTCCCCTTTTTAACTGAAGTATAGTTGACTTACAATATCACAGTAGCTTCAAGTATAAAACATAGAAAACAAAATTTTATAGGCTTATGCCATATGCTATATTTTATTTTAATTAAATTTTTAATTGAAGGATAATTCCTCTACAGAGTTTTGTTGTTTTCTGTCAAACCTCAACATGAGTCAGCCATAGGTGTACATATGTTTAGTATTAATTATATTTCTTGTGTTGTCCATTACATCCCCATGACTTATTTCGTCTTTGTTGAAGTTCTCACTGTGTGTCTCTGTTCTTCCCCTAAGGTTAGTGATGATTTTTATGCTTTGAACTCTTTATCAGGTAAATTACTTACCTATTTTTTTTTTAGAGCTTTTTAATATGAGGATTTTATCTTGTTCTTTTTTTTTTTTTTTTTTTTTGTATCTGTTCCTCTGTCCTCCCATTTTGCTTGCTCGATGTACTGTGTCTCTCTGAATTCAGGGGAACGGTGGTTACTTCTGTTGGTTTGAAGGCTTGACCTTTTGCAGGTGCGTCTGTTCCCAGACTGCCAGGAAGCGGTGTCACTGGCGGGAGGGCCAGGGCTTTTCTGCCTTGCCCAGGAGCTGCTGCATTGGCAGGATGGGGGAGGAGGTGGTTTGGAAGTGGACGGGCTGCAGCTGGTCTGGCTGGGCCGGTCTGCCCCGGGGATGCGGGGCCGTCGCCTTGGCCGGGCAGCCGGAGCTGCGCGGGCTCTGAGAGTGCCGGTGGCCGTGGAGGGCTGACTCCAGCGCCAGGCACTTTGCAGTCGGATGCTCTGTACTGCAAGCTGGGGCGAGTCAATTCACACGTGAGCCTTAAGAGAGGAGCTTTAGTTTCCCACAGCTCTCCGCTCATAAGCGCCCCTCGTTTTCAGAACTAGCTAGGGGATCTCATCCTCCGGGTGCAGGTCCCCAGGGCTTCGTTATCAGTGAGGGTCAAGCTCTCTTCTAGGTGAAGACCTCTGAGTTCGTGATACCCCTCCCTCTTTTGCTCATCCCCTGGGGGGTACGCTCCTGACTAGATTGCTTCCTACCCACCTTCCTGTCCTATAAGTCACAGTGTGTGTGTGTGTGTTTTCCCCTTTACATACTTAATTATAAAAGAATTGTTTTGCTAGTCTTCAGATAATTCCCAAAGAGAGTTGTTCTTTATGTAGCTGTGGTTTTGATGTGTCCATGGAAGGAGGTGAGTTCCGGGTCTTTCTATTCTTCCATCTGGGTGTCTCCCTCTTCAGAGGCTCTTTTAGACAATCTTTTACATTTGTATTTAGACATTAGTTTATATATGTTTTTAATATATCAGCCGAACTGGGACTATATAAATTTTTTTAATTCTAAAACTTTACAAAAATAAGTAGAGCTATAAACAGAATAATGACTGAAAGAAGATACACAAATGCCCAAATAAATATATAAAAATAAATGTATGGAAGTAAATGACTATGTGGAAATATATTTATTATATCAAATAAATATATAAAAAATTATAGCAACTAGTAACTTAAAAATATGTATATAGTATAATGTGGTATCATTATTGTCTATCAATTTATCAAATATTTTTAAAACATATTATGTAGCATTACTAAAGTTAGACAAGTATTCTTGTTTATATCTGGAAACCAGTCTTTCATAAGAACCATGAGGTTAGATTAATTATATCACATTGGTTTTACAAAATACATTCACTTCTAACCCAAGAAATAATCAGAAATATACACACAAATGTTTTTCCAAAATGTAATTTGATTTTAATAATAATGATTGTTGTTGTTTAGGCACTAAGTTGTGTCTGACTCTTTGTGACTCCATGGACTACATCCCTCCAGGCTTCCCTTCCATGGGATTTCCCAGGCAAAAATCCTGGAGTGGGTTGCCACTTCCTTCTCCAGGGGATCTTCCCAACCCAAGGATTGCATGGATTGCCATGTCTCCTGCATTGGCAGGAAAGTTCTTTACCACTAAACTGCCAGGGAAGCCTCAATAATAATGATAGGTAACACTCCTTGGAAGAAAGGTTATGACCAACCTAGATAGCATATTCAAAAGCAGAGACATTACTTTGCTGACTAAGGTCCGTCTAGTCAAGGCTATAGTTTTTCCTGTGGTCATGTATGGATGTGAGAGTTGGACTGTGAAGAAGGCTGAGCACCAAAGAATTGATGCTTTTGAACTGTGGTGTTGGAGAAGACTCTTGAGAGTCCCTTGGACTGCAAGGAGATCCACCCAGTCCATTCTGAAGGAGATCAGCCCTGGGATTTCTTTGGAAGGAATGATGCTAAAGCTGAAACTCCAATACTTTGGCCACCTCATGTGAAGAGCTGACTCATTGGAAAAGACTCTGATGCTGGGAGGGATTAGGGGCAGGAGGAGAAGGGGATGACAGAGGCTGAGATGGCTGGATGGCATCATGGACTCGATGGACGTGAGTCTGAGTGAACTCTGAGAGTTGGTGATAGACAGGGAGGCCTGGCGTGCTGCAATTCATGGGGTTGCAAAGGGTCGGACACGACTGAACGACTGAACTGAACTGAACTGAATGAACAATTGTCATATGTCAAGTCTTTTTTTGAAGCTATTATTAACTCACAACAGTTATATGAAATATATACTATTATTATCTCTACTTTATTTATGAGAAAACTAAACACCAGAAGTTTTAAGTAAATTATCCAGAGTTCATGGTAATGTGTCCAGATTACATATCACTCCAGCAATTCTTGTTCCTGAGTATGTTCTGTTGCATTCATATTATTTTTAGGAATAATAGTAATAATGACAGAAATAGCCAGAATGCCTCACAATCAGTGTGTTGCTAAGTCACTTCAGTTGTGTCTGACTCTTTGAGACCCCATGGACTGTAGCCCTTCAGGCTCCTCTGTCCGTGGGATTCTCCAGGCAAGAACACTGGAGTGTGTTGCCATGCCCTCTTGTAGGAGAACTTCCCAACACAGGGATCGAACCCACATTCATAATGCTTCATAATAGTGGAGTTTTTTGTATAAATATGGTATATATGTATCAAAAATTATGGCATTCAAACATATTTTTAAATTACTAATGAAATGGCAAACAGCTAATATTTTGAAAAATAAATAGGATACTACAAAATATTTATATATATTTCCAATTATTTATAAACATATGCATATACTATATAGCAAGAAAATTACTTTATCAGTCATAATTTATCATCAAAATTGAATTGTCTTTGTTCAGGAAAGTACCTTAATATTTTGTCTAAATATATATTATGAGATACAGATGTAATTAAATAGTAGGAGATAATAAAATATGCAGATTCCTGTGTCGAATATTTTATATATCTTCCTCACTAAAAATACATGTATGTATTTACATATTTGTTTATTCAGGGACAGAATTTTAGGGTGAGGAAAGAGTTACATCAAGGAAAGGAAAAGACAAAGGAGGGGAAAATGTGGTATGCTGAAAAAAGTGAAAGAAGGAAATAGAGAGGAATAAAAGGCAAGAGAGTGCGCATTATTAACATTGCTAAAATTAGAACCACAAATTAATTAAAATTATGAAAAATGATCTAATATTTAATTTAAATTTTTGCTTTGTGGCAAAGTATCCCCTTTCTCTCCATCACTTTCATCTTCATCAATTTGGAAGTGGAGCTTGTTAAAAACAAGGAATGACAATCCTACCATCAGTATTGTGATTTGAACACAGTTATTAAACAGTATACTCCTTTGCAGTTTATCATGGAAAATATTTATTTTCCAAATCCATAAAAAACCCATAAGGGGAAGGATTAGCTTAATAAGAGGATTCTGTGAAAACTGGGCTACCTACCCAGAAAGTCTTTCCCTCAGGAAGACTACTGCCCTATCTTAAATCCTTCCAGTTGTAAATTCATTAAAAAAAATTCTCATTTTTTTAGCTCTAACATTTTATATTGATTATTTTTCTTGAAATAGGATCAGTTTTTTTCAGAAGATTCACATAAAATGTGCAACAGCATGTATCCTTGATTGTTAAGTCTAAGATATACATATTTTTTGCAGGTGATTTTATTTTTTAGTTTTTTAAAATATAAATTTATTTATTTTAATTGGAGGTTACTTTACAATAATGTATGGATCAGTTGTCTCTAAATAGTCCACAATGAAAAATGTGTAAAAGAATTTTAATTGATCTTTATTCGACAACTGTAAAGAAATTGTCATTTATATACTTACTGTCCATTTTTAGATTATCATTTTAATACTTTGGCTATTTGTGCTGTAGTTACCCATTCATTCATTCAATGAATGAGCTAATATTTATTGAACATCTCCTCCACACAAAATGAAATATGAGTTCCTTCAATATGTTAAGATAATCACATATAAAATAATTAAGCAAGACAATGAAGAGAGTAAAATTATGTAAAAGTCCATCTGTTATCACATCAAGCAAAGTGGATGGAAGTATTAAATTAAATATATGGAGGATATTTGAGTAATAATTTATCTTAAAATATTAGGTATGTGGTATAGAGGTTATTCATATTAGATATACTTTGGAACACTTCCCAGTGAATGTAGGCATATTCCTGAAATACAGGAAGAAGCTATATAATTACCAATCTGGAGATGTATTTTTAACCACCTTGGAAGAAAAAACATACAGTTGTATAAATAAACTCCAGATCAAATCACAGGAGGATTTACTAGAATTGCAGATGCTGATTTGTTCCTGAGGTGCTTTTTATGTAGGCAACTCTGTGGAGGGCCTTGTCCATGCAAAGCAGCACTTACTTAGGCTCTGCTTATGATTCTCCTATGCAGAGTTGTGGGGGCAGGCGGCAGCTAATGAATTCAAGAAGTTCAAGGAATAACTGGGTTGGATGAAGTTAGATGGTGCCTACACAAAAAGAATACAAATAGAAGCAGAAAAAAAAGCAGGGCATCTAAAATAGGTAAGATTTTGGCTTTGGAATTTACCATAAATCTGTCCTTGGAAAAGTTATTTGACCTGTTTTTAGTGTTGCTGTGTGAAAAGCATAAATAATTTTAATTTTTCAGGGTTCTTGTTTGCAAAGTGTCTGCCTTCAGCACACAATAGCAGTGGTGACTGTTATTATCTCCAGGTTACACAGAGATTTAAGGAAAAAAATGTTTCTTACATAGGAGTTTCTCTTATGGAAGAAAGCAAAGGTGATCTTGTCTGATAATGAGAAACTGTCCATTCCACTATTTCTAGTGAGTTTAGAACAGTGTTTATGCTAGGTGACAAGACTATCAATTTTTGTTAAATTTCAGCTTTCTTGGAGAGTCTGAATGGCTAATGTGGGATTTATGATGGTCTTTAATCTCTCTTCATATATATATATATATATATGTATATATATATATATATGCATATATGTTCTACATTATGGATCCCATCTATTTGGAGACTCCTGGCTAATATGTGACAGGGAAAGACAGAGGAAATGGTGGGCCCAGCACGTGAACTTTATCAACTCGGTCAGTCACCATTTTGAGTATTGAAGTTATGTTTCTTAGCAAGGCGTGTGCCACAGACACAGTTGTCTCACTGCTTTCTCCTAGAATCTGTGGCTAAGAGTGACTCATTGACTCTGGGTAGGGCTGAGAGAATCTAGCAACTCATTTTTTCCTGAATGAAAGCAGTCAGCTGGATAAGGTTCTATAATCTCCCAGCTTTCCAGCCATTAGCTCTTGAGTTCCCTGACATGAAAACCCTGATATTGTTGGCAGAGCTAAAACATGGCAGAGTTTGACTTTGAAGATTTTTAAAAGTGCTTTGAAGGGTCACTATTTATCAGCTTATTTGCTGACTTATCTTGGGTTGGCTAGAAAAGATATTTAACTGCTGAAGCACATAGCTGAGTCAATTGAAATTTATGATATTTTCACAGGTCACCTTTAACATAATTAAACTGGAGTTAATTGTACATATATTTTATTCTACAGGTAATAAAGACAAATAAAGTAGGTATTTAATTTACTATACTTATAAGCAGTTTTTCTGTTCAAAATATTCTATGTACATCCCACTTAAAGCTTCCATTGCATTCAGGCGTATATTAGGCAACTGTCCAAAATCTGGAATGAGTATGAAAGAGACCATTTGATTTCATTATTATTTGCCTCTTCACTTCTTGAACAAAGCTCATCTCCCCACTTAATCTACGTGCAATGTAACCTTAAGAGAAAACGTATTTCAGGAAGGAAAAGCATTTCATGCGGCTTCAAGTAAAATTAAACATCTGCAACAAGGACTCTTCTCCTTTGTACCTAACTATGTTTTTTGAGACTAAATTAAATCCTCAGCTGAGTGTAATATTTTCAGAAAACTGTTACTTCAGGCTCTTCCTTTAAAAAACTAAATAGAAGTTGTTAGTTTTACTTTTAATTTTCACTCTTTTCTGTCTGGTTTTCTAAAACCACTTCAAAATTCTTCAAACTGATGCTCCCCTACAACATTTACTTAAGAGATTATAGTAAAGGTTCTCTCTTCTTCCTGATTCTTATTCTTGAACTTTATTTCTTTGGATACTCTTTTCATTTAATACTTCATATTATGAACCATGATGATTTTGCTACAATAATTAAAATAGATTTTTGTCTGTATGTTCATTTTAACAAAGAAAACTCTTGCCTTTTATTTCAGCGTGGCTTCACGTTATTATCTTAATTTAAGGTTAAGATAATCTTCCATAACATAAATTTAATGTCTGATTTAGTTGAATAGTAACAGCAAGGATACATTTTGTGTCCAGGAAAGAATTCTGATAACAACAGAATTAAAGAACCAGGGGAGAAATTATTAAATTAATAAAACTAACAATGATCTGAAAGCCATATCAAATATTATAGTTTTACCTATCCCCTGCCTTAGAGTACCATTTTGCCACCATTTCAGGTTGAGAGTTGAAAGTGCCAGGGTCATAACATGTTGATAGATTTTCATTAAGAGGAAGTGCAAAGTTATTATTTTGTTCTATTTACTCAGAAAACTCACAGAGACATTGATGACAAAATAATTTCAAGGTGATTTTTCATTCAAAATAGGTTGGGAATTGTAAAAAGAAATTTCAACATTTGATATCAGAATTCTAAAAATAGTATTGCTTTACTTTATAATTTGAGCATGGTTATGAAATTTTCAATAAGAAAAGCTAAACTGACTAATTACAAAATGTAAATACTTAACACCATGGATAAATTCTTGGGCTTTAAATATATTGCTCCTATTTAAATATTTGGTATTCATCAGCAATTTTTTTTTCACTTAATTCAAATTACTACTACTACTACTAAGTCGCTTCAGTCGTGTCTGACTCTGTGCGACCCCATAGATGGCAACCCACCAGGCTCCCCCGTCCCTGGGATTCTCCAGGCAAGAACAATTTAGCTGATTTTCACCTATCGCATCTTCAACATAGACAATAGTTATAAAATTGGATTCCTTTATGAATCTGAATGCTGTTATTATTTCATGGCTAAGGAGCCTTTACATCTTCATTCCTAAATCATCTTAAACCATTATTGCCTGATTTCAATGATCTTATATCTTCTATTATCTCCTTCACTGAAAAAATCATGGAGAATGTAAGTGAATTTGAATGTTTTTTGTTGTTCTTCAAAAAGTCCCTGACGATTTTAAGAAATTATTAAACTTTCTGATAGTCTATCCCTTCAGAAAGCTTAGTCAAAAATTTCCTGTTAACCAATGAAAATATACAGAAGAAATTGAATGCTCAATAATTATAAATGTGTTGTGTGTGTGTGTTCAGTTGTGTCTGATTCTTTGTGACCCCATGGACTGTAGCTCACCAGGCTCGTCTGATCTTGGAATTTTTCAGGCAAGGATATTGGAGTTGATTGCCATTTACTACTTCGGGGGATCTTCCCAAGCCAGGGATTAAACCTGTGTCTCTTACATCTCTTGCATTGGCAGGCAGATTGTTTACCACTGAGTCATCTGGGAAGCACCAATAAAAACAAATAATCTTATGCCAAGCTCAGTGATACCTACTGTAACTGTTTAAATTTGTCAATATCATGCCAAAGGTATAGAGAGTTATACTGAGCATAAGCCTAGTGTGATGTTACCTTTTTCTTTAATAAAAGATGAAGGCCTTTTTATAGGGCAACCAAGCCATATCAACAGTTTATGTTGCATTGGCAAACTTTACCCACCTACCCCATGTAGAATAGTCTTAGAATAGTGGTCCTGTTTATATTTCTGTAGCTGATCATTTGAACTTATGGTTAGTATTTATGTTTTCTAAAGTGAATGTGCTAATAATAATATATATATATATACATACACACACATATATATATATACACATACTGGGAAGATGGGCTCTTCTACAGAGAGAGAGCCCATCTTCCCAGTATCTTGAGTTTTATTTGATCTTTAGTATATTTACCACTTGATAGTTCAGTTTGGAGTAATGTTACTCCAATCACTATCTATTGGAAAGAGCCTGTTCCTTCTTGTTAAACAATCAGATATTTTCTATGATTTTATCTAGTTATTGACAAATAATCACAAGATACAGAGTCAAATTTCCTGCTGAAGACTGTGCAAGCTTTCCCTATGGCATAACTATAAGCAAGAAGATACAAAGGAGCTCAGTTCTTTGTCACTGGATTTGCTGCATTCTTATATCTGCTCATGACCCGATGTTTCTTCTCCACGTGCTCCCAGGTAACCAACAGATAACTGAGGTCTCTAGCAATGTTCTCTCCAAAGGACTGAGGACTTAAAATTGGTTTAATATTTCAACAGGTAATATTTTGGCCCTAATTTACCTTGTACACAAGGATAGTTGATAATCGCTGCAGAAATGTCTTGCTGGGAGACAAAACAGTGTAGCCTGTAGGAGTCTGAGCTTTGAGGTCAGTCAGAACTGGATTAAGGGAACTATTCCTGCACCTTCGTTCTTTCCTTTATAAAATTCAAACACTAACTCAACACAAACTGGTATACTTTGAGCATTAAATAAGAATTCATGTAAAGGGTTCAAAATGGTGTTCATTTAGTATCAGCTGTTATTAAGCGTACAATGAAGTACCTATTGTAATCTGATTGCTTTGTTAAGGAGAAGATTTGAGAGGAAGACTGACAAGCACCTAGTGCGTTTTCCACCTCTTCCTCTAATTATGCACGTTTACTCCTTTCCACCCTTTGTCGATATCATCTGCTCTCTCTCACATTCTGTGGTTCCTATTGCCACGAACACTTTATAATGTAAACTCTCCATTCTCTGGCTGTTCTACCTTCCCATACTATATTAAAATAACTGACTGCTCAGAGCCCAGTTCAGTAATCAGGAGTGCACACGTGACCAGTTGCTTCAGTCATGTCCAACTGTGTACAGTCCTATGGGTTGTCAGTCAGGCTCCTCTGTCCACGGGGTCCTCCAGGCTAGAATACAGAAGCGCGTTGCCGTGCCCTCCTCCAGGGGATCTTCCCAATCCAGGAGTTGAACCCACACTTCCTGCGCTGCCGGTGGATTTTTTACTGCTGAGCCCCAGGTGAAGCCCTCTCTAATCACTACATCAAAGCAACATCTCCTGGGTCAGTTAAAGACCCTTTTTTTGCACTCTTAGAGATATTATTATTTATTAATGCTCTCAATCACTCAGTTATGTCTAACTTAGTTTCACTCAAAGATTTTCCTACTTCTGCAGTTTCACAGTTGCTTTTGTGACGTTTCACTACACCATACATTATATCATATTAAGAAATCGGGTTGTTGTTGCACAAATTTAGGTCTAGGATGGAGTACATTTTCTGGCACAAAAAGATGCTTAATAAATACTTTAAATAAATTATAGATAAATGAATGCTTAAAAATAATTTATAAGTTCTTTATAGAATCTTCATATTTGTTGGCTTTTTAGAGCTGCTGTAACAAGTTGCTGTTAACTGAGTGGCTTCAAACAATAGAAATGGATTCTTTCACAGTTTTGAGGGCCAGGATTTTTCATTTAAGGAGTCACTAGGGATAGTTTTCTAGAGTCCTAAGGAAGAACATATTTCATGCTACTCTCCTCGCTTCTGGCGGCTGCCAGCCATCATTGGCATTCTTGGTTTGTAGAGTTTATCATGCCAATATCTGCTTTCATTTTCATACGACTGTCTCCTATGCCTCCATGCCTTAAATTACCCTCTCCTTTAAATGGACACAGGTAATTGGATTTATAGTGCACCTTAAGTCTAAAATGATTTATCCCAAGATTCTTAAGTTATGTGGCAAAGATTCTATCTCCAAATAAAGTCTCATTTATAGGTACTAGGGATTAAGAATTGGGTATATATATATATATTTTGGGGGGGGTGAGACTAATCACACAAATAAAGCAAATATAGATGTTTTTCTGGAATTCTCTTGTTTTTTCCATGATCCAGCAGATGTTGTCAATTTGATCTCTGGTTCCTCTGCCTTTTCTAAAACCAGCTTGAACATATGGAAGTTCACAGTTCACATATTGTTGAAGCCTGGCTTGGAGAATTTTGAGCATTACTTTACTAGTGTGTGAGATGAGTGCAACTGTGCTGTAGTTTGAACATTCTTTGGCATTGTCTTTCTTTGGAATTAGAATGAAAACTGACCTTTTCCAGTCCTGTGGCCACTGCTGAGTTTCCCAAATTTGCTGGCATATTGAGTGCAGCATTTTCACAGCATCATCTTTCAGGATTTGAAACAGCTCCAATGGAATGCCATCACCTCCACTAGCTTTGTTCATAGTGATGCTTTCTAAGGCCCACTTGACTTCACATTCCAGGATGTCTGGCTCTAGATGAATGATCACACCATTGTGATTATCTAGGTCATGAAGATCTTTTTTGCACAGTTCTGTGTATTCTTGCCACCGCTTCTTAATATCTTCTGCTTCTGTTAGGTCCCTACCATTTCTGTCCTTTATCGAGCCCATCTTTGCATGAAATGTTCCCTTGGTATCTCTAATTTTCTTGAAGAGATCTTTAGTCTTTCCCATTCTGTTCTTTTCCTCTATTTCTTTGCATTGATAGCTGAGGAATGCTTTCTTATCTCTCTTTGCTATTCTTCAGAACTCTGCATTCAGATGCTTATATCTTTCCTTTTTTCCTTTGTTTTTCACTTCTCTTCTTTTCACAGCTATTTGTAAGGCCTCCCCAGACAGCCATTTTGCTTTTTTGTATTTCTTTTCCATGAGGATGGTCTTGATCCTTGTCGCCTCTACAATGTCATGAACCTCATTCCATAGTTCATCAGGCACTCTATCTATTAGATCTAGTCCCTAAAATCTATTTCTCACTTCCACTGTATAATCATAAGGGCTTTGATTTAGGTCATACCTGAATGGTCTAGTGGTTTTCGCTACTTTCTTCAATTTAAGTGTGAATTTGGCAATAAGGAGTTCATGATCTGAGCCACAGTCATCTCCCGGTCTTGTTTTTGCTGACTGTATAGAGCTTCACCTTTGGCTGAAAAGAATATAATCAATCTGATTTCAGTGTTGACCTCTTGGGAAACCTATATGCAGCTCAGGAAGCAACATTTAGAACTGGACATGGAACAACAGACCGGTTCCAAATAGGAAAAGGGGTACGTCAAGGCTGTATATTGTCACTCTGCTTATGTAACTTAAATGCAAAGTACATCATGAGAAATGCTGGGCTGGAAGAAGCACAAGCTGGAATCAAGATTGCCAGGAGAAATATCAATAACCTCAGATATGCAGATGACCCCCCCTCCCTTATGGCAGAAAGTGAAGAGGAACTCAAAAGCCTCTTGATGAAAGTGAAAGAGGAGAGTGACAAAGTTGGCTTAAAGCTCAACATTCAGAAATGAAGATCATGGCATCTGGTCCCATCACTTCATGGGAAATAGGTGGGGAAACAGTGGAAACAGTGTCAGACTTTATTTTTTTGGGCTCCAAAATCACTGCAGATGGTGAGTGCAGCCATGAAATTAAAAGATGCTTACTCCTTGGAAGAAAAGTTATGACTAACCTAGACAGCATATTCAAAAGCAGAGACATTACTTTGCCAACAAATGTCCATCTAGTCAAGGCTATGTTTTTTCCAGTGGTCATGTATGGATGTGAGAGTTGGACTGTAAAGAAAGCTGAGTGCCGAAGAATTGATGCTTTTGAACTGTGGTGTTGGAGAAGACTCTTGAGAGTCCCTTGGACTGCAAGGAGATCCAACCAGTCCATTCTGAAGCAGATCAACCCTGGGATTTCCTTGGAAGGACTGATGCTGAAGCTGAAACTGCAATATTCTGGCCACCTCATGTGACGAGTTGACTCATTGGAAAAGACTCTGATGCTGGGAGGGATTGGGGGCAGGAGGAAAAGAGGACGACCCAGGATGAGATGGCTGGGTGGCATCACTGACTCTATGGACATGGGTTTGGGTGAACTCCAGCAGTTGGTGGTGGACAGGGAGGCCTGGTGTGCTGTGATTCATGGGATCACAAAGAGTCAGACACGACTGAGTGACTGAACTGAACTTAATCACACAAATACAATCTATCTTCTGTCCCACAGTAACCTATGCCCAACCTGTACATAAAATAAATTTGCCCGACCCAACATCCCTATGAGTCTTATCACGTTCTGACATTAGTCCTAAGTCAAAAGTTTCATTTAAATATCATCAACTCAAAAATTTCCAAATGCCATCATCTAAATCAGATATATGAGTTTCTGGGTGTGATTCATCCTGGCCAAAATTCCTTTTCATTGTGGACAGGTGAATTTCATTCTCAGACCTTACACTAATCACTCTTAAAATTCTTATTTCCACCAATAGTTTCTTCAAAGGAATCCAGGTTTTTCTACTACATTCCTTAGGATTTCTCTAGCCTCTCTATATTGTCTAATTTCAAAGTCACTACACAGGTTCAGGTACTTGTTATAACAGATCCCTCTTCTGAGTAGCAAAGTCTTATCAGTTTCCAAGGATCACCATAAAAAATTACTAAAACTTGGTAGCAGAACTTTGTTCTCTCACAGTTATGGGGCCAGGAGTCCAAAATAATGGTGTTGGCAGGTTTGGTTCCTTGTGAAGGCTCTAAGTGAAAATCCATGTTATGCTTCTCCTATCCTTGATATCCCTTGGCTTGTACAAATATCCCTCAAATCTCTGCCTCCATCTTCTGTGGCCCTCTTTGCCTCAAATCTCTTTTCTCTTATTAGAACACTTGTCTTTGCATTTTGGATCCACCTTAAATCCAGATTGATCTCATTTTAAAATCCTTAATAATATCTCTTTACTGTCTGAGCTACCAGGGAAGCCACTTAATTATATCTACAAAGATCCCATTTCCAAATTAGGTCACGTTCACTATATCAGATAATACTTGCAAATGTATATGATTGTTTTAAAATATATATACTTAGTGAATAAATTTGTACATATATATGTATAAAACATTCCCAAGAAAAATTTTATTTAACATTTTAGCATTTTAAATTTAAATTATGTCCTCTGATAGATTAGCACAGTTAATTCAGTCAGACTTATTTTGCCCTATTCTCTACTATTAAAGAATATTGATCATTTCCTTGACTTATTGGGTTTAGAACAAAAGTTAACAAGAAGTGAATTTCCAGATATGCTATCAATTGTATGTGTGTATGTGGCATAGTTGTTTGTGGATAGGAGTATTTTTATGGATGTGACTTTTAAGAGTCAACTGTAGGTCAAGAAGCAAGAGTTAGAGCCAGACATGGAACAGCAGACTGGTTCCAAGTTGGGAAAGGAGTACGTCAAGGCTGTGTATTGTCACCCTGCTTACTTAACTTAAATGCACAGTACATCATGCAAAATGCCAGGCTGGGTGAAGCACAAGCTGGAATCAAGGTTGCTGGGAGAAATATCAGTAACCTCAGATACACAGATGACAGCACCTTTATGGCAGAAAGTGAAGAACAACTAAAGCTTCCTGATGAATGTGAAAGAGGAGAGTGAACAAATTGGCTAAAAACTCAACATTAAAAAACTGAGATCATGGCATCTGGTCCATCACTTCATGGCAAATAGATGGGAAAAAATAGAAACAGTGACAGAATTTATTTTGGGGGCTCTAAGATCACTGCAGATGGTGACTGCGGCCATGAAATTAAAAGACACTTGCTCCTTGGAAGAAAAGCTATGACCAAACTAGACAGCATTCCAGTCCCCTATATGAAAAGGACATCTTTTTTGGGTATTAGTTCTAGAAGGTCCTGTAGGTCTTCATACAACTGTTCAACTTCAGCTTCTTCAACGTTATTGGTTGGGGCATAGACTTGGATTACTCTGATACTGAATGGTTTGCCTTGGAAACGAACGGAGATCATTCTGTTGCTTTTGAAATTTCACCCAAGTACTGCATTTCAGAATCTTTTGTTGACTATGAGGGCTACACCATTTCTTCTAAAAGGGATTCTTGCCCAAAGTAGTAGATATAATGGTCATCTGAGTTAAATTCATCCATTCCAGGCCATTTTAGTTCGCTGATTCCTAGAATGTCAACATTTAGTCTTGCCATCTCCTGTTTGACCTCTTCCAATTTGCCTTGATTCGTGGACCTGACATTCTAGGTCTATGCAATACTGCTCTTTACAGCATTGGATCTTGCTTCTATCACTAGTCACATCCACAGCTGGGTATTATTTTTGCTTTGGCTCCCTCCCTTCATTCTTTCTGGAGTTACTTCTCCACTGATCTCCAGTAGCATATTGGGCACCTCCTGACCTGGGGAGTTCAGTGTCATATCTTTTGCTTTTTCCATTCTCTTCATGGAGTTCATAAGGCAGGAATACTGAAGTGGTTTGCCATTCCCTTCTCCTGGACCACTTCTTTCCGAACTCTCCACCATGACCTGTCCATCTTGGGTGGCCCCACACGACATGGCTCATAGTTTCATTGAGTTAGACAAGGCTATGGTTAATTATAGAGGACAGGAATGCAAAAATGGGAAGTCAAGGGATACCTGGAGTAACAAAATGAAGCAGGGCAAAGGCTAATAGAGTTTTGCAAAGAGAACACACTGGTCATAGCAAACACCCTCTTCCAACAACTCAAGAGAAGACTCTACATATGGACATCACCAGATGGTCAATACTGATTCAGATTGATTATATTCTTTGCAGCCAAAGATGGAGAAGCTCTATACTGTCAGCAACCACAAGACCAGGAGCTGACTGTGGCTCAGATCATGAACTCTTTATTGCCAATTTCAGACTTATATTGAAGAAAGTGGGGAAAACCTTTAGACCATTCAGGTATGACCTAAATCAAATCCCTTTGCTTATAGAGTGGAAGTGAGAAATAGATTCAAAGGATTAGATCTGATAGACAGAGCACCTGAAGAACTATGGATGGAGGTTCGTGCCATTGTACAGTAGGAGGTGATTAAAACCATCCCCAAGTAAAAAAAGAACTGCAAAAAGGCAAAGTGGTTGTCTGAAGAGGCCTTACAGATAGCTGAGAAAAGGAGAAAAGTGAAGGGCAAAGGAGAAAAGGAAAGTGATACTTATCTGAATGCAGAGTTCCAAGATTAGCAAGGAGAGATAAGAAAAAAAAAGTGAAGTCGCTCAGTCGTGTCCAACTCTTTGCGACCCCATGGACACCAGGCTCCTCCGTCCATGGGATTTTCTAGGCAAGAGTACTGGAGTGGGTTGCCATTTCCTTCTCCAGGAAACTTCCCAACCCAGGGATTGAACCCAGGTCTCCCACATTGTAGACAGATGCTTTCTGTCTGAGCCATCACTTGATCTTAGCCAAAAGGCCGAGAAGCAAAGAAATAGAGGAAAACAATAAAATGGGAAATACTAGAGATCTCTTCAAGAAAATTAGAGATACCAAGGAAATATTTAATGCAAAAATGGGCACAAAAAGAACAGAAATGGTATGGACCTAACAGAAGCAGAATATATTAAGAAGAAGTGGCAAGAATACACAGAAGAACTGTACAAAAAAGATCTTCATGACCCAGATAACCACAATGGTGTGCTCATTCACCTAGAGCTAGACATCCTATAATGCAAAGGCATGTGGGCCTTAGAAAGCATCACAATGAACAAAGCTAGTGGAGCTGATGGAATTCCAGTTTAGTTCTTTCAAATCCTGAAAGATGATGCTGTGAAATTGATGCACTCAATATGTCAGCAAATCTGGAAAACTCAGCAGTGGCTGCAGGACTGGAAAAGGTCAGTTTTCATTCCAATCCAAAAGAAAGGCAATGCCAAAGACTGTTCAAGTTCAGTTTAGTTTGGTTGTTCAGTCATGTCTGATTCTTTGTGACCCCATGGACTGCAGCACGCCAGGCCTCCCTGTCCATCACCAACTCTTGGAGTTTACTCAAACTCATGTCCATTGAGTTGGTGATGCCATCCAACCATTTCATCCTCTGTTGTCCCCTTCTGATCTCACCTTCAATCTTTCCCAGCATCAGGGTCTTTTCAAATGAGTCCATTCTTCTCATCAATTGGCCAAAGTATTAGAGTTTCAGCTTCAACATCTGTCCTTCCAATGAATATTCAAACTACTGCACAACTGTACTCATTTCACATGCTAGTAGAGTAATGCTCATGATTCTCCAAGCCGTGCTTCAACGGTATGTGAACTGTGAAATTCCAGATGTTCAAGCTGGATTTAGGGAAGACTGAGGAACCAGAGATCAAATTGGCAACATCTGTTAGATCATCAAAAATGCAGGAGAGTTCCAGAGAAACATCTAGTTCTACTTTATTGAATATGTCAAAGCCTTTGACTGTGCGGATCACAATAAACTGTAGAAAATTCTGGAAGAGATCGGATTACCAGACCACCTTACCTGCCTCCTTAAAAATCTGTATGCAGTTCAAGAAGCAGCAGTTAGAAATGGACCTGGAAGAACAGACTGGTTCCAAATTGGGAAAAGAGTACATCCTGCCATATATTGTCACCCTACTTATTTAATTTATATGCAGAGTACATCATGCAAAATGCTGGGCTGGATGAGCACAAGCTGGAATCAAGATCACTGTGAGAAATATCAATAACCTCAGATATGCAGATGACACCACCCTTATAGCAGAAAGCAAAGAAGAACTAAAGTGCCTATTGATGAAAGTGAAAGAGGAGAGTGAAAAAGTTGGCTTAAAACTCAACATTCAGAAAATGAAGATTATGACATCCAGTCTCATCACTTCATGGCAAATAGATGGGGAAACAATGGGAACAGTGGCAGACTTTATTTTCTTGGGCTCCAAAATCACTGCAGATGGTGACTATAACAATGAAACTAAAAGTCTCTTGCTCCTTGGAAGAAAAGTTATGACCAACCTAGATAGCATATTTAAAAGCAGAGACTTTTTTTTGTCAACAAGGTCCATCTAGTCAAGGCTATGGTTTTTCTAGTAGTCATGTATGGATGTGAGAGTTGGACTACAAATAAAGCTGAGTGCCAAAGAATTAATGCTTTTGAACTGTGGTGTTGGAGAAGACTCTTGAGAGTCCCTTGGGCTGCAAGGAGATCCAACCAGTCCATCCTACAGGAGATCAGTCCTGAATACTCATTGGAAGGACTGATGCTGAAGCTGAAACTCCAATAATTTGGCCACCTGATGCGAAGAACTGACTCATTGCAAAGACCCTGATGCTGGGAAAGTTTGAAGGGTGGAGAGAAGGGGACAACAGAGGATAACATGATTGGATGGCATCACCAACTCGATGGACATGAGTTGAGCAAGCTCCAATAGTTGATGATGGAAGGGAAGCCTGTTGTGCTGCAGTCTATAGGGTCACAAAGAGTTGGACACAACTGAGCGACTGAATTGAACTGATCATTTTTAAAATGGGATGCAATTGTTTAGAGTAGTTTATTTGAAAAACATCCAATGTATCCATTGATCACAACTAATGGCCAAAAAATATTTTTAAAAGTTGCCAAAAATGTCTTGCATTTTTACAATTTTCCCTCCTGAGTAACAGATAATTTCATGCTCTTCTCAGTCAGTTCACTTTTAAATCACTGTGTTTAACACAGAACATCATGTCTCATGATTGACATTGATGAAACAGGGCATGTGCAGAGAGATTGATTAATGCCTTTGAGGAGGGCAAGAATGTTTCAAAGAATTAAGGGCTATAGCTCAGGAAAGAGAAGGCTAATAGATGACATTAAGTTGTGTTTAAAAGCTTGAAACAATTCCATGGAATTGGAGTGAGAATTTTATAGGTTTTCTATACCTATAGAATAGGTATAGATAGGGCCAGAGAATAGTAATAATGAATATAGCACAATTTTTTATTGCCAGTATTATTATTATGTTTATTAGTATATGAATATACCATTGTTCTGTATATCAGATATCCAAGTAAGCCTGTTTGCTTGCTTTAAGTCTCACAAGGCATAGGCAGACCCTCACCTGGGGTCTCTGGAGGAGAATCCACTTCCAGGCTCCTTCAGTTTGTTGTCAGAGTTCATTCCCAGACATTCCAAGTCTGAAGTCCCTGTTCCTTACCAGCGCTCCACTGCCCGTTCCTCTCAGCTGCTCGAGGTGTCCTGCACTCGTGGCCCCTGCATCTCCAAAGGCAACAGTGCCACGCTGAGTACTGAGTCCTTCTCCAGCCTCTCCTTCTGCCTTGTGTCTCTCGACTTCAACTGGAGAAAATTCTCTGCTTTTATGGCCTCATGTTTGTATTAATTTCAATTGATTAATATTAATAGATTGGGCCCACTCTAATCATTCCCAATACCCTACTCCTATCAATTTACATTCACATTTAAAGTTGCTCAGTCGTGTCTGACTCTTTATGACCCCATGGACTATACAGTCCATAGAATTCTCCAGGCCGGAATATCAAGATCTTGGTCTTTATTTACATTTGCAAAATCCTTTTCACCATGTAACATAACGTATTCAGAGGCTCCAGGATTCAGAATGTGGATATTTTGGCAGGGTCCTTTTGCTGCCACAAACACAAACAGGAGTTTCAGAAAAACAGCTTTTGGTTCAACAAGAAGAGCTTTCAATGAGGAATTCTGGCCAACACTAGGATTTTCCTGCTTTAAGGCTCTCTCCTTATTCCGTGTTCAAGAACAAGTTGAATGTCCATTGTTCGGACTTCGAGAAATAAATGTTACTATAAGCAGGTCCATTGAAAGGCATTTAGTTCAGTCTCCAATATATATTGTTAAGCACAATTAAAGTTGCTTTTAATAATTGCTACTTTGCCTTATTGTTTTAATTGTTTAGAAGTCTTACATTTAGCAAACTAGATGTCTGCAGTCCATGGGGTCGTAAAGACACGATTTAGTGACTGAACAACAATATTTTCTGCATTGCCTCTTGCATTTATTTCCATGTTTCTGTTATTCTTAAGAGATAAAAAAATAATGTTTTCAAGTTGCTAAATCATGTTCAAATCTTGGTGACCCCATGAATTGCAGCATGTCAAACTTCCCTCTCCTTCACTACCTCACAGAGTTTGCTCAGATTCCTGTTTATTGAGTCGGGGATGTTATCTAACCATCTTATCTTCTTTGGCCCACTCCTCCTCCTGCTGTCTTTTTCCAATGAGTCAGTTATTCACATCTGGTGGCCAAAATACTGCAGCTTTAGCTTCAGCATCAGTCCTTCCAGTGAGCATTCAGGGTGGATTTCTTTTAGGATGGTCTAGTTTGATCTCCTTGCAATCCAAAGAACTCTCAAGAGTCTTCTCCAACACCACAATTAAAATGCATCAACTCTTTGGTGCCCAGTTTTCTTTATGGTCCAACTCTCACATTCATGCTTGACTACTGGAAAAACCATACCTTTGACTAGACGGACCTTTATTGGCAAAGAGATGTCTTTGCTTTTTAATACACAGTCTAGGTTTGATGTATCTTTCCTTTCAAAGAATAAGGTTCTTTTAATTTCATGGTTGCAGTCACTATCTGCAGTGATTTTGGAGCCCCCTAAAGAAGGCAATGGCAACCCACTCCAGTACTCTTGCCTGGAAAATCCCATGGATGGAGGAGCCTGGTAGGCTGCAATCCATGAGGTCGCGAAGAGTCAGACACGACTGAAGCAACTCTAGCAGCAGCAAAAAAATTATCACTGCTTCCACTTTTACACCATTATTTGCCATGAAGTGATGGGACTGCACGCCATGATCTTTGTTTTCTGAATGTTGAATTTTAAGCCAACTTTTTCACTCTCCTCATTCATCCCCATCTAGAGGCTCTTCAGTTCTTTTTCACTTTCTGCCATTAGAGTGGTGTCATCTGCATATCGATGTTATTGATATTTCTCCCAGCAATCTTGATTCCAGCTTGTGACTTATCCAGCCCAGCGTTTCTCATAATGTACTCTACATAGAAGTTAAATAAGCAGGGTGACAATATATAGCCTTGACGTACTCCTTTCCCAATGTTGAACCAGTCTGTTCCACGTCTGGTTCTAACTGTTGCTTCTTGACCTGTGTACAGATTTCTCAGGAGGCAGGTCAGGTGGTCTGCTATTCCCATCTCTTTAAGAATTTTCCACAGTTTGTTATGATCCACATTGTTAAAGACTTTTATGTAGTCAATGAAGCAGAAGTTTTTCTGGATTTTCCTTGTTTTCTCTATGATGCAACAAATGTTGGCAATTTGATCTCTGGTTCCTCTGCCTTTTCTAAACCTTGCTTGTACATTTTGAAGTTCTTAGTTCACATAATGCTGAAGCCCAGCTTGAAGGATTTTGATCAATACCTTTCTATCATGTGAAATGAGTGTAATCATATGGTAGTTTACTTACTTAAGAGATCAAAAAAAGTTATTAGTCTTCTAATAATAAATAGGCCTGGATACAAAATAGGTTGGAATCCAAGTTCTCTGAACCTGATTTACCTTAGTTCTGAATAACACTTTGAAACTTAAATTAGACTGTTGAAGAGTTTTGGACTTGATGGGAGAAGGTGAGGGTGGGATGATTTGAGAGAACAGCATTGAAACATGTATATTATCATATGTGAAATAGATCACCAATCCAAGTTCGATGCATGAAACCAGACACTCAAAGCTGGTGCACTGGGATGACTCTGAGGGATGGGATGGGGAGGGAGGTGGGAGGGTGGTTCAGGATGGGGGACACATGTATACCCATGGCTGATTCATGCCAGTGTATGGCAAAAACCACCACAATATTGTAAAGCAATTAGCCTCCAATTAAAATAAATAAATTAATAATAAAAAAAACAAATTAGACTGTTGAAACCTTAAAAAAAGAAATGTTTCCATGAACTTAGCTTTTATGTCAAATTTCAGACATTTAAACTATTTTATCTAAACTTTGTTTTTCATTACATGGTTTCAGAAGAATAAACAAAGAAGAAAAATTATCTAAAACAAGACCAGACTCATAATTATAATCACCTACTGTTTCAGAGTGCACATATTATTTCTTAAAATGACACCAAAATAAATCTGTAGATGAATTTCTAACATTTCTATTGTCAATACACTGATTAAAAAGTACATTATTGACACTGGCAATAATTATTCTGGGAAAAAAGTGATAAACTTTAAAATGTCAAGCTGTTTAAACTTTTCAAATTTAGAAAACACATTATTTGTGAGATACTGTCAAGAATGTTTAACTAATAAGAGTGCTACTAGAATGTGCTGGGAGTAGGCTGACACGCTCTAAGACAGAACAGGATCAAGGCAGCTTAGAACTTTATAGAAACTGCTTATGTAAGTCATATAATGGTCTTCTAAATGTCTTGTTTGCAGTAAGAATGAGAAGAGATGCCTTAATGAGATACAAGGTACTTGTGTTGGAGGACCCCAGATTGTGACTGCCATTAATAAATGGTGGTGGATTAAGAGGATATATCACCAAGTCAGAATTATGAAAATTTTAGAGATTCTTCAGGGGGCTTTATCTTCAAATACCAAGACTCTTTTTCTGGCATGTAAATTGCTTGGTGCTGGATCATATCTAAGTATCTTTTCTTTTCTTTTTCATTTTGGAAAGGATTTTGGTGTCATTCAAGTCAATGAACAGCTGAACTGACATGAACACAAACTGTCACTTCAAGAATCCATCTCCAAGGCAAATAATGAAGCTGGAATAAAAAAAGAAACAAAACATATTTCCTGTCAGTCAACTGTCAGGATGTTTATTTGTTTCTTTAAGCAAAGTACTCAGATAAGAGCTGAGGAAACAGATTGTCACTTATAATATTGTTTAATAAAGAATTTGGGTGAACTGAAGATATTCTTTGTTCATCTGTCAGGTAATTCCAAAATAAAGTTCTTTCATGATTCTACAGAAACCAGAAAACCTTTCCTTCAAATTTTCCTATTCTGAGCAAAATGTGAATAAGCTAAAAGATATGCAAAAAATAAGTTAAATGAATAAAATCAACTTGAAAGAAATAAAATTTCCTAACGAGTTTTTCTACCCTTGTGATTTTAGGCCACTTATGTCTGATATAAATTGAAAGGAAGTGGGTTTAATGACCTAAGATATATATATATTTTATCATTTAACTGGCTTCAAAACTGGAAATGACATAAATGCGAGCACATGATTTGTGTAAGCATTCCTGTCATGCTGAATGAAAAATCAGGAATCAAGACTGAAGTTCACCTAACCTTGTATTTTCATAACAAAGGCCACTGCAGCAAATTATTCAAATCATTCCATTTGGAACCCTTTGTTCATTTATAAAATACTTTTGTATTCTATGGATCCAAGGGTAAAAATTATGAACCAAAAATTGAGTGAGATAACACAACTTAGATAGTAGAGGTGTTGTAATTTACAGGTTCATTGCAGCAGCCAGACTATCCTCAGGATACATCCTTGGATGGCAAAGACCTTAATGCCAGTTTGCAGATATAGAGACTGAATGAGTGCTGCTGCAGTTTCTCCATCTGCAGACATGTGGCTCTTGCACTTTTGGCTCAGTACTCTATTTCTGTATTTCCTCAGTATATATTGAGCTAAGAAATGTGTTACTTTTAATTCCAATTCTTGTTCTTATTGAATGTAAAACGCAAACTTTTTTTGTTACAGTCACTCAGTTTCTTTGTCCATTTCCTTACACAATTTCCTTTCCCTTTCTTTCCCATTTCCTCTTCAATTTCTACCAAGGTGTATCCCTGCCCTCTCACTACCCCTCCTGATCTTCTACAGTTTGCCCTGATTTTAGTATTGAATCACAAGGGAAATGAAGTTCCCTTTCATACATTTCAAATGTTTCCTGCATTTCAAATTGACTAATGTACATTAGTGCTTAGTGTAAATTTATTCCTAGAGTCTTTTCATAGGACTGTCCCAGAAGAGCTTTGTAAATAATATGGATAGATTTGGAGACTTCAGGAGAAATATAGAATATATCAATATAATTTATAACTTTAGTTCTGAGTTAAATTAGTATTGTGTTTGCACCATTAAATACAGTTTTCAAATGAGCCAGTTTCTCTCACTGAAATGGTAGTTGAGAAATAACCTACAAGGGTCTGTAAAAAAATCATAATTATTATTTTTATCAAGTTAGAACCTTTAGATAGTTTACTTTTATTTTTTAATTAATTAATTTTAATTGGAGGCTAATTACAATATTGTAGTGGTTTTTGCCATGCATTGACATGAATCAGACATAGGTTTACTTTTAACTAAAATTCTTTGCTTTCTGGAAAAAAACACATTTTTCCCCATTTGTTGCATGAAGATAACATTTCAAATAAGTGGGTAGAGACCTTGATCTCTTCCATCAGAACAGTGCCTCTGTGAGCACCACAACATTGTGAAGCAATTACCCTCCAACATAAAAATGAATAAAGTAAGCAGACTGGTGAGAAAGAGACATTCCTGCTAACTCAGCTTTCCAGTCCAAAGGATCTTAGGAATTAGGGGTTACAGTTAATTGGAGGTGAAGATAAATTTAGTCAGATATTCAGCAGTTGTTTATAAGAAACTTTTAATGGTGGTATGCACACATTTTGAGGGTTATATTGCACAGTAAGATATTAAAAGCTCAGAGAAGCCCTATAGTAGAAACAAGCAGCAATCACAATAAAAGCTACATTAGATCTTTCTCAAAGTTGTTTGACCACAAGCCTTCTGCACATTAGTTTCAGAAAATTATTGACACTTCACAAAACACTCATAAAATAAAATTAAAGTCCAAGTTCTTGAGTCAGAGTACATTGATTATAAAACAGAAACTGTCTCAAAAACTATTAGCTTGATTCTTAACCAGTAACTTAAATATTTTTGAACTTCAATGTTTATCTTCAAAATTAGTATCATGCAAAAAATATTAATAACTACCTAACATGATAATTCTAAAGATTAAACAAATATTCAAGAGTTAATTATAAACCACAAGCTCTAAGCAATTGGTTAGAATAAGAAAATGTAACTTTTGAATGTTCAGTTTTGGGTTCTGACAAGCTTATCTTCAAATCCTCACTGCCTTTGTGGCATTTTGCAAATATCTTTTCATTCATATACCTAACTTTTCTCATCTGTCAACTGGGATTAATAGCACATAACTTGCATTGGAAGAATTGGACATAAAGATTAGAAATCCTATAATACAGTTATTTTCCAATATATGATAATAACAATTTGAATTTTTTTTTAAGTTTGTGTTTGTATTCAATATGTTATAAAGTGTGTAGAAAAGTGAGAAATACATGAGCTATCAGGATCCTGGTAAAAGAGAATTTTTTTTCACAGTAGCAAAAAAAAAAAAATCTAGTGGTTTTTGTGTTTTTCAAGAAAAATGATGAAGAGGACAGTGCTAGAAATGACAAGCCCTTTTTAAAACCAGATCATTAAAAATAAAAATGATCATGCTATGATCAAATAGTGTTGTTTAGTAGTTTAAACTGTGTATCATATGTGATCAGAATTTGACATTCAATATGTGATAACACCTTGAAGCAATTTATGGCCTGGGTATTATTACCTTTTCTTTTAGGTACTAGGCTCAATAAAAACAGCTGTTAGTAGAACTTTTCATCAGAATTTGCAACAGTTCTCCGTGGGAGCACAGGTTAGGTGACTATCTGGCTCCATCAGTGTTAGCGGAACCATGTGACTAACTGTGGTCAATGAGTTCTGATGGAAAATCAAGAGTTTAATTAATTGACAGTTCAAAATCTTCCAAAGCTCTCTTTGGCTTCTGGAAAAGTTACAGAGAATATTCAATTCTGACTGATACTGCTTTTTCCATGAGTGAGGGACTGGGGTGAGAAGAGTTTCACTTAACATCCACTTTCGTTAGATAGATCTCAATGGACATATAGCATGCGTAGACAAAAACAAACTTTTCTTATTCTAAGCTTGGAAAGTGTTTCCTGGCTCAACATAAATTAGACCATCCTGGTTAATATATCAGAGATATGTTTTTAGCTTTATGGCAATTAAAGAAACAACTGGTTTTGAAGCTGTTCTCTAACACCAGTGCTTTTGCTCATATTCCTACATCTTACTGTAACTCCCCAAATGTGATATGTACATATGCAATAATTCTAAGAATTATGAGAGAATACTAATGACACATGGATTGAACTAATAGCACTTATACTCTTGTATCTTATATGTGTTCATTTGGGCTAATCAAACATTTTTGGTGCTCTATTTTATTTTCTCTGCTGCTGCCTGGAGAATCCCATGGACAGAGGAGCCTGGTGGGCTGCAGTCCATGGGGTCATTAAGAGTTGGACACGACTGAGCGACTTCACTTTCACTTTTTGCTTTCATGCATTGGAGAAGGAAATGGCAGCCTACTCCAGTGTTCTTGCCTGGAGAATCCCAGGGACAGGGGAGCCTGGTGGGCTGCCGTCTATGGGGTCGCAGAGAGTTGGACATGACTGAAGCGACTTAGCAGCAGCAGCAGCAGCAGCAGCTGGTTAGTAGCTTCAGTTTTGGCCAACGCTGTGACCCTGTGGACTGCAGCCTGCCAGGCTCCTCTGTCCGTGGAGTTCTCCAGGCAAGAATGCTGCAGTGGGTTGCCAAGCCCTCCTCCAGGGGATCTTCCTGACCCAGAGATCGATCCCAGGTCGCCCGCATTGCAGGTGGATTCTTTACTGTCTGAGCCAGCTCTACCAGATTTATTCTTGTAACATCTTTGTATTTTTTTGGTAATTGTGTTGGAAATGGGTATGTATGTATATATCCTGAAATGCACACAGTTGTCCCACTAGATGGAAAGTGTAAGAAGCTCATAAAATACTTACATTTGTCACACAATCTATTGCATGCCTTGCGTATTTTCCTTCGGCATGGTAGAGCCTCCATAGTACAATGTTTTGGCCTTAAAATAATTGCCTTTTAAAGAAATCAAGAGAAAAAAACAATATATGTACACATATTTAAAATTCCTGGGGATTGTTTATTCCTTCCTATGCTTAAAACCATCTATTTCTGCTTTATTGACTATGCCAAAGCCTTTGACTGTGTGGATCACAATAAACTGTGGAAAATTCTGAAATGGATGGGAATACCAGACCACCTGACCTGCCTCTTGAGAAATCTGTATGCAGGCCAGGAAGCAACAGTTAGAACTGGACATGGAACAACAGACTGGTTCCAAATAGGAAAAGGAGTACATCAAGGCTGTATATTGTAACCCTGCTTATTTAACTTCTATGCAGATTACATCATGAGAAACGCTGGACTGGAAGAAACACAAACTGGAATCAAGATTGCCAGGAGAAATATCAATAACCCCAGATATGCAGTTGACACCATCCTTATGGCAGAAAGTGAAGAGGAACTAAAAAGCCTCTTGAAGAAAGTAAAAGAGGAGAGTGAAAATTTTGGCTTAAAGCTCAACATTCAGAAATCAAAGATCATGGCATCCGGTCCCATCACTCCATGGGAAATAGATGGAGAAACAGTGGAAATAGTGTCAGACTTTATTTTGCGGGGCTCCCAAATCATTGCAGATGGTGACTGCAGCCATGAAATTAAAAGACGCTTACTCCTTGGAAGAAAAGTTATGACCAACCTAGATAGCATATTCAAAAGCAGAGACATTACTTTGCTGACTAAGGTCCGCCTAGTCAAGGCTATGGTTTTTCCTGTGGTCCTGTATGGGTGTGAGAGTTGGACTGTGAAGAAGGCAGAGCGCCAAAGAATTGATGGTTTTGAACTGTGGTGTTGGAGAAGACTCTTGAGAGTCCCTTGGACTGCAAGGAGATCCACCCAGTCCATTCTGAAGGAGATCAACCCTGGGATATCTTTGGAAGGAATGATGCTAAAGCTGAAACTCCAGTATTTTGGCCACCTCAGGCGAAGAGTTGATACATTGGAAAAGACTCTGATGCTGGAAGGGATTGGGGGCAGGAGGAGAAGGGGACGACAGAGGATGAGATGGCTGGATGGCATCACTGACTCGATGGACGTGAGTCTGAGTGAACTCCAGGAGTTGGTGATGGACAGGGAGGCCTGGCGTGCGGCAGTTCATGGGGTCGCAAAGAGTCGGACACGAATGAGCGAGTGAACTGAACTGAAGTGATACTCTTCTGACTATAATTCTTTTAGTATTTATTGGATATTGTCTTTCCTTCTGGATCATTACTAAAGGCTATTTTTTTTTTTTTCCTGGGTACCAAAGTCTACCTGATAGCTTCTTGTTTTTAGCATTTGGCAATATTTGTCCTTTGTATCACTATTGCCCTCTATGTAATGTGTCCTTTTTTATTTTTATTTTTTGGAATTTTTCTTTATCATTGCTGTTTATCATTTGGCAACGATGTGCCTTTGTTTGATTTTCCTTTGATTCATCCTGTTAGAGTTTGCCAAAATCTTGGTTCTATGGACTAATGTTTTCAAAAATCACTGGGAAATTTTCACAGGTACTATTTTGGATCATTCTCTGTCTTCCATGTTTCCGGGACTTGTAGGTTATTACATGTTGGTAGCGTGTAGATGATCACAGGTGGATTATGCTTATTGTCCTATAAGTTGAAAGTGAAAGTGAAGTTGCTCAGTTGTGTCCTACTCTTTGCGACCCCATGGACTGTAGCCTACCAGGCTCCTCTGTTCATAAAATTTTCCAGCCAAGAGTATTGGAGTGGGTTCCCGTCCTTCTAAGACTTGATGTTTCCCCCTAATTTTCCATTATGTTCATGAGATTGGGCACTTTTACTGATGTATGTTGACGTTTATTATTCTTTCCATAGTGTCCTATATATGAATGTTTAGAATTTTTTTAAATTTCATGTATTATATTTTTCAGGTGTAGAATTTTAATTTGCTTTGTTTGTGGTTTATATTACTGTGCTGAAATCCCCTATTTCATATCATTTTTTGCATGTTTAATAAAATATTTATAATAGAAGCTTTTTAATTTCTTAACTGATTATAACAATATCTTTGTCATCTTGGAATCTATCTATGTTTACTAAATTTGCATTGATATTCTGTAGTTTCTTCTGGTTTCTCATATCTACTAATTTTGATTGGATGATAGACAATGAAAATGGTATATTTTATAGAGTTGGATCATGTTACCTTTTCATTTTATTTTGTCTTGGTGAGCAATTATACACTTACAGAAACTTTTGATTCTCTCACCTTTGGGTTTTATGTCTTTATTAGGAAATACCTTGTTCAGTTTTGATTTTTAGTCTTAGTGTGTGTTTCTTTTAAGACTTTTCTTGAGATTTCATTTCATTTCTGGGATATCAACTAAATGTTACAGAACCCAGCAAGTTCTCCCCCTTCACACTACCCTAGAACTTTACAATCTCCTAATACTACACAACATTTTTTTTCTAAACCTCTCATCCGATAAAAGCTGCTTTCTGTTGAGGTCCATGAAGCCTTTCTTGCACTATGTTGCTTACTCTTTTCCAGGAATTTGCAAGAGTTCCTCATGTGGACTTCTGAAGCTGCCTTTCTGCTGAGCTTTTTCCCCTGCTGCATGCTACTTCACAAGTTCCAGCCACATCACTAGCCTTAATGACCCTATCTTGCTATTTAGCTCAGCAAGGCCATATAATCTGTTTGGATTTCATACCTCTGCCCCATATTCTGTAAAATATCTCAGGAAAGAAATTTGAGGCAATGTTGAGTTCCCTGTATGCACTTCCTTCTCATATGTATTAAAATCCTATGCTTCCTACTTTCCAATACCTACTAACATATATGCTTCGGCTTCCCTGATGGCTCAGCAGGTAAAGAATCCACCTGTGATGCAGGAGACACAAGAAACATGGGTTCGATCCCTGGGCTGGGAAGATCCTCTGGAGGAGGAAATGGCAAACAAATCCAGGAGTCTTGCCTGAACAATCCAATGGATAGAGGAACCTGCTGGTCTCCAATCCACAAGGCTGCAAAAGATCAGACTTGATTAACCACGCAAATTGACATTTTCTTTGGAAATATACACATATTTGTTGCTTAGTCTCTAAGTTGTGTTCAACGTTTTTCTGATCCCATGTGCCGGGGTCCAGCCCCAGTGGTCTAGGCAATTCGAAGTGGGGACAGAGTCGGCATCCTAGGAATTAATTGCTTAATTAAAGATATGGAGGGAGATTAGAAAGAAATAGTGTAGTAGGAAAATAAGTGGTGAAAAAGTTTCTGAATAACTTTGTTTACGTGGAAAACCAATAAAACTCCAAGACAAGGAGTTTGCACCATCTACGTAGGCCACCGGCACCCACTTGAATAGTGGAGGGTGCCCTGCCTTGGGCTCCCTCTCACATGGGTCTTAGAAGCCAGGAAAAGTAAGTAGACATGGTGAGCCTCCATGCTCCAGATGGGAATTCAGCCAGAAAAGAAGAGAACGAGAAAAGACCACACGGGGGGAACCAGTCTTTCAGGAACTGGTCTTTTCTTTATTTTCCAGGTCCACTTTTATACTTTTAGTTGTACATAGAGATAAATGTAAGAAACAGAGTCATGCAGGGTCAGCTGCTCCGACCCTTATCAGCATATCTTTGTTCTTACAAGGGTCTTACATTTGTTCACAATATCTTCTGGTCTGGAGACCGGTTAACATTTTATGGCCCCACCTTTCTTTCTATTGATAAAGGTTAATCAATCAGAAAATTTGTTTTCCCTTAAGATCTGTTTAGTCTTAGTTCAGTTCAGTTCAGTCGCTCAGTCGTGTCTGACTCTTTGCCACCCCATGAATTGCAGCACACCAGGCCTCCCTGTCCATCACCAACTCCCAGAGTTCACTCAGACTCACGTTCATTGTGTCAGCGATGCCATCCAGCCATCTCATCCTCGGTCATCCCTTTCTCCTCCTGCCCCCAATCCCTCCCAGCATCAGAGTCTTTTCCAATGAGTCAACTCTTCGCATGAGGTGGCCAAAGTCCTGGAGTTTCAGCCTCAGCATCAGTCCTTCCAAAGAACACCCAGGGCTGATCTCCTTCAGAATGGACTGGTTGGGTCTCCTTTAGTCTTAAGATAGTGATAAAGCTACATTTTTACACAGCATGGACACAATGATTTATAACAAAGAAAGAGGAGTACAGTGATCTATAACAAAAGAGAAAATTCATTAACTCAAAAAGTCTAGTATTGCTAACATCAAAACCACTATATTTCCCTTTCTACATTCCAATTACATTGATTAACATAGGCCCAGGTGCCTAAGGATATGGAGGCCTGGTGGCAATCATTGACTCATCAATGAGAAAAGCCCTATTAAGACTTTCAAAATACTCCAAACTCTCTGTGCTGTTTATGGTTGAGAGGTAGTAAACAATCCTGTATGTAGTAGCAAGAGTGTGGATAATCCTGTCACACAAGCTAGTCTGCAGCAGAGAGGTTTGACCTGAGACACTCTTGTCATGCCCAGGAGATTTATTATCTGGAGTCCTAAGTTAACTCCTTTGCAGAGAGAGGTGATGGGGGAGAGCCCCCCGTAAAGTCAGAGGTGTAGGTGAGAGCATAAAGCGGTAAAGTAGGCAGACTCTGGTTATGGGGGTAGATGCTCAGGAACAGGGGGTCTCCTGAGACTCGATCCTGCCTTTGTGTATGCTGAGCCCCCTTCCTCATGACCTTTGCCACGGGCAGAGTTCCTCACACTGGCTCCTGGCACCCATGGACTATAATAAGACAGTAAGAAGCTGACAATGCTAAACACTCAAAAAACAAAGATGATGGAATTTGGTCCCATCACTTCAGGGCAAATAGATGGGAAAAAAATAGAAACAGTGAGAGAACTTTATTTTCTTGGGTTTCAAAATCATTGCAAATGGTGACTGTAGCCATGAAATTAAAAGATGTTTGCTCCTTGGAAGAAAAGCTACGACAACCCTAGACAGCATACTAAAAAGCAGATACATCATGTTGTCAACAAATTTCTATATAGTCAAAATTATGTTTTTCTAGGAGTCATGTATGGATGTGAGAGTTGGATCATAAAGAAAGCTGAGAGCCGAAGAATTGGTGCTTTTGAACTGTGGTGTTGGAGAAGACTCTTGAGAGTCCCTTGGACTGCAAGGAGATCAAACCAGTCAATCTTAAAGGAAATCAATCCTGAAAATTCATTGGAAGCACTGATACTGAAGTTGAAGCTCCAATACTTTGGCCACCTGATGTGAAGAGCTGATTCATTGGAAAAGACCCTGATGCTAGGAAAGACTGAAGGTGGGAGGAGAAGGGGGTAACAGAGAATGAGATGTTAAATTATTGGAGCTAATATATTTAATTGTCAAATTCATTTAATTCTCCAAAAATTGTTGTATCATTAGAAGGAAGAGCAAGGGGGTGGGGGAGGAAGGGAATGAGAGGCAGGAAAGGGAGGAGTGGAGGAGGAAGAGGAGGAGGAGCTCTTCTTCTTAATAAATATAAACTCCGTTTATGAAATGCTTGGGAGTGAAAATCTAATGGACAGAAAAGTCTTTGGTTTTAATAATAACACAGAAACCTAAAAGTATAGACATGTTTTGAAGGATCGAATGATACTAATTACTTTATAAAAAGTAAAATTGAAATGAAAAATTTCAAAAGGGCAATTTTCCAAGGAGAGTCACTTCATTAACTTTAGTTATTATTCAAGGTTTGTTCCAGGATATTTTTAATATTTGCTGAACTCTGATTTCATTTCAGATATCAAAGTAACAAATAGCCCAAAAGGTCAGCAATTAAATCACAATTTGGTGACTACTTCCTCAGTGTAACACTTTGCTAGAATAGATATGTACTATAGATGAAGAAAAATTAAATATAGATGACTAGAAACTTTATTTTACTGATATTTGTTTGATTTTTTATAATTTAACCCAGCATAAACGTCCCTCCAGACTCCAAGACTACTGTCAGAAAATCAGCTAACTGTCAAGAAAAGTTCATGTTACTGAAGCATTGTGAATTATTATTTTTTTATGTGATGAAAAGTAACACAAATGGAAAACAGCTGTCAGGCATAATTCAATTCATTATTATTTAATGCAATAGACAAAGGTAGAATCTTATGAAATATTAATTCCTATAAAAATAGAAGCACCATCACAGCCATTTTTTCCAACTCCTGACGGCACTAAGGGAGCCAACACAAAGTTGTGTGGTGTCCATAGCATTCTGTAAGTTGGCTGATCTTCACCTTGTCACCAGAAGGGTCTAAGAATGGTCATATAATTGTGGGCAGTGGAGTCAGAAGAGGCTTCTTTTTCCTACAATCCACAGAGAATAACTACCATGCAGTGTTAGATAAACTATGCATTTAAAACATTTAAGATCAAATTATTGAACATTTACAAGATAAATTTGGTAATCAGTCTTTAAAAATACCTGCTTTATTTTTGTTGATGTTGTGGTTGTTGAGGTTGTTGACCTTTGTCTTATGTGGCCACAAAGTATTAGTTCTCTAATTTAATTTTTCCTAAATGAGACAAGAGGTCTCCACTCTTACCAGGAAGAGATGACTAGTGCTGATAAAGCTGTGAAATTAATACACCCTTCCACTCTTTTAAATTCTTAATTCTAAAGAACACATCTTTTTAAAGCACAGTCTTTACTTTTGATTCCCTAAAATCTGTCCATGGTTTTCTGTGTTTTTAATAGTTTTTCTTTAAAAAAAACGGTATGATGGCATGTAACAGAAGACATTATACGACCTGGCCCTGTGTATTTCTCCAGATTTATCCAAAACGCTTCCATTTTCAGCCTATAAATTTTAGCTTCCAGTTTTCTTGTATTATGCTACCTCAGAATTTATGCGTTTACCTCATTCTTCCCCATCTTTTCTAGTTCTATAACTTGTTTATCCATTTTCGTTCTCTAAATTTCAAAATCTGAAGGAGGCACTCTCTAAACTTCTTTTGCTATGACTATTACTTTTCTTCTTCCCTCTGCATTTTTCATAACGGTTGCTATTTTTAAATTAAATACATATCATTGTTCTGTGAAGTGCATCCCTCTCATTATAACCTGAGTCCCATAAGGGCAAGGACTGTGTTTTGACAATTTCCTTATTGAATGTATGACAAGTAACAGGTATTAATATTTGTTGAATAAATAAAAATGAAGGGTTTTACTACTTCACGAACCATAGAATAGCAGTAACAGAAAAGGAATTTGTTTTTAGGACAGTGCATCATCAGCAGAGTTAACACAAATATTTCCATTTAACCGTTGGAAACACATATCACACTTATGAAGAATAAGCATAGTAATTTGCGGTAAATTTGATCCTAAGTTTCATTCAATTCTTGACTTATTTGTAAAGCTGTTTTGCCGTTTATCACGTGCAGGACTGTGTCCCCACCAAGAGTTCACTCATCTGTTTGCAGTGATCTGTGCTCGGCGGAGTTCTGTCACGCCCTTCACAGATCCTGGTACTTTCTTGAATAACTTACAGACACGTAATAAAAACTTGACTAATTACATTGTAATAGATTTCACATCTCTGCATTTTG
The DNA here is from genome assembly GCF_014754425.2 of Oryx dammah. Taxonomy (NCBI): domain Eukaryota; kingdom Metazoa; phylum Chordata; class Mammalia; order Artiodactyla; family Bovidae; genus Oryx; species Oryx dammah. The sequence continues at coordinate 91,489,736 of NW_024070203.1, read as the reverse complement.
CTATCAAAAACAACTTTAAATGCAGCTGAGAAAGGGCATCACAGAGGCACACACGGATATCCTGTTTTCTTATAGACAGAAAAAAATGTTTAGCATATTAAAATTGTGCTTTACATCAGTTGTTTTGGCACTGCAGGGACCCAGACATATAAGCGATGCATCTAGCCTCCCCTTCGCAATGAGCCTTCTGACGCTCATCGCAGAAGGACATGGGGAGGGGCGTCACTTCAGGCTGCTATTTGATCATCTCTGATTTGGTGGGTTTTGTTGGGAAGAAGCAGTTTACGACCATCAGAAACCAGACTTCTCGGAAACTTATGAGCTCTGTTTTGAAGGAGTGTGTGATGAGAAAATGGTATTCATAGGATGATAAGGAAAAAAGAAAAATGATTCTCTTTACCTAAAAGGATGATTTTAATGTGAACTGCTCTTTGTGTTTAGTCACACACACAATTTAGTTTTTATGAAGAGCACAAAAACTAAAGCTATATTATACAGATAGAAAATAAGGGTATTAAATTAATTAAATAGTTTTCATTTTTTCTTTATTCTGTAAACTATCAAATCAGTTTTCACATGAATTTAGAAATTATAACAACTACAATAGTTAAATAATCTATGTTTTAGATAATAAAAACTCTATTTAAAATTTCATGATATTCAAAGTGGCATTTTTATCATAGCAATTTTCTTTCAAAGAGATGAAACATTATTGTCAGTAGCATTTTATTTTGTAGAAATGAGAAAATTAAAGTGCAGTTATCTTTTCTTACATCTAAATTAAGCAACCAAAAGTATAAAATGTCAGTTGAACTAATAATTATATTTGAGGAATTACATTTTAGAACCCATGAAATACCTATGGAAATTGGAAAAAATAATAATAATTTTCTCTCAACAGATAAGACTGTTTTATTTACCTAAAGTTGTTTAGAACAAAACATATTTTCTAACTGTGTAAACTTGTCTCTTATATGGTGATTGAATTATGTTTGTGACTAACATAAAAGTATTAGGGTTCCCCAGAGAAACAGATCCGTGTGTGTGTGTGTGTGTGTGTATACACACATATCTGTTATACGAATTGGCTTATGTGAGTGTGGAGACTGAAAAATCCTGTAATCTGTTATCTTCAAGCTGGGAGCCTGGAAAGCTGATTTTGTAATTCAGTGTGAGTCCAAAAGTCTGAAAACCAGGAGCAGAGACGCCCTGGCGTAGAAGAAAAGCATCTCAGCCTGAGCACATAGAGCAAATCTGCAGTTCCTTCCCACTTTTGCTGTAGTCAAGCCCTCAAGAGATGAAACGATGCCACACATATTAGTGATGGTGGTCTTCTTTACTCAGTCTACAGATTCAAATAATTGTCCCTTGAGAAACACCTTCACAGATAACACTGAGAAGTAATGTTCTATTAATACCAGCTATCTAGCTATCTTTTAGCTCAGTCAAATTGACCATAAAATTAACCAGTCCAAGGTGGTACCAGGATAATAAAATATGTGAGATAGGAAATGTTTGTTGATATCCTCCCTAGATTTTCCATTCTACCATCAGATCCTTTCATGGGCATCCAGGCCTGAATTTCAATTTAACTGAAATTCATTGACTATTCACTCAGTTCTTACCTGGTTTCCTCTTTTCCTCTCATCGACTATACTTGAAGATCTTCTGTAAATCAGTCTGTTCTTTAATATGTATTCCTTTCTATTTTCTCCTTCTCCATCTTGCTATTCTGGAGGATGATTTACATGCTAAAATAATGAAAATAACCCAGTTGAATTCTGTTAGTTGACTATAAACCTGGTTAGTTTTATAGTTCCTAGTTATAGTTCAATAGTTCCACTCTAAAATAAAGCTTCTCTATGAGCAACTTAAACTAGAATAGAGATTTTTAAAATGATTTCTGAGCCTGCTGTACCCTGAAACCTCTGTATTTGCCCAGTTTTAGATATATACTTTTCTGGGATCTTAGCACCAAGTTTTACTGTGCTTTCTTTGTGTGCAGATCTCCATATAGATCTTAAAATAGCATATTTCTTATTTCACGCTTAAAGAGGCATCTCTTAGCTCATGCTCATATCTTTTACTAAACTTTATATATGTTTTTTGACTTAGAACAATAACCACTGTTCTCATGGATCTGTGGTTGGATGTGTGTGTGCTCAGTTGCTCAGTCATGCCCCACTCATTGTGACTCCACGAACTATAGCCCTCCAGAGTCCTTTGTCCATGGAATTTTCCAGGCGAGAATATTGGAGTGCTGCTGCTGCTGCTGCTAAGTCACTTCAGTTGTGACTCTTAGTGACCCCATGGACCACAGCCTACCAAGCTCCTCCATCCATGGGATTTTCCAGGCAAGAGTACTGGAGTGGGTTGCCATTGCCTTCTCCATACTGGAGTGGATTTTGCTATTTCCTATTCCGGGGGAACTTCCTGACCCAGAGATGGAACCTGGATTGAACCTGCATCTCTCTCATCTCCTGCATTGGCAGGCAGCTTCTCCACCACTGCTCCACCTGGAAAGACCCGTGGTTGTATGAGAGCTTGCTGATCTAGGCTAGCCCGGACTCAGATGATCTGTTTCTGCTCCAAGCAACTATATTCTATTCCTTCTCCTACAACTAGTGGATCCGTTCCGGCATTTTTTTTCCCCCCAAGGCAATGTCAGAAGCACAAGAAGGAAAAGAGAAATATATTAGACCTTTCGAGGTCTAGGCTCGGAACTGGCATGGCGTTACTTCTGCCTTATTCTATTGGCCAAAACGTAGACTTCTACTTTTTACAGAAGTTTTAGATGCACATCAATACTGAGCAGAAAGGACAGAGTTCCCATAGACCACCTTCCCCAACCCATGCAAATAACTTCTCCGTTAACAGCATCCTCCTCAGCTCAAGTGGTACATTTGTTACAACTGATGGACAAACATTGACACATCATTACTGCCAAAGGTTCATAATTTTCATTAGGATTTAGTCTTGAATTTGTACATTCTATGAATTTAGACAAATGTATAATGAAGTATATCCCTCTTTACAGTATTGTGCAGAGTAGTCTCACTGCATTCAAATTCCTCTCTGCTTTGCCCCTTGTTCTTCCCTGGTGGCTCAGAGGTTAAAGCGTCTGCCTGGAATGTGGGAGACCCAGGTTCGATCCCTGGGTTGGGAAGATCCCCTGGAGAAGGAAATGGCAACCCACTCCAGTACTCTTGTCTGGAGAATCCCATGGAGGGAGGTGCCTGGTAGGCTACAGTCCATGGGGTTGCAAAGAGTCGGACACGAATGAGCGACTTTACTTACTTACTTACTTGCCCCTTGTTCCTTTCTCTATCCTACCCTCTGGCAAGAACTGATCTTTTTGCTGACTCCATAGTGTTGTCTTTCCAAGAGTGTTGTTTTTCTAAGTGTGTCGTATTGTTGGAATCACACATTCCAACTCAAATCCTTTTTGACATATATAAGAGTACACATTTTCCTTATACACTGTTCTCTTTAATAAGAAGGAATAAGCACTTAAATTACATGTGAGAAAATATTCAATAAATTGTTACATTTTTCTCTTTCCAGGGAATAATAGACTCTTCAATCTTTAGAAGGGAGAAATGCTTCTTTCTGTTTCAACCGTTCTAGGCATTAATTAAGCAAACTTTATCAAACAAATATGTCCATCTGGAAAACAAGAAATCAGTCTTGAGAATAAGATATTATTTGGTATAAGATTATTAACATTTAGAAGATATTTGTAAATAATATATTAAATTTGAAGTTCTGTGATAGGTAGTACAAGTTAGTCTGCTCCTTTTTTTGTCTTTGCATTGCTTATAGAATGTTTCATGTTCTTCTCTGTTTAAAAATAAGTAAATAAACTTGCTTCTAGCTCTTAAACTATAGAAAATATGTCTGTACTCAAGGTTGGCACACTAATTAGAAATAACTGCAATCTTCACAATGGGAAAAAAATAGATTAACTCTTCAAATGTTTTGCTAGACATGGCATTTCCTATAGCAATTCATAGAAATTGGAAATTTCTTTCCAATGAGCATTTAAGTATGAAATTATTGAAAGATGAAGCTTTAGTAAGTATGATGTAAAATCTGTTTCCATCTATTATAAAACATATGTGAGTCATGTCATAATAATCCAAAAATCAGAAACATTCATATGTGAAATGTGATTTTTTTCCTTAAATTAGGTTTTATTTCAAAAGCATTCAACAAGTGATATTAAACATCTAAGAATAGAGAAAGTGACCTAATAGATTCACAGTCTAATAAGGCTTGGGACATATAAATAAATTACCATTAAAATTATGTGTCACATGTGATACAAATGTTGGGGAATGAGAACAGTTATTTTATTCCTCCATGGAATACCTTAATGAGGCTCTGACACTTAAGAGGTTATACATATTTTCTCTTGATCTTCCAGATTTATTTCCAATATCCTTATTTTTCCTAATTTTCAAAAGAGGGTATGCTTATTTTATTCAATTTTATGTATGAAAAACCGGGCAAAATATACCCATAATTCACCATCCATAAACATTTGAGTATAATTCCAAAATATGCCAACATATATTAAATGTGTATTATTAATGAGATATCTTAAATTCCATTTTTTGTAGTTTTGAAATTCAGTATGTATTTTACACTTAGAGCATACCTCATTTTATACCATTTTATACCAGTTCCATTTCAAGGGCTTAATAACCACAAGTAGATGATAAATCAGTGAAGGCAATGGTGACCCACTCCAGTACTCTTGCCTGGAGAATCCCATGTACAAGGGAGCCTGGTAGGCTGTAGTCCATGGGATCTTGAAGAGTCGGACACAACTGAGTGACTTCACTTTCACTTTTCACTAGATGATAAATAATATTAGAGTATAGCTCAATATAGAGTAAACAGCTTAATATACATATATTAAACATTTGCATTTTCCAGGATCCTTAATTAGTATTAAAATATGCTGCATTTTTTTTTGTTTCTGCCAATTCTTATTATATGACTGATTATGTTTACACATTTTCTTCCTAGGCTAATTATCTAAAAAATATGTGACTTTTATGATTTATTAGAAATTACCTATATTAGGAGATCTAACCAGTCCATCCTAAAGAATATCAGTCCTGGGTGTTCATTGGAAGGACTGATGCTGAAGCTGAAACTCCAATACTTTGGCCACCTGATGTGAAGAGCTGACTCATTGGAAAAGACCCTGATGCTGGGAAAGATTGAAAGTAGGAGGAAAAGGGGATGACAGAGGATGAGATGGCTGGATGGCATCACCGACTCAATGGACATAAGTTTACGTAAACTCCGGGAGTTGGTGATGGACAGGGAGGCCTGGTGTGTTGCAGTCCATGGGGTCGCGAAGAGTTGGACACGACTGAGCGACTGAACTGAACTGAAATTGTTATTATATAAATATCATCCATTCCCTGTTTATTCAATAATGTTCTAAATTTTACCTCAATCTTTAAATTTTTCTGATTTCCCTTATGGGCTTCTCTTATGGCTCAGCTGGTGAATCCGCCTGCAACGTGGGAGACCTGGGTTCAATCCCTGGGTTGGAAAGACCCCCCTGGAGAAAGGAAAGGCTACTCACTCCAGTATTCTGGAATTTCCCTTATGCTTTCGTCTTTGAGCCATGAAGTACATATGTGTGCATGCGTGCTAAGTCACTTTAGTCGTGTCTGAGTCTTTATGACCCAATGGACTATAGCACGTCAGGTGCCTCTGTCCTTGGGATTCTCCAGGCAAGAATACTGGAGTGGGTTGCTATGCCTTCCTCCAGGGGATCTTCCCGATCCAGGGATGGAAACCACGTCTTTGATGTCTTCTGCATTGCAGACCAGATTCCTTACCATCTGAGCCACCTGGGAAGCCCAAAGTATGTATAAGCATGCTTTTTAATTTCCAGAATTGGAGGAAAGGAATTTTTTGATTCATTTATTATTATTGATTTATAAATTAATTCTATTTTTATTTGGAAACATGCTTTCCATTATTTCAATCCATGTAAACTTATTGATATTTATTGTGGTTTGGTGTACTTTCTGTCCTGAAGAATGATGCCATATACAATTGGAAAGTGGAAGGGAAAGTCGCTCAGTCGGGTCTGACTCTCTGTGACCCCATGGCCTATACAGTCCATGGAATTCTTCAGGCCAGAACACTGGAGTGGGTGGCCTTTCCCTTCTCCAGGGGATCTTCCCAACCAGGGCTCAACCTGGGGTCTCCCTAGTTGCTGGCAGATTCTTTACCGGCTGAGCCGTCAGGGGAGACTTATATCCAATCAGGGTGCTCTGTGAATGTCAGTTCAATCTGACTGATAGCACTGTATAGTCTTCTATATCCTCCTGATTTTCTGCCTATTTTATCAGTTATTGAGAGAGCAGTTGATATCTCTAATTAATATTGTTGTATTAACCATCCATTTCTCTTTTTAATTCTGTAAGTTTTGATGAATGAATTTTGAATCTTTCTCCCTAAACGTGTGTATATTTGTATTGCTATACCTTCCTGATATAGTGAATGTTTTAGCATTGTGAAATATTTCTGTTTCTCAGGAATATTTGCCTTAAAGCAAACTGAAGCTCTCTTCAGTTCCTGTTTACATAGTACACTTTTTCTTTCTACTTTCCACTTATTTTATCATTGAATGGAAGGTTTACTAATACATGACATATGGCCAAATTTTGCTTTTTAATCATTTGACAATCTACGGACTATTCACATTTATTGTAATTATTGATATGATTGAAATTTATATTTGGCATTTCTCTGTATGTTTTCCATATTTCTCCCTTATTGTTCTTCTTCTTACTTGACTATTGTTTTGTGTCAAGTAAATATAAAGTTTTAAAATACTATCATATTTCCTTTGTTGTTTATTTTAACTATACACTTTGAAGTTATCTTTCTTTATTGTCTGAGTGATAATGATAGGCATCTTACTGTTTGAGATTAATAATAACTTAATTCAAGTAAAATATAGAAATCTGTTCAAATGTAGCCCCATTCTGTCCTTTTTTTGCTATTATTGTCATATATGCAATGCTTTTATGATGTGCATTGCAACAGTCGGTGTTATAATTTTTTATGAAATCTGTGTCTTCAAAATGTTATGATGGTAAATGATCTAAGAACATATCCATGTTCTTTTATTTTCACCCACAGGTTCACAACCTCTGGTACTCTTTATTTCTTCATTTGAATGTCAGTTATCACCTGGAATTGCTATCTTTTATTTTAAAGGACTTTTTTCAGTGTTTCTTTGAAGAAGGTTATGTGACTCAGTGGTAAAGAATCTGCCTGCAACGCAGGAACCTTAGGAGACTGGAGTTCAATCGCTGGGTAAAGAAGATACCCTAGGGAAGGGCATGGCAACCCACACCAGTATTCTTGCTTGAAGAATCCCATGGACAGAGGAGGCTGCTGGACTACCCTCCAAAGGGTTGCAAAGAGTTGGAAATGACTGATACAAATGTCCGTGCACACACACATGTAATGAACTCTTTCAGTCTTATATTTATCTGGAAATGGCCTTATTTCATCTCCAATTTAGAAAGATATAGATTTTTTTGCTGGATAGAATTCTGGCTTCATAGAGTTTTTGTTTGCTTGCTTTATTAGTTTTTCCCTTCAGAACTTTAAATATCATTTAAAAATAATTGCATTGTCTTTCACCATCTGCTTTATTTAGAGACTTCAGCTGTTAATTGTATTGGTGCTCTTTTGTACATAATGAGTCAATTTTCTCTTCCTATTTTCAAGATTCTCTGTTTACATTGATTTTATCAGTCCTGGGTGTTCACTGGAAGGACTGATGTTGAAGCTTAAACTCCAATGCTTTGGCCACCTGATGTGAAGAGCTGACTCATTTGAAAAGACCCTGATGCTGGGAAAGATTGAGGGCAGGAGGAGAAGGGGATGACAGAGGATGAGATGGTTGGATGGCATCACCGACTCAATGGACATGAGTTTAAATAAACTCTGGGAGTTGGTGATGGACAGGGAGGCCTGGGGTGCTTCGGTTCATGGGGTCACAAAGACTCGGACACGACTGAATGACTGAACTGAACTGAACTATCAATAGCAGTTGGCCATTATATGTCTGTGCATGTTTCTTGGAAGTATAGCTTGTTTTTCACTAAAATTGTGAAGTTTTCAGCCATTTCCCCCCCCCCCCATTTTTTCCCCTAATCTTCTTCATCTCCTCTTTTTCTCAAATTCCCATTACATATGTATTTATGCATTGATTTGTTATCCTACAAGTCTCTGGGATTCTTTTTTTCCCTTTCATTTTTAGCTCTGTCCTTCAGATTGTGCTTTTTTTTTTTTAATTCATCTCTGGATTCAATGATTCTTTCTTCTTGTAATTCAATTATGTCCCCCTGAGTAATATTTTTAATTTTAATTCATTTTATTTTACTTTGCAACTTGAGATATGCTACTTGTTTCCTTTTCATAATTTCCATCTCCACTGTTTCCATACTGTTGTTTAATTTTTTAAACATGATTTTCCTTACATCTTGGAATAAATATATATTTATAGCAGTTTCAAAATGTTAGTCTGTTGTTTGTTACACGCAACATATGAAAATACATGAAAACATTCTATGGACAATTTTCTCCTAGAAAATGGCACACATTTTCTTGTTTATTTGAAAATTCAATATTTTAGGTAATATATTGTGGAAACTATGGATTTAATTTCCTCTCTGAAATTTATTGTTGTTGTTTTATGTTTGCTTACTTGTGAAGTAACTTTTCAAACCAGATTTGTGAAATCAGTCTCACTTGCAATGAGTTATTGCTGGCCTCTCCCTATGATCTTTCAAAAATAAATGTTCTTTTAAAACATTTTTTAGACCTGGCATCACAGATGTCACCTTTATATGCTTATAGATAAGCGGTCAGTTAAATATTAAAGATTTGTCCTAAATACCTCAAACTGGTGGCTCTTATGTCTAGTGGATTTATTTGTGGGTAGGGAGACATATTGAAAGCTCAGGCCATCTGTAGGCCTTCCTAGCTTTGACTTTTCCTTGGGCTCTTTTGCATCTCTAATCCATATGTGCATAACTTTAGAATTTTCAGTTCTAATGAATTGGATGAACCAAGGGCCTATCTGAAGTAAGTCAGAAAGAGAAAAACAAATATTGTATATTAATGCAAGTATATGGAATCTAGAAAAATGGTAGTGATGCACCTACTCGTTTTGCATGGCAGCAATGGAGAAGCTGACACAGAGAACAGAACAGTGGTGGAAGGAGAGGGAGGGGGAGACGGACAGAAAAGGGAGACCCTGGAACATCTCCATTTCCATGTGTGAAATGGAGAGCCAGTGGGAGTCTGCTGCAGGAGGCATTGGCTCAAACCCGGTGCTTTGTGACAATCTAGAAGGATGAGACAGGGTGAGAGATGGGATCAGGAGGGAGGGGACATATGCAAACAGATGGCTGCTTTATGCGGCTGTATGGCAGAAACCAACACGACATAATAAAGTGATTAGCCTCCAATTTAAAATTTAAAAAATATACACGATTCATTTTTCTCTTTCTGACTTATTTCATTCAGTATAACAGGCTCTCAGTTCATCCACCTCTGTTAGGAATATATCTACCTAAAGAAACTAAAGACCTATAAATAGAAAACTATAAAACACGATGAAAGAAATCAAAGAGGACACTAATAGATGGAGAAATATACCATGTTCATGGATCGGAAGAATCAATATAGTGAAAATGAGTATACTACCCAAAGCAATCTACAGATTCAATGCAATCCCTATCAAGCTACCAGTGGTATTTTTCACAGAACTAGAACAAATAATTTCAAGATTTGTATGGAAATACAAAAAACCTCGAATAGCCAAAGCAATCTTAAGACAGAAGAATGGAACTGGAGGAATCAACTTGCCTGACTTCACGCTCTACTACAAAGCCACAGTCATCAAGACAGTATGGTACTGGCACAAAGACAGGAATGTAGATCAATGGAATAAAATAGAAAGCCCAGAGATAAATCCACACACCTATGGACACCTTATCTTTAACAAAGGAGGCAATAATATACAATGGAGTAAAGACAATCTCTTTAACAAGTGGTTCTGGGAAAACTGGTCAACCACTTGTAAAAGAATGAAACTAGATCACTTTCAAACACCACACACAAAAATAAACTCAAAATGGATTAAAGATCTAAACGTAAGACCAGAAACTATAAAACTCCTAGAGGAGAACATAGGCGAAACACTCTCCAACATAAATCACAGCAGGATCTTCTATGATCCCCCCCGCCCCGCCCCAGAATTCTGGAAATAAAGCAAAAATAAACAAATGGGATCTAATTAAAATTAAAAGCTTCTGCACAACAAAGGAAAATATAAGCAAGGTGAAAAGACAGCCTTCTGAATGGGAGAAAATAATAGCAAATGAAGCAACTGACAAACAACTAATCTCAAAAATATACAAGCAACTTATGCAGCTCAACTCCAGAAAAATAAATGACCCAATCAAAAAATGGGCCAAAGAACTAAATAGACATTTCTCCAAAGAAGACATACAGATGGCTAACAAACACATGAAAAGATGCTCAACCTCACTTATTATTAGAGAAATGCAAATCAAGACCACAATGAGGTACCACTTTACACCAGTCGGAATGGCTGTGATCCAAAAGTCTGCAAGCAATAAATGCTGGAGAGGGTGTGGAGAAAAGGGAACCCTCTTACACTGTTGGTGGGAATGCAAACTAGTACAGCCACTATGGAGAACAGTGTGGAGATTCCTTAAAAAGTTGCAAATAGAACTGCCTTATGACCCAACAATCCCACTGCTGGGCATACACACCGAGGAAACCAGAATAGAAAGAGACACATGTACCCCAATGTTCATCACAGCACTGTTTATAATAGCCAGGACATGGAAACAACCTAGATGTCCATCAGCAGATGAATGGATAAGAAAGCTGTGGTACATATACACAATGGAGTATTACTCAGCCATTAAGAAGAATACATTTGAATCAGTTCTAATGAGATGGATGAAAATAGAGCTGATTATACAGAGTGAAGTAAGCCAGAAAGAAAAACACCAATACAGTATACTAACACATATATATGGAATTTAGAAAGATGGTAATGATGACCCTGTATGCAAGACAGCAAAAGAGACACAGATGTGTAGAGCAGACTTTTGGACTCTGAGGGAGAGGGAGAGGGTGGGATGATTTGGGAGAATGGCATTGAAACATGTATACTATCATGTAAGAAACGAATCACCAGTCTATGTTCAATGCAGGATACAGGATCCTTGGGGCAGGTGCACGGGCATGATCAGGGGGGTGATATGGGGTGGGAGCTGGGAGGGGAGTTCATGTTTGGGAACTCATGTACACCCGTGGTGGATTCATGTCAATGTATGGCAAAACCAATACAGTATTGTAAAGTAAAATAAAGTAAAAAAAAAAAAAAGAACTGACTCAAATGTGTCCCTTTTATGCTTTTATGGCTGGGTAATATTCCATTATTACATAATAATATTACATATGTACTACAACTTCTTTATCCCTTTATCTGCTAATGGACAACTAGCTTGCTTCTACTGATACAATTGCTATGGAGAATAGTATGGAAATTTCTTAAAAGAAAAGTAATAAAACTATCATATGACTCAGAAATCCCACTACTGGGCCTATACCCTGAGAGAACCATAATAGAAAAAGACACATGTACCCTAATATTCATTGCCACAATGATTTTATCTGTTCTTGAATTCCACCTCTTTCCCACTTTTTAGACTGTTTTAATCTGAAATGGTATAAAATGTTATTACACAAATATTATCAAAATTATTTCTAGGATTTTGCCTTCAAATTTTCCCCATATCTACAGCATTCTATTTTGCTTCATATGTTTTACTGGCCTTAAGTTTATTAGTAGTCCTTTCATATCCTGAATTTCTTATTTCAAACAAAAAATTATGTGACTAATTATTATATACACAACCAGTTTTCATTCACATGTGAAAGTATAGTGAGATATTCTCCCACATTCAATGGTATAGAAAATGAACCACCCATATGTTTCCTGAAAAATCCATGTAATTGTAAACATGGTTAGTCAAGTACATTGTATGTGTATGCATCCTTTTCATACTCATTTAGAATTTTTAAACTCAGCCAAGAGCTGTGAATATTCAAATATGTCATTAAATATTCTTTCAAATTACAATTTTTTTCTTTTTTGTGTGCTCTTTTCTTTTTTAAAAAAATTATACTTTTAAAAACTATTTAGATTTGAGATATATTGATTATTGCAATTTATGTAACCATTATGTGTGAGGCAAGACAGCAGATTACCTAGAAATGTTCACTTTGGGTTCTAATTGCCAGAGGTTTGAAAATTAGTAACAGTCTGAATTCTTGTGAAGTAGCTTACATTCTTTGTTCTTATAGGAATGTCCACCTGATAGAGTTGGGAGAGTTAAATAAATTATTGCAAGTAACTTTATAGAGAAATGCCTGGCATCTTACAAGTAATGATGGTAATGCCTTTTCTGTTTTCATTTCTCATTTAGCATATTGCTACCTGCAGTTTATCAAATCAGAGCGGAATTCTATCTACTGATTTAATCTTTACAGTATGTAGCATACATTTCTTGAATTGTCTTATAACTTGACTGACAGACTCCCCTAGTGTACAGCGCCTGTGTTGATGTCTTTCTTTACACACACACATACATTACGGTGTGAAGAGTTTGATGAGTGTATTTCCATCTCATCTGAAAGTCCACAGTAGTCTCCACATTTAAATAGTTCATCATTACCACAAAACACTTTATTTGCTTCTCATTACTTTTAATAAGTCAAAATGATTTTCAGCTTTTTTTTTTTTAAATAGGTCATTTGAGCATCGCCTTCATAAATAGACATGTGATTATTTTGGATTGTGACACATATGTGACCTTATATGCACATGTTTAAAGGTTTTTTTTTCCCTAAAAAGCTTTAGTATTGAGTAGAAGGAAGTGCACTGTAGAAGTTTGAGGTAAAAAAATTCAATTACCTACATTCAAATTGAACCCAATTTCAGGCAAATTATTAACTGAAGGATCATCAGTTCATGTTAAAATTAAATTGTGTTCCTAATTAAGCTAAGTAAGTTTAATAACATATATTATACAGTAATGAAAAAGAAATGCATTTCATACAAAAGGAAAATATCAGTAACTAGAAATCTTACACTCAGAAATGACATATCATCCTTGACTTTTTGAATGTTTTACAGCCATATTATATCATTTCTTTTTATTCATTCATTCTTTCACTAACTGTTTATCATCATTTATTGGGCACTTACCAAGTTCAAGATACCTTTTTAGGTACTGGAAATACAAAGTGAACAAAAAAGTATCACTGTGCTTTTTAAAAGAAGGGTAGCAGAGTTTATATAATAATAGCAATTGTAGTCTACTCTGATATTTTGGAAATAAACTAATAGAGATGAAGAATAAGGCTGGTAAATTAGATTCTTTCCTGTGTCTAACACAACTGGATGTATACTCATTGTAAAGTTATTTAGCATCTCTGCTGCTGCTGCTGCTGCTAAGTCACTTCAGTCATGTCTGACTCTGTGTGACCCCACAGATAGCAGCCCACCAGGCTTCCCCATCCCTGGGATTCTCCAGGCAAGAACACTGGAGTGGGTTGCCATTTCCTTCTCCATTGCATGAAAGTGAAAGTGAAAGGGAAGTCGCTCAGTCATGACCGACTCTTCGAAACCCCATGGACTGCAGCCCACCAGGCTCCTCCATCCATGGGATTTTCCAGGCAAGAGTACTGGAGTGGGGTGTCATCGCCTTCTCTTTAGCATCTCTAGACCGCATGATTTACCTATTAAGTAAGAACTGTGATGAGATTATTTCTATGACCACTTGTAATGTTAAAAATCTAAATACAACCTTCACTTATTTTCTCAAGTTGTCTTCCAGCAGACACAATATGATTATACTAGATTTAACTTTAAAAATGATCCTCAGATAGGGTAATAAATGAGTACATGTATTACAGAAAATAGCATTTAATTGAAGATATTTTAATAGAATGCTTATATCTGTCAGTTTTAGCCATTAATAATCTGCCCTTCAAATTCTCTATATCTAAAAACTTTTCTGAAGGAGTATAGGAGAGGTATTTTGTGGTACCCATGATAATTACATTACTGGATGTATCTATTAAATTATAACATAAGGAATTTAGTAAATGTAAACATCATATCCAAAGATATACTCTGCCATGTTCCTGACATATGATTGTCACTTCAAAACCAACACTTTTAGTGAACTGATAAGTAGCTAATTGAGATGGAATTTATCATCTGTGATAGGGTTTGTATTTTTTATTGAAGAATAATTGATTTATAGTATTATATCATTGTAGTTTGTACAACATATTAACTCAGCATTTTTATAATTATGCTTAAAGTTATTTCAAAATAATGACTTTATTACCCTGTACTGTATAACATACCATCCCCAAGAAAGAGAAATGCAAAAAGGCAAAAGGTTGTCTGAGGAGGCCTTACAAATAGCTATGAGAAAAAGAGAAGTGAAAGGCAAAGGAGAAAAGGAAAGATATACCCATTTGAATGCAGAGTTCCGAAGAATAGCAAGGAGAGATAAGAAAGCCCTCTTCAGATCAATGCAAAGATATAGAGGGAAAAATAGAATGGGAAGGACTAGAGATCTCTTCAAGAAAATTAGAAATACCAAGGGAACATTTCTTGCAAAGATGGACTCAATAAAGGAAAGAAATGGTATGGACCTAACAGAAGCAGAAGATATTAAGAAGAGGTGGTAAGAATACACAGAAGAACTATCCAAAAAACATCTTCAATATCCAGATAATCATGATGGTGTGCTCATTCACCTAGAGTCAGACGTCCTGGAATGTGAAGTCAAGTGGGCCTTAGGAAGCATCACTATGAACAAAGCTAGCGGAGGTGATGGAATTCCAGTTGAGCTATTTTGAATCCTAAAAGATGATGCTGTGAAAGTGCTTCATTCAGTATGCCAGCAAATCTGGGAAATATAGCAGGGGCCACAGGACTAGAAGGGAGAAGGCAATGGCAACCCACTCCAGTACTCTTGCCTGGAAAATCCCGTGGATGAGAGGAGCCTGGTAGGCTGCAGTCTATGGGGTCGCTAGGAGTCAGACACGACTGAGCGACTTTACTTTCACTTTTCACTTTCATGCATTGGAGAAGGAAATGGCAACCCACTCCAGTGTTCTTGCCTGGAGAATCCCAGGGATGGGGAAGCCTGGTGGGCTGCCGTCTGTAGGGTCGCACAGAGTCGGACACGACTGAAGCGACTTAGCAGCAGCAGTAGCAGCAGCAACAGGACTAGAAGAGGTCAGTTTTCAATCCAATCCCAAAGAAGTTCAGTTCAGTTCAGTTGCTCAGTCGTGTCCAACTCTTTGCGACCCCATGAATCGCAGCACGCCAGGCCTCCCTGTCCATCACCAACTCCCGGAGTTCACTCAGACTTACGTCCAATGAGTCCGTGATGCCATCCAGGCATTTCATCCTGGGTCGTCCCCTTCTCCTCCTGCCTCCAATCCCTCCCAGCATCAGAGTCTTTTCCAATAAGTCAACTCTTCACATGAGGTGGCCAAAGTACTGGAGTCTCAGCTTTAGCATCATTCCTCCCAAAGAAATCCGAGGACTGATCTCCTTCAGAATGGACTGGTTGGATCTCCTTGCAGTCCAAGGGACCCTCAAGAGTCTTCTCCAGCACCACAATTCAAAAGCATCAATTATTCGGTGCTCAGCCTTCTTCATAGTCCAACTCTCACATCCATACATGACCACAGGAAAAACCATAGCCTTGACTAGATGGATCTTAGTCGGCAAAGTAATGTCTCTGCTTTTGAATATACTATCTAGGTTGGTCATAACTTTTCTTCCAAGGAGTAAGAGTCTTTTAATTTCATGGCTGCAATCACCATCTGCAGTGATTTTGGAGCCCAAAAATAAAGTCGGATGCTGTTTCTGATGTTTCCCCATCTATTTCCCATGAAGTGGTGGGACCGGATGCCTTGATCTTTGTTTTCTGAATGTTGAGCTTTAAGCCAACTTTGTCACTCTCCTCTTTCACTTTCATGAAGAGGCTTTTTAGTTCCTCTTCACTTTCTGCCATAAGGGTGGTGTCATCTGCATATCTGAGGTTATTGATATTTCTCCCGGCAATCTTGATTCCAGCTTGTGTTTCTTCCAGCCCAGCATTTCTCATGATGTACTCTGCATAGAAGTTAAATAAGCAGGGTGACAATATACAGCCTTGACGCACTCCTTTTCCTATTTGGAACCAGTCTGTTGTTCCATGTCCAGTTCTAACTGTTGCTTCCTGGCCTGCATATAGATTTCTCAAGAGGCAGGTCAGGTGGTCTGGTATTCCCATCTCTTTCAGAATTTTCCACACTTTATTGTGATCCACACAGTCAAAGGCTTTGGCATAGTCAATAAAGCAGAAATAGATGTTTTTCTGGAACTCTTTTGCTTTTTCCATGGTCCAGCGGATGTTGGCAATTTGATCTCTGGTTCCTCTGCCTTTTCCAAAACCAGCTTGAACATCAGGGAGTTCACGGTTCACGTATTGCTGAAGCCTGGCTTGGAGAATTTTGAGCATTACTTTACTAGCATGTGAGATGAGTGCAATTGTGTGGTAGTCTGAGCATTCTTTGGCATTGCCTTTCTTTGGGATTGGAATGAAAACTGACCTTTTCCAGTCCTGTGGCCACTGCTGAGTTTTCCAAATTTGCTGGCATATTGAGTGCAGCACTTTCACAGCATCATCTTTCAGGATTTGAAATAGCTCAACTGGAATTCCATCACCTCCACTATCTTTGTTCGTAGTGATGCTTTCTAAGGCCCACTTGACTTCACATTCCAGGATGTCTGGCTCTAGATTAGTGATCACATCATCATGATTATCTGGGTCATGAAGACCCTTTTTGTACAGTTCTTCTGTGTATTCTTGCCACCTCTTCTTAATATCTTCTGCTTCTGTTAGGTCCATACCATTTGTGTCCTTTATCGAACCCACCTTTGAATGAAATATTCCCTTGGTATCTCTAATTTTCTTGAAGAGATCTCTAGTCTTTCCCATTCTGTTCTTTTCCTCTATTTCCTTTCATTGATCGCTGAAGAAGGCTTTCTTTTCTCTTCTTCCTATTCTTTGGAACTCTGCATTCAGATGCTTATATCTTTCCTTTTCTCCTTTGCTTTTCACCTCACTTCTATTCACAGCTCTCTGTAAGGCCTCCCCAGGCAGCCATTTTGCTTTTTTGCATTTCTTTTCCATGGGGATGGTCTTGATCCCTGTCTCCTGTACAATGTCACGAACCTCATTCCACAGTTCATCAGGCACTCTATCTATCAGATCTAGGCCCTTAAATATATTTCTCACTTCCACTGTATAATCATAAGGGATTTGATTTAGGTCATAGCTGAATGGTCTAGTGGTTTTCCCTACTTTCTTCAATTTGAGTCTGAATTTGGTAATAAGGAGTTCATGATCTGAGCCACACAGTCAGCTCCTGGGATTGTTTTTGTTGACTGTATAGAGCTTCTCCATCTTTGGCTGCAAAGAATATAATCAATCTGATTTTGGTGTTGACCATCTGGTGATGTCCATGTGTAGAGTCTTCTCTTGTGTTGTTGGAAGAGGGTGTTTGCTATGACCAGTGCCTTTTCTTGGCAAAACTTTATTAGTCTTTGCCCTGCTTCATTCTGCATTCCAAGGCCAAATCTGCCTGTTACTCCAGGTGTTTCTTGACTTCCTACTTTTTTATTCCAGTCCCCTAGAATGAAAAGGACATCTTTCTTGGGTGTTAGTTCTAAAAGGTCTTGTAGGTCTTCATAAAACGGTTCAACTTCAGTTTCTTCAGCATTACTGGTTGGGGCATAGACTTGGATAACTGTGATATTGAATGGTTTGCCTTGGAGATGAAGAGAGATCATTCTGTCGTTTTTGAGATTGCATCCAAGTACTGCATTTCAGACTCTTTTGTTGACCATGATGGCTACTCCATTTCTTCTGAGGGATTCCTGCCCGCAGTAGTACATATAATGGTCATCTGAGTTAAATTCACCCATTCCAGTCCATCTTAGCTCGGTGAGTCCTAGAATGTTGATGTTCACCCTTGCCATCTCTTGTTTGACCACTTCGAATTTGCCTTGATTCATGGACCTGACATTCTAGGTTCCTATGCAATATTGCTCTTTACAGCATCGGATCTTGCTTCTATCACCAGTCACATGCACAACTGGTTATTGTTTTTGCTTTGGCCCCATCCCTTCATTCTTTCTGGAGTTATTTCTCTACTGATCTCCAGTAGCATATTGGGCACCTAGTGACCTGGGGAGTTCCTCTTTCAGTATCCTATCATTTTGTCTTTTCCTACTGTTCATGGGGTTCTCAAGGCAAGAATACTGAAGTGGCTTGCCATTCCCTTCTCCAGTGGACCACATTGTGTCAGGCCTCTCCACCATGACCCTCCCATCTTGGGTTGCCCAGCAGGCATGGCTTGGTTTCATTGAGTTAGACAAGGCTGTGGTCCTAGTGTGATTAGATTGACTAGTTTTCTGTGAGTATGGTTTCAGTGTGTCTGCCCTCTGATGCCCTCTTGCAACACCTACCATCTTACTTGGGTTTCTCTTACCTTGGGCGTGGGGTATAGGCAATGCCAAAGAATGCTGAAACTACTACACAGTTGCATTCATCTCACACACTAGCAAAGTAATGCTCAAAATTCTCCAAGCCAGGCTTCAACAGTATGTGAACGTGAACTTCCAGATGTTCAAGCTGAATTTAGAAAAGGCAGAGGAACCAGAGATCGAAGTGCCAACATCATTTGGATAATCAAAAAACAAGAGACCAGAAAAACATTTATTTCTGATTTATTGACTGTGCCAAAACCTTTGACTGTGTGGATCACAACAAACTGTGGAAAATTCTTAAAGAGATGGGAATACCAGACCACCTAACCTGCCTCCTGACAAATCTGTATGCAGGTCAAGAAGCAAGAGTCAGAACGAAAGTGAAAAAGAACTAAAGAGCATCTTGATGAAAGTGAAAGGCGGAGTGAAAAATTTGGCTTAAACTCAACATTCAGAAAACTAAGATCATGGCATCTGGTCCCATCACTTCATGGCAAATAGATGGGAAAACAATGGAAACAGTGAGAGACTACTTTTTTTGGCTCCAAAATCACTGCAGATGGTGACTGCAGCCATGAAATTAAAAGATGATTGTTGCTTCGAAGCAAAACTATGACCAACTTAGACAGTATATGAAAAATCAGAGACATTGCTTTGCTAACAAAGGTCCATCTAGTCAAGGCTATGGTTTTTCTAGTACTCATGTATGGATGTGAGAGTTGGAGTATAAAGAAAGCTGAGCACTGAAGAATTGATGCTTTTGAACTGTGGTGTTGGAGAAGACTCTTGAGAGTCCCTTGGACTGCAAGGAGATCCAACCAGTCCATCCTAAAGGAAATCAGCCCAGAATATTCATTGGAAGGATTGATCTTGAACCTGAAACTCCAATCCTTTGGCCACCTGATGCGAAGAGCTGACTCATTTGAAAAGACCTTGATGCTGGGAAAGCTTGAAGGTGGGATGAGAAGGGGACGACAGAGGATGTGATGGTTGGATGGTATCACCAACATGGGTTTGAGTAAGCTCCGGGAGTTGGTGATGGACAGGGAAGTCTGCTGTGCTGCAGTCCATGGGGTCACAGAGTCAGACATGACTGAGAGACTGAACTGACTGAACTGACTGTATAATGCTTGTTGCATATTTATCTTATATGTAGCACTAATAGTTTACATCTCTTAACCCCATATTCCTAACTTACCGCATCCACTCCATTCTAGTCACTACTTTGTTTTCTATATCTGTGAGTCAATATGTTTTAACATATACAATAATTTGCATTTTTAAAGGCTCCACTTATAAGTTAAATCATACCATATTTGTCTTTCTCTGACTTATTTTGCTAAGTATGATACTCTCTAGGTTCAGCTACATTGTTTCAAATGGTAATATTTCATTACTTGTTATGATTGAGTAATATTTCTCCACATTATATATATACATATATGCATATATGTGCACAAAAATATGTGTTCTATGTATATACCACATCTTATTTATCCTTGCATGTGTCACGGGAACTTAAGTTGCTTCCATACCTGGCAGTTGTAAATTATGAACATTGAGGTGCATGTAGTTTCTCAAATTAGTGCTTTCATTTTCTTTGGACATACAACCAGCAGTGGAATGGCTGGATCAAATTGTAGTTTTGTATTTTCGAGACTCTCTATACTTTTTTTCACAGTGACTGCACCGACTTACACTCCCAAGAAGAGTGTACAACGGTTCCCTTTTCTCCACGTCTTTGCCAACATTTATTATTTATCATATTTTTGATGATAGACATTCTGACATGGAAGGTGTTGTTTCAACTTGCATTCCTCTGATGATTAGCAATGCTGAGCATCCATTAATTTTCCTCCCTGTCTGCCTGCTCCTCTTTTTGCATTTTGTCCAAAATGCCAAGATTAATTTTAACTAACCTCAAACAGTTCTTTCTGTCCTTGGACATACCACACATGTTCCTATATCAGGCCTTTTTCACTGTCTCATACTTCTACATTTAACATTTTTTTCCCCAACACTTCCACCACCTAGAAGTCACTATCACATTACTTTATTTTACTTTTATCAGATTCAGAAACCAAGATTAGATTAGTGCAAAGTTCTATGTATTTGCATAGCATAACTCATTGATTAAATACATTCTGCTTTGCCTTCACTCTATCTTTATTGTCTAGAAAAACTACAAATGCATATTTTATTCCCCAATTAGTGTTTGTTACTTAAATGGTTAATTTCATGTGAGAAGTTAGAATATAATTCTCAAAATGAATAATACTAAGACTTTAAAAGTTACTAGCAGTTAAGCAATAATAAGATGGGATCTGAAGTAGAAGGGTCACTATTTGCAAAAGTAGATTAAAAAAAAACAATAATGTCAAAAATTAATTAAAATGATGTCATTTGGATTTTTTCCCAAAATACTAAATGTAAGTTGTAGAAAATTTTAAACATTGATTTAGAATAAAGCTTATAGATGGGCTTGCAAAATGTAATTTCAGAGGACCAATTCATTTGTGAAGCATGTAAAACTAAAATTTAATATTTTAAAAACAAAACAAAAACAGACTTAATGCAACCTGGTAGGTGCCAGAGGAAGGGAGAGTGAAAGATTGGGTGGAACAGGTGAAAGGGATTAAGAGTCAAACTTTTAGTTATAAAATAAGTCATGGGGACTTACTATACAGCATAGGGAATATAGTTAATAATACTGCAATAATTTTGTATGGTGACAGCTTTACGATAGCAATCATTTCATAATATACTTGATTGTTAAGTTACTATGTTGTTCACTTGAAATTTGGGGCTTCCCTGTGGCTCAGATGGTAAAGAATCTACTTTCGATGCAGGAAACCTGGGTTTGATCCCCAGGTCAGGAAGATTCCCTGGAGGAAGGAAAGGCTACCCACTCCAGTATTCTTGTCTGGAGAATCCATGGACAAAGGGGCCACTTTCTACCCATCTATTTGTGATGAAGTGATGGGACCAGATGCTATGATCTTAGCTTTTTGAATGTTGAGTTTTAAGCCAGCTTTTCCCACTGTCCTCTTTCACCTTCATCAAGAGGCTCTTTAGTTCTTCTTCACTTTCTGCCATTAAAGTGGTGTCATCTGCATATCTGAAGTTGTTATTTCTCCCAGCAATCTTGATTCCAGCTTGTGCTTCATTTAGCCCAGCGTTTCTCGTGATGTACTCTGAGGGCTCAGATGGTAAAGCACGTGTCTGCAATGCGGGAGACCTAGGTTCGGTCACTGGGTTGTGAAGATCCCCTGGAGAAAGAAATGGCAGCCCATTCCAGTAGTCTTGCCTGGAAAACCCCATGGACAGAGAAGCCTGGTAGGCTACAGTCCATGGAGTCACTAAGGGTTGGACACGTCTGAGAGACTTCACTTTCACTGTGCATAAAAGTTAAATAAGCAGGGTGATGGTATACAGTCTTAATGTACTCCTTTCCTGATTTGGAACCAGTCCGTTTTCCATGTCTGGTTCTAACTGTTGCTTCTTGACCTGCATACAGGTTTCTCAGGAGGCAGGTAAGGTGGTCTGGTATTCTCATCTCTAAGAATTTTCCACAATTTGTTGTGATCCACACAGTTAAAGCTTTAGTGTAGGCAATGAAGTAGAAGTAGGTGTTTTTTAAATTCCTTTGCTTTTTCTATGATCCAAAGGATGTTAACAATTTGATCTCTGGATCCTCTGCTTTTTCTAAATCCACCTTATATATCTGGAAGTTCTCAGTTCATGTACCGCTGAAGCCTAGATTGAAGGATTTTGAGCATAATCTTGATAGCACGTGAAATGAGTGCAATTGTAGAGCAATTTGAGCATTCTTTAGCATTGCTTTTCTGGGGGGATTGGAATGAAAACTGAATTTTCCAGTCCTGTGGCTCCTGCTGAGTTTTCCAAATTTACTGGCATATTGAGTGCAGCACTTCAACAGCATCATCTTTAAGGATTTGAAATAGCTCACCTGGAATTTCATCACTTCCACTAGCTTTGTTCATAGTAATGCTTCCTATTTACATCAATAAACAGATCATCCAGACAGAAAGTCAACAAGAGAACACTGGCTTTAAATGACACATCATATCATATGGGATTAATAGGTATGCGTCTAGTCAAGGCTATGGTTTTTCCAGTGGTCATGTATGGCTGTGAGAGTTGGACTGTGAAGAAAGTTGAGTGCTGAAGAATTTTGAATTGTGCTGTTGGAGAAGACTCTTGAGAGCCCCTTGGACTGCAAGGAGATCCAACCAGTCAATCCTAAAGGAGATCAGTCCTGGGTGTTCATTGGAAAGACTGATGCTGAAGCTGAAACTTCAATACTTGGCCACCTGATGTGAAGAGTTGACTCATTGGAAAAGACCCTAATGCTGGGAGGGATTGGGGGCGGGAGGAGAAGGGGAGGACAGAGGATGAAATGGCTGGATGACATCACCGACTCGATGGATATGGGTTTGGGTGAACTCTGGGAGTTGCTGATGGACAGTGAGGCCTGGTGTGCTGCAATTCATGGGGTCACAAAGAGTAGGACACGACTGAGCAACTGAACTGAACTGAACTGACTGATACCAATCATCCATCCAAATGTAAAAGTGTACATCATTTTCACTTTCACATGGAACATCCCCCCCCTTTTTCTTCTTTGGAAGAGTCACTTCAAGACTTCTCATTGAAACAAATATCTTTGAAGACATAGTCTAAAATGAAAGAGAACAAATGTCTTTTTCATAAGACTTGCAGATGGCAGTGACATGGGACATAAAATTATTCAAGTTAATTATTCATGTTATTCATGAATAATTATCTTCTAACACTATTTTAAGTGATAGAACTTGAAGGAAAGTGAAAGTGTTAGTTGTTCTGTAATGTCTGACTCTTTACAACCCCATGGACTGTAGCCCGCCAGGCTCTTCTGTTCATGGAATTCTCCAGGCAAGAACACTAGAGTGGGTTGCTATGCTCTTCTCTAGGGAATCTTTCCAACCTCAGGATCGAATCTGCTTCTCTTAATTTCAGGCAGACTTCTTACTGTGAGCCACCTGGGAAGCTCCAGGAATTGAAGGAAACTTGAGTCAGTTGCTTGAGCCCTTACTCAATGTTAGATTAGGTATAAGGCTTTACGTGTTTTAATTTAGAATTTCACCACTTTTAATTTTATAAAATTAGACGTTTATATTGTTTCATTCTGCTTTGCGGTTTGTGAAAATCTGTCCTCATTTATCATGAAGTCGTGTGTAGATGGACAAAACCCTTTCTTATGATTTACATGTGGCAATGCAGAGGCCCAGTCCAGATCACTGGGCATACATTCAGCTGTAGTACAAACTGATGTGTCTTTTATATGGTCTTCTACTATTTGTGAAAGTCGCTCATATGTGTCCCACTCTTTGTGACCCCATAGACTATACAGTCCATGGAATTCTCCAGGCCAGAATACTGGAGAGGGTAGACTTTCCCTTCTCCAGGGGATCTTCCCAGCCCAGGGATCGAACCCAGGTCTCCCGCAATGCAGGTGGATTCTTTACCAGCTCAGCCACAGGGGAATGTGAAAATTGAGTTGTCTAATTAATGAAAATTGTACAGCTTATGTTTTATATCTGATCTTATAATTGAGAAGCTTAGTTTTTGCTTTCTTAATAGTGCTTCCCCCCCCCTTTTTTTTTCTCAAAAAGGGAGAATTATATAGGCAAAAAATTTGATGTCTTATACTCGGCAAATTAGGTTTATATTTTTATTACACTGACCTCAAATTTCACCTAAGTTACTAGTGACCAGGCAGGTCTTACATCTAAAGTACAGCATTTTATTCCAAGGAATGACACATTTTTAATGAATTTTTAAACAAGAATGTCTGAAAATAGAAATGCAGAACTTTAAAAAAGCAAGGTAATACATTTTCATTCATTTGAACACTTCTGATGTAATTTTTAAAAATTTAATCATCATATCCATTATGTGTAGGCAGATCTTGGTATAGGTGAACTTTTCTGGTCAATTGTGATCTGAAATTATATATATATATATATAACTCTGCATGGTAGGAAAAAGGGAACGAATTGAATGTATCCTGTTAGCATGAAGTCTCCTTGGGGGTTCTAGGACTAACCTTTCCAGAAATATATTTTAGTGAGTTTTCCTCTGAAGTAGAAAGAAACATTCAGTACTTCACGTGACATAAGGAT
The DNA here is from genome assembly GCF_014754425.2 of Oryx dammah. NCBI lineage: Eukaryota > Metazoa > Chordata > Mammalia > Artiodactyla > Bovidae > Oryx > Oryx dammah. The sequence goes on along the minus strand of NW_024070203.1, from coordinate 91,464,824 downwards.
TAAACGAAAGTGGAATGTGACAACTCAGAGTGAGGAGAAAGAAAAATCACTATGGCAGCGCTTTTCATTACTTAACATATTTTTTTACTGCTTTAAGTCAAAAGATCTTTTAGCATATAATGCAAATCAGTAGCAGAAGGAGAATATGAAGTTTCAAAAATCAAAGCTACAATTATTATTATTTCAAGTGGGGTGATTTTCAAAAGTGCAAAGAAACATATTAAGAATGCAACATAATAACCCTGAGTCATTTAATGAATTACGTGTGACTCAATCAGAAACTTAGTCATACTTTAAAATATTTAAAATACTGACCACTGCATTTTAAAATTACTTCCAGTTAATGATGTAGATGACACCACCCTTATGGCAGAAAGTGAAGAGGAACGAAAAAGCCTCTTGATGAAAGTGAAAGAGGAGAGTGAAAAAGTTGGCTTAAAGCTCAACATTCAGAAAACGAAGATCATGGCATCTGGTCCCATCACTTCATGGGAAATAGATGGGAAAACAGTGGAAACAGTGTCAGACTTTATTTTTGGGGGCTCACTGCAGATGGTGATTGCAGCCATGAAATTAAAAAGACGCTTACTCATTGGAAGAAAAGTTATGACCAACCTAGATAGTATATTCAAAAGCAGAGACATTACTTTGCCGACTAAGGTCCATCTAGTCAAGGCTATGGTTTTTCCAGTGGTCATGTATGAATGTGAAAGTTGGACCGTGAGGAAGGCTGAGCACTGAAGAATTGATGCTTTTGAACTGTGGTGTTGGAGAAGACTCTTGAAAGTCCCTTGGACTGCAAGGACATCCAACCAGTCCATTCTGAAGGAGATTAACCCTGGGTGTTCATTGGAAGGAATGATGCTAAAGCTGAAACTCCAGTACTTTGGCCACCTCATGCGAAGAGTTGATTCATTGGAAAAGACTCTGATACTGGGAGGGATTAGAGGCAGGAAGAAAAGGGGACGACCAAGGATGAGATGGCTGGATGGCATTACTGACTCAATGGACGTGAGTCTGAGTGAACCCCGGGAGTTGGTGATGGACAGGGAAGCCTGGTGTGCTGTGATTCATGAGGTCACAAAGAGTTTGACATGACTGAGCGACTGAACTGAACTGAACTGAATGATGGAGAGTTATGAATATATACATGCAAAACATAATATTCTATTACACACTGATGTATTTTTTTTTCATTTAAAAAGAATTAAATATCCACAGCAAATAATACATTCGAGGGGAAAGCAGAAACTATTTTAAAAATAAGAAACAAAAGAAAAAACCTACTTGCTAATCCCTAACATGGAAGATAATTTATTGCACAAACAATAAAACAAGGGTAGGCAGCAAATATTTTCTCCAAATATAATCATCCAACCTTAATATGCTTGTTGCTATTTAGTCAGTAAGTCATGTCCGACTCTTCAGTGATCCACGCCTGGTAAATTGCCAGGCAAGAATACTAGAGTGGGTTACCATTTCCTTTTCCAGGGGATCATCCCAGCTCCTGTGTCTCCTAAACTGACAGGCAAATTCTTTGCCACTGAACCACCAGAGAAGTCCTAACATGAGTTTTCTTCTTCCCATCCCCATTCCACTCACTAATAAGACTTAGGAGAAGAAAGTCCTTTAGAAGTACAGAGGGCTCCTTTCAATATATTTATCATTTTTATTATGAAGAAGATATAAAATGACCTAGTCCCTTGATTAGAGTGCATCTTGATATGATATTCTTCCTTTTGGGTACATAGGAGATATATTAGAGAGGATCATGAGTTACAAAGAAAGAATCTTATAAAAAAAAAAAAAAGAGTCTCTGTTCCAGTCATTAACTGCATGAGGCTGTACAGGTCACTAAACCCCTCTGGCCTCAGTTGCCCTCCATGTAAAATGTATAATATCTACCTCATAAACTACTGAAGAAAATAGTAGATGAAAAGTGTTTAGAAAAGTATCTGTGAGCTACTAAACATTAAAAATTAACTTTGATGATAGCATTTTTCTTCTACAGAGACTCTTAGGTGCCTAAACTACTTTGGGGCATGTTGTTGTTCAGTTGCTAAGTTGTGTCTGCCTCTTTGCCACTCCATGGACTGCCTCATACCAGGCTTCCCTGTCCTTCACTATCTCCTGGAGCTTGCTCAGACTCATTTTCATTGAGTCAGGGATGCCCTCCAACACTGTGGTCCTAAGCTGCCCCCTTCACTTCCTTCTCTCCATCTTTCTCATCATCAGGGTCTTTCCAATGAGTCAGTTCTTCACATCAGGTGGCCAAAGTATTGGAGTTTCAGCTTCAAAATCAATCCTTCCAATGAATATTTTGGGTTGATTTCCTTTAGGATTGATTGGTTTGATCTTTTTGTGTCCAAGGAACTCTCAAGAATCTTCTCCAGCACCACAATTCAAAAGCATCAATTCTTAAGTGCTCAGCCTTTTTATGGTACAACTCTCAACAGTCATGTATACATGACTACTGGGAAATCCATAGCTTTGACTATATGGGTCTTTGTTGGCATCGTGATGTCTCAGGTTTATAATATGGTGTATAGATTTGCTATAGCTTTCCTTCCAAGTAGCAAGCATCTTTCATTTTCATGGCTGCAGTCACATCTGCAGTGATTCTGGAGACCAAGAAAAGAAAATCTGTCACTGCTTCCACTCTTAGCCCTTCCATTTGCCACCAAGTGATGGGACCAGACAGTCCCTTGGACTGCAAGGAGATCCAACCAGTCCATCCTAGAGGAGATCAATCCTGAATATTCACTGAAAGGACTGATGCTGAGCTGAAAATCCAACCCTTTGGCCACCTGATGTGAAGAACTGACTCATCTGAAAAGACCCTGATGTGGGAAAGATTGAGGGCAGGAGGAGAAGGGGATGACAGAGGATGAGATGGTGGGATGGTGTCACCGACTCAATGGACATGAGTTTGAGTAAACTCTGGGGGGTGGCGATGGACAGTGAGGCCTGGTGTGCTGCGGTCCCTGGGGCTGCAAAGAGTTGGACATGACTGAGCGCCTGAACTGACTGATGCAACCAGAGGCCATGATATTAGTTTTTGAAAGCTGTTTCAAGCCAGCTTTTTTCCTCTCCTCTTTCACCCTCACCAAGAGGCGCTTTAGTTCCTTTTCATTTTCTGCCATTAGAGTAGTATCATCTGAATATCTGAGATTGCTGGTATTCCTCCCCGCAATCTGGGATCCAGCTTGTGATTCATCCAGCCCAGCATTTCACATAATGTATTCTGCATGGAATTTCAATAAGCAGGGTGACAAAACACAGTCTTGTCATACTCCTTTTCCAATTTTGAACCAGTCTGTGTTCCTTGTCTGGTTCTCATGGCTGCTTCTTGACCTACATATATGTTTCTTAGCAGACAGGTAAGGTGATCTAGTACTCACAGCTCATTAAGAATTTTTCACTATTTGCTGTGATTCACACAGGCAAAGGCTTTAGTGTAGTCAATGATGCAGAAGTGGATGTTTTCCTGGACTTCCCTTGCTTCCTCTATGATCCAGTGAATCAGTTGTCCATGGGGCAAGAGTCATGTTTTACCTTTTACTTAAAAAAGTTATTTTACTGAAGTATAGTGTGGAAAAATATTTAGTAAATTTTTACAAAGAATACTCCTTTGAAGCCACACCATAAATACACAGATAAAATCTCAATTGCTTTCAGAAGCCTGTACTGTTTTCTTCTCAATTGTCACCATCCTAAGTTTAAATTTTTAATGGGTTACATGGCCATATATTAATTTAGCTGGCATTTATGCTTTATATAGATGAAATTATAGAGTATATGTACTTTTTAGTCTAACAATATTCATTTGAACATGTTTATGAAATTTATGTAAGTTATGTATGGAGTAGTCAATTTTTATTGCTGTAAAATATTCCACTTTATGACTATGCAACAAATTAAAATTTGATATTATTTCCATTTCATGGATATTATAAATATTGTGCCTGGGACTATGTGTACATATTACATATAGATCTATATAAGTAAAATATACATAATGTATGTAATTATACACATAGCTACATGCTTTATCACATATGAAAAATATATTAATGTATATTATACATAGTCATATATATTGAAATGGGGTTCTCATGGAAGTGGAATTGCTAAGTCATAGGGCAATGGCACCCCACTCCAGTACTCTTGCCTGGAAAATCCCATGGACGGAGGAGCCTGGAATGCTGCAGTCCATGGGTCACTGAGGGTCAGACATGACTGAGTGACTTCACTTTCACTTTCGTGCATTGGAGAAGGAAATGGCAACCCACTCCAGTGTTCTTGCCTGGAGAATCCCAGGGACAGGGGAGCCTGGTGGGCTGCCATCTGTGGGGTCGCACAGAGTCAGACACGACTGAAGCCACTTAGCAGCAGCAGCAGCAGGGTACATTCATGTCCAGCTGATAATGCACAGTCACTTTCTGAAGAGCTTTTAACATGTTACATTTATTACAAAAAATAACTTTGATTTGCTTCTGTTTCTGAAAATAATTTACTATTTTCTGACTATTTTAAAAAATAGTCTTCCTGGTGGATGTGGAGTAGTATCTCATTATGGTTTTAATTTGCATTTCTTTGATGACTAATAAAGTATATTAGGTATCTTTTCACGTGTGCATTATCCATGTGGTTTTCTGTGAAGCTGATATTGAATGTCTCAGTTTTATGTGTGTTGACTTGTTTCTTTAATGAAGTTCTCTTATGTTCTGTATATGAAACTAGTATATTGGCCAAACACATTTTTCTGCTCTGTGGCTGACCTTTTCACTTTCTGAGATTTTTATTTTGATAAACACAATCTTTTAATTTTAATGTAGCCCTAATTTAATGTAAATGTTTCTATGAGTGTTTTTTATTTCCTACTTAAGAAATACTTCCTACCACAAGCTCATGAAAGCTCCTGTGTTATCTATTATAATTTTTATTGTTGTAGCTTTCAAAATTAGATTTGCAATTCAATTAGTATGAAATATGAGTCAAAATTATAGACTTTATATAGATATACAATTGCTTATGATTATTGAGAAAAGTGCCAATTCCCTTATTACTACATTTTCAACTTTTCAGAAAGCAAGTGTGCATACACGGGTGATTTTGTTTCTAGTCACTATTTTCTTCCATTTGCTTCTTTCTTAATATTTGCGTTAATACTCCATCACCCTAGAGTTTGCAATAAACCTTGAACTACTATGCAAATTCTCAAACTTTGCTCTTCTTCAGGATTGTCTTGCTTTGTTTGGATTTTATACTTTCATATAAATTGTGGGATTGTTATGTCAATTTCTAAAAAAACTTCTTGGTGTATTTCTGAATGGAAATTAATTTAATCTAGATAGTTCATGACCATATACCCAGGCTAGGATGGGACATTCAAAATTTACTCTGTTGTCCTAGCATAACTGTTAATTATGCATACTGACTCACTGTAAATAAGGGATTTTAATAGGTATCTTATTGTACATGAATTACAGTCTAATACCTCTTTTGCCTGAGAGGGTAACCAATATGGTTTTAATTGTTGAAGTTTGACTTGTAATACATTTCATGGTCAAGTTAGGTAAATGTTGCAGGTATACTTGGAAATTTTCGAATTGCACAGCTGTTAGATAAAGTGTTCACTACAAATTAGTTAAGAAAATACTGTTCAATATTTTCAAGTATTTATATACTTATTTTTTCCTGCTTTTTCAGAAGTTGTTATTAGAGGTGTTTTGTTTTTTTTTTTAAATCTTTTTCTAGTATAATTATGTATTTATTTCTTTAAGCTTTTAGTTCCCTGAATCTGATCTGGTATATTTTGAGGTTTTGTTATTAGTTGTATACAAACATTATTTGATTTAATTCTTAACAGTGACAGACTTTATTTTGGGGGGCTCCAAAATCACTGCAGATGTTGACTGCAGCCATGAAATTAAAGGACTCTTGTTCCTTGGAAGAAAAGTTATGACCAACCTAGACAGCATTCCAGTAGTCATGTATAGATGTGACAGTTGGACTATAAAGAAAGCTGAGCGCCGAAGAATTTATGTTTTTGAACTGTGGTGTTGGAGAAGACTCTTGAGAGTCCCTTGGATTGCAAGGAGATCCAACCAATCAGTCCATCGTAAAGGAAATCAGTCCTGAATTTTCAATGGAAGGGCTGATGCTAAAGGTGAAACTCCAGTCCTTTGGCCACTTGATGCAAAGAACTGACTCACTGGCAAAGACTCTGATGCTGGGAAAGACTGAAGGTGGGAGAAGCAGGGGATGACAGAGGATGAGATGGTTGGATGGGATCACCCACTCAATGGACATAAATCTGAGTAAACTCCGGGAGTTGGTGATGGACAGGGAAGCCTGGTGTGGTGCAGTTCATGGGGCTGCAAAGAGTGGGACACTACTGAGCGACTGAATTGAACTGAACTGACCTTAAATTCCTATGTCTGCGAATATCTACTTAGTTGCACCAATATTCTGGGATTTTTCATCTGATTAGATTTTTAGATATTTCGTTTGTTATAATTTAGATTTCCATATTTTGATTTTTTGCAATTACGAACGATTTTTATATCTGAATTGAGGTACAATTTATACATATGAACTGCACATATTTAGTGTGTACCATTTTGTATGTTTAGACATACACATACACCTATGACACCATTATTATAATCAAGCTAATAAACGTATCAATCACCTCAAGAATTTCTGTCGCGTTGTGTTTGTTTATTTTGTGGTAAGGATAATTAACATAAGGTCTCAGTTCAGTTCAGTTCAGTCGCTCAGTCGTGTCCGACTCTTTGCGACCCCATGAATTGCAGCACGCCAGGCCTCCTAACATTTAGCAAATTAAAATTTTTGTGTACTGAAATATAGTTGGCTTACAATATTTATGTTAATTTCAGGTATATAACTGCACTGCTCTTCATCCTGCTATGACGATTATAGCGCGGTTCACACTGTCCGCACTGAACCAGGGTCGGCACGGCGCGAGCTGAGAGGCTGGAAGAAGACCCCACGAGCGAGGGAACTGCAGACATGCTTATTCGCTTCTGTCCGGCACGGCAGCCATGGCAACATTCTCTCCTGGCTGACGCAGCAGCCGCGCCCAGTTCTCTCGTCTCGAGTCTAACGCAGCGGGCCCGGCCGTGATCCAGAGTGACACAGGGGTAGCGCGGCCCTCTCCTGGGCCGAGCGCACCTATATGCGCCCTGCGCAAAGTAACCGGAGCCCGCCCGAGGGCTGCCGGATGCACCCGCGCAGTGCTCCGCACGCCCTGCGCAGTCACACGGTCATTCTTCACGAAATGGGGGCGCGCCATCCTGGCTGACTTCCTCTCTCCCGCCAAGAGCATGCTGAGTTGATATTTTTAGAGGCTGTATTCCGTACTAAGCTATAAAATATTGACTGTATTACCTCTGCTGTGCAGTGCATCTCTGTGACTTACTTATTTTATAACTTCAAGTTTGTACCTCTTAATCCGTTGCGCCTGCATCATTCCTGCCTCCGACTCATCCCCTGTGGTAACTAAGTTTATTTTCTGTAACTGGGAGTCTGTTTCTCTCTTGTTATTTTTGATCATGTTTTATTTTTAGGTTCTGCATGGAAGTGAAAACGAACAGTATTTATCTTCCTCTGTCTGACATTTCTCTTTATCTGTATTATTTCACCAGTGTAATACTCTACAGGTCCCTTCATCTTATAGCAAATGGCAAAATGTTATTATTTTTTATGGCTGAATAATATTATATTCTATATTTTATATATAGATATATGCATGCATATTTTATATAAACTATATGTATGCACACATAACTTATATTTTTTATCCATTCAATTGTAGATAGATACTGAGGTTGCTTTTGAATATTAGCTATTATAAATAATGCTACTGTGAACCTTGGTGTGCATATATCTTTTCAAGTTAGTGTCTATGTTTTCTTTGGATAAATACCCAGGTGTGAGATTACTAGACTGTATAGTAGCTCCATTTTTACTTTCTTGATTTCTTAAGGAATTTTCATATACTTGTTACAGTGAAACTTTTTTCATTTCCCATCAACACTGTATAAGGGTTCCTTTGTCAGAATCCCCTTGCTTGTTATCTCTCTCTCTCTCTCTGTTTTTTTTTTTTTTTTTGAGAATAACCATCTTAACAGTTGTGAGGTGATAACACATAGTGGTTTTGATTTGTTTTCTCTGCTAATTAGTGATATTAAGTACAGTTTCATGTACTGCTGACTATTTGTATGTCTTTGGAAATTGTCTATTCCAGTCCTTTGCCTATTTTAAATTGATTATTCTGTTTTTTTTTTCTTCTTGCTATTAAATTGTATAAGTTCCGTGTGTGTTTTTTATATTAATTTTTTTTTGATATATGGTTTGGAAATATTTTCTCCTATTCAGTGGCTTGCCTTTACATTTTATTTATAGCTTCCTTTTTCCTTTGCTGCACAAAAGTTTTTTGTTTGCTGTAGCCCTATTTGCTTATTTTTGTTCTTGATGCCTTTGCTTTTAGAGTCAAATCAAAGCAATTATTGCCAAGACCAATGTCAAACAGCTTAATGTCTATGTTTTCTTCCAGGAGTTGTTCAGACCTTATGTTCAAGTCTTTAATAAGTTTTGATTTGATTTTTGTGTACAGTGTTAGTTGTTGTTCAGTCTCTAAGTTGTGTCCAGCTCTTTGTGACCTGATGGATTGCAGCACACTAGGCTTTCCTGTCCTTCTTTATCTCTTGGAGATTGCTCAAATTCCTATCCATTGAGTTGGTGACTCTATCTAACCATCTCATTCTCTGCCCCCTCTTCTCCTTTTGCCTTCAGTCTTTCCCAGCATCAGAGTCTTTGCCAATGAATTGGCTTTTTCTATCGGGTGGGCAAAGTATTGGAACTTCAGGATCAGCCTCAGTCTTTCCAATCAATATTCAGAGTTGATTTCCTTTAGGATTGTGTACAGTGTTAGACAGAGGCCCAGTGTAATTCTTTTGCATGTGGCAATTCAGTTTTCCCAACATAATTTATTAACAATTTTGTCATTTCCACAGTGTATATTCTTGGCTCCTTGGTGAAACTTTAACTGACCAAATATGCCTGGTTTTATTTCTTGGCCTTCTATTCTGTTGCATTAATCCATGTGTCTTTATGCCAATATCATACTATTTTGATTACTAGACATTTGTAATATATTTTGAAATTAGGAGATATGATGACTTTAGATTTATTCTTCCTCTTCAAGATTCCTTTGGGTGTCCAAGGTCTTTTGTGTTCCTATATGTATTTTGAAAACACATGAAATTGTATTAAAATATATAGGGTACTTTTTAAAAAGAAAGAAAATAGGGTATTTTTATTAGAAAATTGTACAAAGAAGTTGCATTTTCTTCAGGAGGTGAGAGTGCAATTAAGCAATGTGATCATACGCCCAATTCATATTCTGTGTCTCCTCAAATCCTTTGATTCTTCTGTGGAAGGATAAAACTTACTGAACCATGAAGAAAATGGCACTTCCTTTAAATTTTTCTGAGATGTAATGTTTTATTTAGCTCTTTATATTTAGTATTGCCATAAACCTGTTTTACTCATGTTGGAAGATTTTTTTGCTTGTTTCTTCCCCTCTCCTCAGTAGAGGCAACTGCTTTTGAATCAGATATGCTATTAAAACATGGGTTAACATTATTCCTCACTCTTTACTACAAAATAATATGGCGAAATTTAAAATGCGGGTGTTTTATCTTGCTTAGCTGATGCTCCTGTACTTGTTATTGATTATTTCTTAAGATTGGTTTTCCTCTTGTGTGAATCTTTTCTCAATCATTAAGAATAACTTGCTTGATTGTTTTGGAATGGATTTAATTCTGTTTTTCAAATTTGCCAAGTCCCTTTATCTCACTCATTAAAATGAAAATTGTTTTTTCTCTTCCATAGTAAAAATATTTTATGGTTTAGCTTTAAGTGTTGGGAGGGAAGCATTAATAGTGCTTTATACCTCCCAGCAATGAATTTAAGATCTACAAAAAATCTAATTATATTCTTTTAGTCATTTAATGAATAGATATTTAGCACTTGTTTTTATCATGTGTTGTTGTAAGAACTATGGGTACAACAAAGACCCTACCTTTACATATAAAATTATGTATCCACTCTGTAATTATTTATATGTTATTTTTATCCAGCAAATTATTCCTAAAACCTACTATATTCAGGGTGCAGTTCTAGCACCATTGATATAAAGAGGCATAACATATGGTTCATGTCCAGATAGAGAAAAGTGTTAAGAAGTCTATTTGTGTGTGTGTTAGTCGCTCAGTCATGTCTGATTCTTTGCGACTGTAGCCCACCAGGCTCCTCTGTCCATGGAATTCTCCAGGCAAGAATACTGGAGTGGGTCGCCATTCCCTTCTCCAGAGAAGTCTATTTGGGAAGCTATAATAAAAGTATTTTCCAAATGTAACATGGAACTTTGAGAAGATCAATTTGTCTGTGTGGTATTTCTTTGTGTAATGGTTGAGTAGGCTGGTATAAGGAAAATTTGGTGGAAGCAGTTGAAGACTGGTGAAAGATCTTTCATCAAGATTTATAAGCTGAGATACCTATGTGGTTTTGTGTTAATAGGAAAAATCAGTGTGCTGACTAAAAGTATCTCTCCTTCTCTCTCCATAGTTCTTTCTTTTGCAACTGGTAAGTATTAAATTGTACTAGCAGAAGCAAAACTCACCTTATTTTCTGAATTTCATATTATCTGCTATTTCACAGTAATGTCATTGCTCTGAATTTTCTCAGTTCTCTGTCATCTTGCAGCTTCAGGCAAATCTCTAGTCACTTGTATCTGTTGTATCTGTCCTCTTGATGCTTTGTGATATTGCTCCTGTTGCTGGCCAAAATCTTGGCCTTCTCTGCCCACTGAAACTGAATGAAAAATATGGAGACAGAGTCTGGAGAAAGTAGAAAGGTGGCTTTTATTCTCGGTGAGCAGAGAAGGGAACAGTAGGCCCCTGCCTCCAGAACTATGTCCTCCCTGCCTGCTCAGTGAGGAGTTTCGGGGATTATATAAGGCAGGGCTCACAGTCAGGAGTCAGTGATGAGGAACGAGGTCGGGAGGATCTAGATTTCTTCCTCTTGTGTTGTTTCAAAGGCAGAGTCATAAACTGGCCTCAGCAACCCAGGAATTGAGTCTGGCATAGGTGGCTCTGCAGCCTTCTTTCCGATGTGTAACTACAAGGGGAAGGGTGTTGCAAGGGTAAACACCAGATAGGGGGTGTATTTAGCATAGAGTCAAAGGAGAAAATGTGAATTGTAGCTCCTGCAGAGTTAGGGGGCAGAAAAGCAAGCTTATTACAGACATGCAGAATTACAAGCAGTCAAAATAAAACAAACAAAAAAGTAGGAATGTTCAGGCCTGCTCTCTGTTCTCTTTATCTTCTTTGTTCTCAGAAAGGGGAGAAAGAAAACCTCATTCCTCTTTTTTCCTTTTCACTGCAACACTCCCTTTATTTCCTCAGGGGCTTTGGTATTTTTAATCATGACAAATCTTTCAAGATTCAAACCTCTTTTTTCCCTGAATTATTCCTTTACTTTATGTACATTCAATTTATTTCTATCTACAAAAATGAATTATACTCCCAACTTGAATTCTTCTCTGGTGAGTGCACTCTTTCTTGCTTTGTACAGATAAGATTCACTAAAGAATAACCATTCTTTCCCTTACTACCTCTCATGAATAATTAAATAATTTTTTAGCAAAATAACTTTCCTGGTTGCTCAGACATGGTAAAGAATCTGTCTACAATGCGGGAGACCTGGGTTCGATCCCTTGGTTGGGAAGATACCCTGAAGAAGGGAACGGCTCCTCACTCCAGTATTCTGGCCTGGAGAATTCAGTCCATGGGGTTGCAAAAAGTTGGACATGACTGAGCAACTTTCACTTTCACTTTCAACACTAAAGAATCTCCTGCAATGAGGGAGACCTGGGTTCAATCCGTGGGCTAGGAAGATCCCCTACAGAAGGGAATGGAAACCGATGCCAGTATTTTTACCTGGAGAATTCCATGGACAGAAGATTCTAAGAGGCTACAGTCCATGGTGTATTGAAGGGCCAAACATGATTCAGTGACTAAAAAGGCATGCTGAGTGCATATACTGCACTTGTCACTGCTTTAGATGCCAAGGGTCCAGATATAAGATAAACAGTCTGCTACAGATAGAGAGAAACAGAAACATGGGTCAATAGCTTAAAAATATCTGTTTATGCTCTTAAGCTCCAGAGAATGGACATTTAAACATGAAGACTATTTAGATTAAATAGACAATGACTGTCTTATTTCAATTGAGTCTTGAGAATGAGGAATGAATAGGAAGCAAGGTATTTAGAACAAACGAAAAAGTGCAAGAAATTTAAATATTGAGGAATATGATATTTCATTAATTAAAGATTACTGAGTAATTTGAAGAACAAAATACACAGTCATGTTGAATTACTACCAAGACAATAAAATATGTACCCTTTAATTCATCTTGAATGAATGACTGATTAAATAAATAAGAGAATTTTTCCCTACAGAAGAATCACAAATTGTCAACATAAAAAATATACACAACCTAAAAGTTGAGAGCTGTGTTTTATCCAGTGGGAATTTTTAGGACTTCAAGCCCAGAAGACAGCATCTCAAGTAACTCTGAACTGAGAGAACCATTCAAGGAGGCAAAAGGAGGAGCCAGATTATATAGACGTTAAGGGCAAGTAGTCTGAACATCAATAGATCATTATTAATTGAAGACAATCAGATGTCCCAAGTTAAGGAGCTTAACACTTTCTCTGTATGGGAAGATGCAAGAATCTGGGCTCATTGAAGTCATTCCTTTCATTGGCAGCTCAGCTGTTCAGGGGCCTGTCTCTTGTGTTTTTCACATCCTGAGCTCCCTGGGGCTCCTTGTAGGGGGCGGCTACAATCTGATGCTTGCAGACAGCAGACATTTTTCTCCTTCCTGAGGGCCCTTAGGACTCAGAAACTCACACTGGAGGGCTGGGTGACATCCTTGTTTATGGATACGGTGTAAAACATTTCGTTTCTCAAAACAATAAATGTAGAAGGGGTTAGGGGACCCAAAAATGATTATTAGAACCACATTAATAAAGGCTCAGGCCAGGACAACTGCAGGATCCTAAAGTTAGTGGGCAGAATTATAAAGAGAAACAGATTATTTGCATAATCCCACAGGCTCTCCTCTGAAGTACTAATAGCTAACTGTTGTAACATATGCCCCAAATGTTCTGATACTCTTTTCTCAATAAGTTAGAGGTTATTTCAACTCCCTTAAGTGTTGCTCTAAAAATAAATTATGGAAACAGGTAAATAGTAATACAATAGAGAATACAGAAAAAAGCTGTAACCAAATAATCAGACTTAAATTGGAGAAAGTAGGGAAAACCACTAGACCATTCAGGTATGGCCTAAATCAAATCCTTTACAGTTACACAGTGGAAATGAGAAATAGATTCAAGGGTTTAGATCTGATAGAGTGCCTGAAGAACTATGGATGGAGGTTCATGATTTTGTACAGGAGGCAGTGATGAAGACCATTCCCAAGAAAAAGAAATGCAAAAAGGCAAAATGGTTGTCTGAAGAGGCCTTACAAATAGCTGAGAAAAGAAGAGAAGCTAAGGACAAAGTAGAAAAGGAAAGATATACCCATTGAATGCAGAGTTCCAAAGAACAGCAAGGCGAGATAAAGCCTTCCTCAGTGATCAATGCAAAGAAATAGAAGAAAACAATAGAATGGGAAAGTCTAGAGATCTCTTCAAGAAAATTAGAGATACCAAGGGAACATTTCATGCAAAGATGGGCACAATAAAGGACAGAAATACTAACAGAAGCAGAAGATATTAGGAAGAGGTGGCAAGAATACACAGAAAGTGAAAGTGAAAGTGAAGTCGCTCAGTGGTGTCCGACTCCTAGTGACCCCATGGACTGCAGCCTACCAGGCTCCTCCATTCATGGGATTTTCCAGGTAAGAGTACTGGAGTGGGTTGCCATTGCCTTCTCTGAGAATACACAGAAGAACTATACAAAAAAGATATTCACGACTCAGATAATCATGATGGTATGATCACTCACCTAGAGCCAGACATCCTGAAATGTGAAGTCAAGTGGGCCTTAGAAAACATCACTATGAACAAAGCTAGTGGAGGTGATGGAATTCCAGTTGAGCTATTTCAAGTCCTGAAAGATGATGCTGTGAAAATGCTGCACTCAATATGTCAGCAAATTTGGAAAACTCAGCAGTGGCCACAGGACGGGAAAAGGTCAGTTTTCATTCCAATCTCAAAGAAAGGCAATGCCAAAGAATGGTCAAACTACTGCACAATTGCAGTCATCTCATACAGTAGCAAAGTAATGCTCAAAATTCTCCAAGCCAGGCTTCAACAGTACGTGAACCATGAACTTCCAGATGTTCAAGCTGGATTTAGAAAAGGCAGAGGAGCCAGAGATCAAATTGCCAACAACCAATGGATCATTTAAAAGGCAAGAGAGTTCCAGAAAAGCATCTACTTTTGCTTTTTTGATTATACCTAAGCCTTTGACTGTGTGGATCAAAACAAACTGTGGAATCTTCTTTAAGAGACGGGAATACCAGACCACCTGACCTGCCTCCTGAGGAATCTGTATGCAGGTCAAGAAGCAACAGTTAGAACTGAACATGGAACAACAGACTGGTTCCAAATCAGGAAAGGAGTAAATCAAGGCTGTATATTGTCACCCTGCTTATATAACTTCTGTTCAGAGTACATGATGTGAAATGAGGGGTTGGATGAAGCACAAGCTGGAATCAAGATTGCCAGGAGAAATATCAATAACCTCAGATTTGCAGATGACACCACCCTTATGGCAGAAAGTGAAGAAAAACTAAAGAGCCTCTTGATGAAAATAACAGAGGAGAGTGAAAAAGTTGGCTTAAAACTCAACATTTAAAAAACTAAGATCATGGCATCTGGTCTCATCACTTCATGGCAAATGAATGTGGAAACAGTGAAAGACTTTAATTTTTTGAGCTCCAAAATCACTGCAGACTGCTGCCATGAAATTAAAAGATGCTTGCTCCTTGGAAGAAAAGCTATGACCAACCTAGTGAAAGTGAACCTGCAAGTCGCTCAGTCGTGTCCAACTCTTTACGATCCCATGGAATTCTCCAGGCCAGAATACTGGAGTCGGTTTCCTTTTCTTTCTCCAGGGGGTCTTC
Source organism: Oryx dammah (assembly GCF_014754425.2). NCBI lineage: Eukaryota > Metazoa > Chordata > Mammalia > Artiodactyla > Bovidae > Oryx > Oryx dammah. Next base: position 91,449,590 of record NW_024070203.1, on the reverse strand, counting down.
CTGACCCAGGGATCAAACCCAGGTCTCCCGCATTGCAGACGGATTCTTTACCAGCTGAGCTAGAAGGGAAGGCCGAGAATACTGGAGTGGGTAGTCTATCCCTTCTCCAGCTAATCTTCCTGACCAAGGAATTGAACTGGGGTCTCCTGCATTGCAGGTGGATTCTTTACCAACTGACTTATTAGGGAATCCTGACCAACCTAGACAGCATACTAAAAAGCTTACCAGCATACCAGCAAAGGTCCATCTAGTCAAAGCTATGGTTTTTCTAGTAGTCATGTATGGATGTGAGCGTTGGACTATAAAGAAAGCTGGGCTCTGAAGGATTCATGCATTTGAACTGTGGTGTTGGAAAAGACTCTTGAGAGTCCCTTGGACTGCAAGGAGATCAAAGCTGGCAATCCTGAAGGAAATCAGTCCTGAATATTCATTGGAAGGACTGATGCTAAAGCTGAAGCTCCAATACTTTGGCCACCTGACGCAAAGAGCTGACTCATTTGGAAAGACCCTGATGCTGGGAAAGATTGAGGGCAGGAGGAGAAGGGGACGACAGAGGATGAGATGGTTGGATGGCATCACTGACTCAATGGACATGGGTTTGGGTGGACTCGGGGAGTTGGTGATGGACAGGGAGGCCTGGCGTGCTGCAGTCCATGGGGTCGCAAAGCGTCAGGAAAAACTGAAGGACTGAACTTAGCTGAAAAATAATAGTCTTTAAACAGTAAGTAGAGTAAGTAAAATGGTGATTATTTCCCCATGATTTTCTTATTGATGGAGAGTAAGAGACTAAATAAGGTAGAAATAACATTTTGGTAGCAAAAATTGAGAACAGGATATGAGGTTATTGTAGTTTATTGTAGAGAGGAACTTATGGGAGGACTTAAATGACTAATAAACATATAATTTTATTGGGAGCAAAACACCATGGTTGTGTTGCCTTTAATAAAGCTATTTTCCTACTTCGTATACAACTTTTATTAAAGATATGAACAAAGCCAAATAGAATACCTTGATTTAACTTTTATTTGAGAACTCAGTGAGGGTTAAAGTATGGGACAGGAGCAGGTCCACTCAGTAAAGAATTATCAGTATCCTACTGAATATACATGTAAGTGAAGAAATACTTTTTCTCACCCAAAATTGTACCCCATTTGTTTTAAGTCAGTTTTTGCTTAAGTTTATGGTAAAAATCCTGTTCTCTAAAAAGAGTACACTTCTACTAAGCCGGTGTTTACCTCCTAGAATTGCACAAATACATCAGAGAAAAGGACGAATTAAGACCCACTGTGTGGCCCCCTGCAATCACAGTCTGCAATATTGAGTTTGTAGCTTGAAATTGGCATGATAGGGGTATTTATACCATAAAAATGGCAAATATTACAATTAGAGTAGTATTATAGTGGTATTAGTATTTTGGTAAGCAGATTTTGAGCATTTACTAGAATAACAATGTTTAAGGCTAGCCCTAAAATCCAGTCAACCCCTGGCTTCCCAGGTGGTACCCTGGTAAAGAATAGGGCTGTCAGTGGAGGAGACTGGAATTTGACTCCTGGCTCTGGAAGATTCCCTGCAGTAGACAATGGCAACCCACTCCAGAATTCTTGCTTGGAAAATTCCATGCACAGAGTCACACATGATTGAACCTACATATATACACACAAACATACACACAGAAAATCCAATCAAAACTCTTGACTATTTTTTCCCTACCTCTTTAAATATTGCAACTCCTTTAGCAATGAAAAGTGAGCCTCAGGCAAAGAAGTAAAAATAAAATGATCATAGAAGACCATTACATACTCGTCTAATAAATTATGATCCCCTTAGTAGCCTGACTGCATTGCCTCCTTGAATTTAATGTATCTGTACCAGCTTCTTCCTCCCAGCAGATAAAGTAAGTGGACAGGCAGAGAAAAATGGTGCGCTCCAGCTGGAAGCCAAATCCCTCTGTGTCTGACACTGAAGGTGACTGCTCAGTGAGTCACCAATGTAATATGACTGTGTTATACCAGAATTCACTCATGTTTTGTGCAGAGTTGAGACTATACAGAAGACCCGCAGATTAGGAAAGATGTATCAATATACACAGAGAAGTGTATTTACTTGTTAACTACTTTCTCTTTTGAACTAAACTTGCCCTTTCTTCAATCTCAACATTTTCCAAAGAGACACATATCACCTAAGATGCTAGTTATCTCTCATAGTGACAGCAATTACTGTAAAGTAGTATATTAATTTTAATAATGCCACATTAATAGGAAACATTGCTGTTTCTTCCAAATTAGTCATAAATATGTGCCTTCCATGGATTGCAGTGGTTTCCAAGCTTCATTTTCAGGGATGCTCCTGCTGTATTTGAATATGTCATTGGTGAGCAATGATTTCCCTGAGCTGCTTCAGTGGCTGTGCGTCTCAGGAATGCAGCAGGCTTCCTGGGTAAATCCATTTATGTTAGCTGGGCAGTGCAGATTTGCAGCAGCGTAATTCAGACTGACTTCTCCAAATAATACCTCCTCTGACAACACTTTTAAAGTGGCAAGATAACTTGGAAGAGTACAGAATTGTCTTGAGATGTCACATCCCGCAGCAGAATTCAAAATACTGCTCCAAGACTGACAAAATAAAACCTAAACTGTAATGTGATATAATAAAGCAGCTGATAGATTGCACTTTGCACCAAAAATTGCTAACTCAATGCCCAAGAGAGAAGCTGTATGACTGTAGCAACAGTAAGGGAAAAATCCTGACTCTATAGGGTGAAAAAACCAAATGAATATAGGGTAAATAAGTGGTATTTTCAACTTTGTTATCAATAGATACAAAATGTATCTTTAAAATTTTTAAAATTGTAAAAGTGGTTTGGAACATTGGTGAAAGTATATGAGTTACCATTTGAAAGTTTGAATGTGCTTTTTAAAATTATTTGTCATTTGTTAAATATTTTGTGCAGTGCTAAGCTAAAGCTGAGTGCTGGAGAATTGATGCTTTTTTTTTTTTTTTCCCGACCCCTCCCCGAACGCTAATTGATGCTTTTGAACTGTGGTGTTGGAGAAGACTCTTGAGAGTCCCTTGGACTGCAAGGAGATCCAATCAGTCCATTCTAAAGGAGATCAGCCCTGGGATTTCTTTGGAAGGAATGATGCTAAAGCTGAAACTCCAGTACTTTGGCCACCTCATGTGAAGAGTTGACTCATTGGAAAAGACTCTGATGCTGGGAGGGATTGGGGGCAGGAGGAGAAGGGGACGACAGAGGATGAGATAGCTGGATGGCATCATGGACTCAATGGATGTGAGTCTGAGTGAACTCCGGGAGATGGTGATGGACATGGAGGCCTGGTGTGCTGTGATTCATGGGGTCACAAAAAGCCGGACATGACTGAGCGACTGAACTGAACTGAACTGAAGCTAAGTTTAAGGGAAAAGTGAATATTTAAATGTTATGTTTACTGATAGTTGAATTCTATTGAGAATTTACACTATGATTTAAAAATATCTTGTTTACTTTTGAAAATAATGCTTTTTTCATAGTTAAGAATGCTCATGATATGAAGTGTTAAGCAATCACCTAGTCTTTTAAAGTCATTTGAGGTTTTTTTTTTCCCATATGTGTGGTTGGAGAATGATTGCATTTTTTAATAATTTGGGAAAAAATATAGTCCCATGAGATGGCATACCATAAATAAATGCTTTTGCCCTTCAGCTAATTTTAGATTCACAGCCATCTGACACGTTACATGTAAAGGCTTAATTTGAATTTCACTGAATGATGCTATTTATTTAGTTATTATTGACAAATATTTTATTGCTGTGCAACTGAAAATGCTTTGTTTGCTGATGTAGACTTGCTTTAAGATGGATGTGACCATAGTTGCTAAAAATAATGCTAGGCACAGAGTAGATCTTTCATACCGTTGATTGAGCCATTGATTAGACTCTTAAATCAGGACATGGGAAAGAATTAAAGTGAATTGTGAAGCCCTAGAGGTGTGGCTTGTTTCGCAGAAGAGTCTAATGACCTTTACTTGTCCCATTCTTGTCTGTATTTCTTGAAGTTTTGAAAGTGGCTGTTGACCATGGTTCTTAGATTCCATCTTCTGTGAGGATAATCAGAGGCGTGAGAACTCTTGCTGGAGAAGGCAATGGCACCCCACTCCAGTCCTCTTGCCTGGAAAATCCCATGGATGGAGGAGCCTGGTAGGCTGCAGTCCATGGGGTCGCTAAGAGTCGGACACGACTGAGCGACTTCACTTTCACTTTTCACTGTCGTGCACTGGAGAAGGAAATGGCAACCCACTCCAGTGTTCTTGCATGGAGAATCCCAGGGACGGGGGAGCCTGGTGGGCTGCCGTCTATGGGGTCGCACAGAGTCGGACATGACTGAAGTGACTTAGCAGCAGCAGCAGCAGCAGCAGAGAACTCTTGCATTATGAAACGTAACTGACAACTACTCTTTCATGTCCATCTGAAACAGAGGTTTTACTCTACCTTCACTTGCTGTCTCAAACCAGGCCATCTTGCAAATCAGCCTATCAATACATAGCTGAATTTCTTTCTTTAAAATCCATCATTTACAGCTTAAGACAATGAGTGGTGAGGAGAATCTATTCTTGGTTATAAAGGATTTTGAAATAGGGAGGAAAAAGCTCTGTTTCAGGAAGGAGAAAATCATGTTTTTGCTAACAAAGAAGAGCTCAATATTCTTATTTATTCATCTTTAGCTTTCATTATAGAAAACTTAATGTATTTTCAGTAATATACACATATTTCTCTTGAAAGGAAAACAAAGTTAAAAGAATACAGTCAAGAAGATAAATGAGTTATAGACAAAAGGGAAACAGTCAAAGGCCAAAAAACCTCCATGTCAATGTAAAATAATCCTTAGGATGTGGTCTATTGTAGTTATCAATAAAGTATGCTTTTCCCTTTTCTTCAACTGGAGACATAGAAGGGATTAGGGCTTTCTGCTATCTGTCCACATTGAGCTCCATGAAACTAAATTCAGGGCCATTATGCAAACTGAAAATTACCTTCTCTTGCCTTACACTTAAATACATAGTAATAATGAACTGTCTATGTATGTAATAATTTTAAATATCTTACCAATTTAAACACTAAATAAATAGAAAATATACTCATTTTAACATTCTTATCAAGTTTTCTCAGAAAACTCCCTGTGGCCTTTTGCAAAGTTCAGCAGTGTATATCTACAGGTTCATTATCTTTTCATTGGATTAGTTTTCTTTCTGTTTTAACCCTGTATTTTTCATTTTACAGTCCATTATTCTCACCAAAGTTTATTCACCTAAATAGAGACTCTGCAACATTATGAACACTTGCTAAAATCTACAGTGAAGCATGTATAATATTGCAATTTTGCTAAATCATACAAATACCAATATTTTCTAAAGCAGTCAGATTTTCTAAGGTATTTCACCAAATACTGGAGAGATTGCTAGTTCACTTTTTTTTTCCCCCCCAGAGGAGCACTTTACTATAAACTGTATAAAACTTCATAGACTAACTCGCTACATGTGCACCGAAGCCAGTACATGTTGAATTGTACCTGTGCACATCAGTTAAAAGAGGTCGTAGAGCATGGGTTAATTTCAGCTGATCTGGACTGACCACGTGCTAATCTCCAGATCGGCCAGAAGCATGGTGGTGACCCTCCGTCAAGGCTAGAGGATCCCTGAGTTAGAGAGAGACGTTCTGTAATCATGAACCTGTGAATTGTTTTAGAGGCAGGATGCATTTACATGTCAGCATTATTTGGTAATAACAACAGGGATTGTACCTGGTTTTTGTAGAACTACTATTAAGACTGTGTGAGTAGTTTACCCCAATGACCTCTCCACCAGGAGATGACTTTGGGTTTGTTGTTAGTGAGGTGTTTTAAGATCTGGAGGCAAAGTGTGCCCTGTGTAACCCAGTCTTAGGAGGAAAAAGTTTACACTTGACATCTCCAGACTGTTTTCAATGCATGATCCTTTCCTTTTTCCTCTGTTCCCAAGTTTCTTTTTTTTCCTTTGCCTGTAACAAAGCTCTTTGGTGAGTTAAAGTTGAGGTCTATGAGTCCTTTCAATAATCTAACACTTAAGGCAATCACTGCATAATTAATACAGATGTAAACAAGGAAGCCTAGGAAATAACAAAACTTTTTTTTTTTTTTAAAAAGCAACAGACTATAAAGCAAATCAATAATATGATTAAAGAAACTAATGTGGATTGGCTTCAGGGTGTTTAAAAGCATATTCATATTAACTGAGGTGTATAAATTGAGGAAAGAAAATTAATTAGTAAAAGAAAAAGAGCTGTTCCTTGAAGCATTATGTGAGAAACCTGTGAAGGAAACCTTGATTGGATAGCTTGGCTATGTGGTATATAGTGCAATTAACTGAATAGTTTCCATCTCTGGAATGAAACTAAGAGGGGCTGCAGGTTAACAGTGGGTTTTCTAGAATAACCGAACTAAAACAAATTTGACTAAGAAAGAGGGAGTGAATAAAAACTAATTGGCCTTTTAGAACTCCTCCCAGCTAGTCTTCTCTAGCTCCTTTATTTTACTGATGTAGCATGTTTTCCAATTATCTGAGTCACTGGAAAAGATTTTAGTGCTGGGAAAAATTGAAGGCGAAAGGAGAAGAGGTTGGCAGAGAATGAGATGGTTAGATAGCATGAACCTGAATCTGAGCAACCTCTGGGAAATAGTGAAGCACAGGGAAGCCTGGCTTGCTGAGGTCTATGGGGTCAGAAAGAACCGGACGTAACTTAGCAACTGAACAACAACAACAGCATGTTTTCATGTTTCTCACTTAATTACTTCTTCTTAATACCACAGATTACATATGCTAATATGATAGACACCATGAACACCAAAGTGTTATTTAGCAACTCATAGTGCCATCAGTCTGAAGGACACTTTTATTTATTTTTCATTAAATTATTAGACAATCACTCCTTCAAGTAGGGCATTTCCATGTTCAACCCTCATTTAGAAAATCAGCAAAATGATAATTTGCTCCTTTGAAGGAAGGGGGTAGAGAGACCCCCTGGCTTACTGTGTCTGTCTATAAACTTGGTCCTCGTTGGAGACTATGTCATGCACAATTTTATGTTCCAGCTCTACTCCTAATGTGGTACTATCTAGATATGGATCCTTGGGGACACTATTTCTTCAGTTTGATCCTGACAACAGACTCAAGGAGAAGACAGGGCAGTTGCTGCAGTTACTGAGTCGCTGAGTGACGTCCCACTCTTTGAGATCTCGTGGACTACAACAGACCAGGCTCCCCACTGCTTCCCTGCTTCCTGGACTTTGCTCACATTCAAGTCCATTGAGCTGGTGGTGCTATCTAACCCTTGCATTCTCTGCCATCCCCTTCTCCCTTTGCTTTCCATCTTTCCCAGCATCAGGGGCTTTTCCAGTGAGTCAGCTCTTCTCACCAGGTGCCCAAAGTATTGGAGTTTCAGCCTCAGCCTCAATCCTTCCAATGAATATTCAGGGTTGATTTCCTTTAGGGTTGACTGATTTGATATCCTTGCAGTCCAAGGGACTTTCAAGAGTCTTCTTCAACACTGCAGTTTGAAAGTATCAGTTCTTTAGGACTCAACCTTCTTTATGGTTCAATTCTCACATCTGTACATGACTACTGGAAAAACCATAGCTTTGACTAGACGGACCTTTGTCAACAAAGTGATGTCTCTGATTTTTAATACAATGTCTAGGATTGTCATGGCTTTCCTTCCAAGGAACAAGTGTCTTTTAATTTCATGGCAGTAGTCACCATCCTCAGTGATTTTGGAGCCCAAGAAGATTAAATCTGTCACTGCTTCCCCCTTTTCCTCTTCTATTTGCCATGAAGTGATGAGGAATGGATGCCATGGTCTTAGTTTTTTGAATGTTCAGTTTTAAGCCAGTTTTTTCACTTTCCTCTTTCACCCTCATCAAGAGGCTCTTTAGTTCCTCTTAATTTTCTGCCTTTAGAGTGGTATCATCTACATATCTGAGGTTATTGATATTTCTCAAGGAAATCTTGATTCCAGCTTGTGATTCATCCAGCCCAGCATTTTTCATGATGCATTTTGCACAGAAGTTCAGTGAACAGGTTGACAACAATACAGACTTGTCATATTCCTTTCCCAGTTTTGAAACAGTCCGTTGTTCCACCTCCAGTTCTAACTGTTGCTCTTTGACACACATACATGTTTCTCAAGAGGCAGGTGAGTGGTGTGGTATTCCCATTTCTTTAAGAATTTTCCACAGTTTGTTGTGATCCACAGTCAAACGCTTTCCCATAGTCAATGAAGCAGAAGTAGATGTTTTCTTCTGGAATTCCTTTGCTCTATCTATGATCCAACTAATGTTGGCAATTTGATTTCTGGTTCCTCTTCTTTTTCTAAACCTAGTTTATACATCTGAATGTTTTCTGTTCATATACTGCTGAAATCTAGCTGGAAGGATTTTGACCATAACCTTTTTAGCATGTGAAATGAGCACAACCGTACAATATTTTGAACATACTTTGACATTGCTCTTCTTTGGAATGAAAACTGATCTTTTCCAGTCCTGTGGGCACTGCTGCATTTTTCAAATTTGCTACATATTGAGTGCAGCACTTTAACAGCATCTTCTCTTGGAATCGTAGGTAGCTCAGCTGGAATTCCATCACCTCCACTAACTTTGCCCATAGTGATGCTTCCTACGGCCTGCTTGACTTCACACTCCAGGATGTCTGGCTCTAGGTGACTGACCACATCATCATGGTTATGCAGGTGATTAAGATCTTTTCTGTATAGTTCTTTGCATATTCTTACCACCTCTTCTTAATCTCTTCTGCTTCTGTTAGGTCCATATCATTTCTGTCCTTTATCATGGCCATCCTTGCATGAAACATTCTTCGGTATTTGCAATTTTCTTGAAGAGATCTCTAGTCTTTCCTATTCTATTGTTTCCCTATTCTATTGTATTCTATTTTTACAGGGCAGTAGGTACGATAACACCAATGAGAGATGTTTTGGCAAAGTAGCCTTCTAACCCACACTTATTGATATCTAATAATCAGATTGATATTTAATCATCAGATTTTCTGGGGATGCAACAATGAAACCCTTAATCAGGAACAGAGAAATCTTACATTAACATTGTAAATTCACATGAAGAGTGCCTAAAATTTACTTAGCATCTTTGTGGTTCAGTTGTCAACTGTCCAGTGTTAATCTATATAAAGCACCACATAAGGATTTACTATAGTTTTGTCCCCACGTAATATATACATAATTTATCTGCAAAGTTATGCTTTTTGTGCTAGTTTTGTACCACCTATAGGGCAGTTTTCATAACCTGTTTGTATAGCTTATTTTAAATGAAATGAAAGAAACCAATTTGTTTTTCCTTCAGTATTCTTAGATGTTCACCCTGCGTTCGCGTCAGCCGGCATGAGCACATTTCTCATTGACATTCTGATATCACCTGTAAAGCGCTGTCATGCTACTCCATTCTTTCTGAAAAAGCAGGTCATAGAAAACAGTGGTTCTGCTGTGATTCTCCATGTCGTAACCTTTACCTGGGTGAGCTTCCCATATGGGAAATGCTTACCTCATTCTAGAATTTTGCTTGTTGGGCAGATGTCTCTGGTTAATCCTGGAATCTGTATGAGATAGCTCATTTAATTCTCAGACTAGCTTTTCCACAAGTAAAAGTGGTTTTCATTTGCCATCCCTACTTTCCCACTTGAAGATCCAGCTTTTTAACTTTGCCAATCTGATGACTAGAAGATGCACTTCAACGCTACATTAGCTTGCATTTCACTAATGTCTGGAGAGATCAGGAAACTCTTCATTGCTTAATTTTTAGTACTTTTGAGTCATTCTTCTGTAAATTAATTAACTATCCTACTGCTGCTGCTGCTAAGTCGCTTCAGTCGTGTCCGACTCTGTGTGACCCCATAGACGGCGGCCCATGAGGCTCCCCCGTCCCTGGGATTCTCCCGGCAAGAACACGAGTAGGGTGCCATTTCCTTCTCCAATGCTTGAAAGTGAAAAGTGAAAGTGAAGTCGCTCAGTCGTGTCCGACCCTTCCTGACCCCATGGACTGCAGCCCACCAGGCTCCTCCGTCCATGGGATTTTCCAGAACCTTTGCACATTTATGTGTCATCGTGTCTTCATGATTTGCACAAAATTCTTTGTATAGTAATTATTTTGTTCAGTCCCTGTAAGACATTAAAAATATTAATATACACTTTTACTCTTTGTTAACTTTAAATTCTCTTTCCCTCTTTCCTGAAAAAAGCATTTAATTTTCACTTAGTTAAGATCATCAAATTTTTGGCTAATTTTTTTTGTGTATTATATACACCCTTTGCTATTTCTGAATCACAAAGATATAGTGCTATATTTTCTATTAATTTTACTTATTAAATCTTTTAATTGATTTTCTTTTGTACTTTTTTCTTTAGAAATATAATCCACATAATCCACTTTTCTATGTAAATAGAGAAGTTATGATACTGTTCTATATAATAAGCCATTATTTGCAATGCCATCTGTTAAACATTTAATTTCCTTGTTGATTTATGAGGTCATCTTTATCACACCTTATATTCCTATATAGATGTATCATATCTTAGGTCTTTTATATCACCACAGTCTGCTATGAAAAGGTTGTGGAAATAAGCTATAGTATGGCAAGGGGAAAATACCAAACACATTTTTTCAAATGCTTATTTGAACGCTATTGAGGTGACATTTTTGCTTTTAATTCATCAATATAAATTATATGGACAATTTCCATACTTTATCTATCCTTGCATTTCTATAATAATGTCTTTCTGACTTTTCACTAGTGTGTAATTACATAAATGGATTATGATTATATAATGGATTACAGGTTACCATTGATTTACATTGTGTCTAAAAGTACATACATTTTTGCTTCATATTAATGTGTGAACTGAGTATTTAACTTATTTCATTTCATATGCTTTCAATGAAAAATTAAGCATAGACAAAAAAAAAACATAGACATGAATCCCAGATAAATGATTAAAGATCAAATATCTGGTAGTATAATTTCAAACAAATTATTTATTGTGTCATGGTTTTCAAAGTAGTGCTTACATATTTTTAATAATTCTGCTATCCAGACCTGGCATCTAACTCTCAAGCTATGAATCTGGGTTGCATGTTTGACTTGCAGCTATTAGAATGCGGCATTAGATGCTGAGTGATTTTAAAGTTCTATGAGAAAAATACAGGAACTTTTTCTTCCCTTAAAAAAAATTTTATTTGTGGGAAATTGCTTTATAATTTTGTGCTGGGTTTCTGCCATACAACAATGTGAGTCAGTCATAATTACATATATATCATATCTATATATTACTATATATGTGTATATATATACCAAGCCCTGATGCTGGGAAAGATTGAGGGCAGGAGGAGAAGGGGACAACAGAGGATGAGATGGTTGGATGGCATCACCAACAATGGACATGAGTTTGAGTAAACTCTGGGAGTTGGTGATGGACAGGGAGGCCTGGAGTGTTGCGGTTCATGGGGTCGGACATGACTGAGCGACTGAACTGAACTGATATATCACCTCCCTCCTGAGCCTTCCCCCCTTTCAGCCATCCCTCCCATCCAGGTTATCACAGAGCACTAGGCTGGGCTGCTTGCTTATTTGGCAACTGCCCACTAGCTATGCATTTTATGCACGACAGTGTGTGCACATCAATGCCGCTTTCTCACTGCGTCCTGACCTCACCTTCCCCTGCTGGGTCCGCAAGCCCATTCTCCACTGGGCTCACCAGCACCGTTTTTCCAGATTCCATATATATATATATATATATATATATGCTAATATGCAAGACTTGCTTTTCACTTTCTAACTTACTTCACTCTGTAAAAGAAGCTCCAGGTTCATCCATCTCTCTACACTTACTCAAATTCATTCCTGTTTATGGCTGACCAGTGTTTCAGTGTATAAATACACCACAACTTTTATCCATTCATCTGTCGATGGAAATCTAGATTGCCTCCATGTCCTGGCTATTGTAAATATTGCTGCAATGAGCACTGATGTATGTGCCTTTTACAACTGTGGTTTACTCAGGGTATATATCTCGTAGTGAGATTGCTGGGCCTTATGGTAGACTTATTCCTGTTTTATTTTGTAAGGAATTCCCATACTGTTTTCCATAATGTCTGTATCAGTTTACATTCCCACCAACAGTGCAAGAGGGTACCCTGTTCTCCACATTCTCTCCAGCAGTTATTGTCTGTAGATGTTTTTGATGATGGTCATTCTGGTTGGTGTGAGATGACATCTCACTGTAACTTTGATCTGAATTTTTCTAATAATAAGTGATGTTGAGCACCTTTTCATGCATTTGTTGGATTAATGTATGTCTTCTGCCCATTTTTTGACTGTGTTGTTTGTTTTTCTGACGTGAACTATACGAGCTGCTTATATATTTTGGAGATTAATTCTTTGTCAAGTGCTCCTTTGATATCATTTTCTCTTATTCTGAGGGTTGTCTTTTTATCTTGTTTATATTTTCCTTTGCTATACAAAAGCTTTGAAGTTTAATTAGCTCCCATTTGTTTATTTTTGCTTTTATTTCCATCAATCTCTGCAGTGAATGAGAGAGAATCTTGCTGTGATTTATATAAAAGAGTATACTGCATATGTTTTCCTCTTTATAGTTGATAAACTACAGAGCTTTATAGTTTTTGGCCTTATACCTAAACTTTAATCTATTTTGAGGTTATTTTTGTGTATGATGTTAGAAAGTGTTCTGATTTTATTCTTTTACACATAGCTGTTCACTTTTCCCAGCATCACTTATTGAAGAGGCTATCTTTTCTCCATTGTATATTTTTGCCTCCTTTGCAAAGATGAAGTGCCCATATGTGCATGGGTTTATCTCTGGACTTCCTCTCTTGTTCTGTTGGTCTATATTTCTGTTTTGTGCTAGTACCATACTGCCCTGATGACTGTAGCTTTGTAGTGTAATTTGATGCCAGGGAGATTGATTTTTCCAGCTCTGTTTTTCTTTCTAAAGATTGCTTTGGTTATTTGGGTTTTTTTATTTTTTATGTTTCCATATGAATTTTGAATTTTTCGTTCTGGTCCTATGAAAAATGCCATTGGTAATAACTAAAGAGACCAGGAAAACAGGAGGGGTCCTGCCGCTTGGGGAGGGAACTGTGAAGGAGGAAGTTTCGGCATGCTTGGAAATGCCCTCAAGGGCAGAGACAGGGAGCTTTGGAACCTCAGAGGGGAGCACGTCAACAAGTGTGGTGAGAATTCAGGACAGAAATAAGTGCCAACCAGCAGTTCCCAGCTGAGGATCTGTTTGCATGGCTGCCATGGGGAGTCGGGGCTGGGTGCTGAGGCTCAGAATTTGGGGGCTGGACCCCAGGAAGGGACTGGGGTTGACTGCATGGAGGTCCTCTGAGAAGGCTATGATGCAGGTGAGAGTCCAGGAAAGAGCCTGAGTCTGCCAAAGAGGCAACGTACCATTGTCCTGATGCAGCAAATTTAATCCCCACAATGAGCTTGAGACTGTGGACTTTGGGGAGATTGTGGACTTTGGAAGATACAACAAGCTGGAGAAAGGCCAGATCAGAATAGGAACTGATTCCACAGGGCCTGCAGAAGGCCTAGACATCTTAGAAGTATTGATGACTTTCTAAGTAGGCAGACTGGCTGGAACTCCCTGTGTGGAGAGGATATCTAACATCACAGGATAGCATCCTTTCTACTACCGGTCTCTCTCTCTGTCTATCTATATATAGTTTGCTTTTTCTTTTAGTTCTTTGTAATTAATCCTTTAATTTTTGTTTAATTTTTTTCTTTTTCTTTTATTTATAAATAATTTCTTTTATTTTATTTTCCTATTTCTGCAATTTTTTCCCTTATAATGCACTTTTTTGCATTTCTGTTTTTTGTATTTTTGCTACTTTAGTCTTCAGTGATTATTTTCATTTTGGGGTTTGTTTATTGGTTTGATTGCTCTCTCTCTCTTTTTTTGTTGTTCTTCTCTTTATCTTTTTTTTTCTTTCTTTTTGTGAGTATGAGTTTCTGTTTCTGTCTAGTTAATGTTGCTTTTACCAAATGCATTGGCAGAGTCAATAAAGCAGAAATAGATGGTTTTCTGGAACTCTCTTGCTTTTTCTATGATCCAACAGATGTTGCCAATTTGTTTCTGGTTCCTCTGCCTTTGCTAAATCCAGCTTGAACATCTGGACGTTCTCAGTTCATGTACTGTTGAAGCCTGGCTTGGAGAATTTTGAGCGTTACTTTGCTAGTGTGTGAGACGAGTGCAATTGTGTGGTAGTTTGAGCATTCTTTGGCATTGCCTTTCTTTGGGATTGTAATGAAAACTGACCTTTTCCAGTCCTGCGGCCACTGCTGAGTTTTCCAAATTTGCTGGCATATTGAATGCAGCACTTTAACACCATCATCTTTTAGGATTTGAAATAGCTCAACTGAAATTCCATTCCCTATGCTAGCTTTGTTCGTAGTAGTGCTTCCCAAGGCTCACCTGACTTTTGTCTCCAGGATGTCTGGCTCTAGGTGAGTGATCACACCATTGTGGTTATCTAGGTCTTTAAGTTTGTGTGTGTGTGTCTCTGTGTGTGTGTGTGTGTGTGTGTGTGTGTGTGTGTGTGTGTGTGTGTAGTTCTTCTGTGTATTCTTGCTACCTCTTCTTAACATCTTCTGCTTCTGTTAGGTCCATACCATTTTTGTCCTTTATTGAGCCCATCTATGCTTGAAATGTTCCCTTGGTATCTCTAATTTTCTTGAAGAGCTCTCTAGTCTTTCCCATTCTATTGTTTTCCTCTATTTCTTTGCATTGATCACTGAGGAAGGCTTTCTTATCTCTCCTATGTTCATGTATCAATTGCCACTAAATACACTATACCAAGAAGAAAAAGAAAGATATATCCTTTTTCTGTTTTCCTCAGATGAATATGTCTTTCCTTTTCTTCTGGGTATAGTGTATTATGTGGCAGTTGATACACTGAACAAAGCTTGCTACTGGGAATGGGATATTGGCACAACAAAAACTAAAGTCTGTGACCCTGGCTTTGCACGTCCTGGCTTTGGGCCTGAGTAGTGAGCACCCATGTAATTAAATGACATTTGCTCCTTGGAAGGAAAGTCATGACAAACCCAGACCACATATTAGAAAGAGAAATGTCTTTGCAGACAAAGGTCTGTAAAGCTGTGGTTTTTCTAGTAGTCACATATAGACATGCGAGCAGGACCATAAAGAAGACTGAGCACCTAAGAATTGATGTTCTCAAATTGTGGTGCCGGAAAGATTCTTGAGAGTCCCTTGGACTGCAAGGAGATAAAGTCAGTCGGTCCTAAGGGAAATCAACCCAGAATATTCACTGGAATGACTAATGCTCAATACACTTAATACACTTAAATGTGTATTTTAGTGGTTTGGGATAGTGTTATCAGTAATTATCAGTTGGGTCAGGCTCCTTGACAATTTTGTTCATGAACTGTATATTCTGATTGAATTTCTCAGTAATTTTAACCTATTCAGAAAAGTGTTGATCTTTCCAATTACAATTGGTATTGGTTTATTTCTCCTTTAACTCTCTCATGTTTTCTTCAGTGTGTATGAAATTCTGTTATTATTAGGTGCATACAAATTTAGTTTTATTTACTGAAGTTGAACTAGTTCCAATAACATTAAATATTTGAATCTTCTCATGCTTATGTTTTTGCTAAAAATAAGCTGAGCTATTTCAAACTGCAGAAAAAAGAGAAATAAATTTATTCCCTTTATCACTATAAAAATTACTTTTGTATATCTGAAATATTCCTTATTTTCAAATCTAATTTGCCTAATATCAATGTTGTTATTCTAATTTTGTATGTATAATGTTTACATTGTATGTCTTTTCCATTCTTTTGCACTTAACACATAAATGCTTTTATATTTAAATTGGTTTCTTGTAAATAACACATAGCTGACATCTATGTTTTAATTGGATGATTAGAAAATTTTACACTTACGCACAACATTTACCAATGGGGCAAGTTTTAATTGCATTTTTGCTAGTTGGTTTCTCTTTGTCGTACATGTTCTAGCACTTTTTCACTCTTGTCCTTCCTCCTTTTTTTGTGTTAAATGTTTATTTTTAATCCCCCTCTTGTCTTATTGGCTAGACTGCATTGTTTTATCCTTTTAGTGTTTTTGTCTTATTTGTTTTTGAGCTGAAGGTTTTAAAATGTTTAACAGCTTGAGGTCATAAGAGGTGGTTTTCAAAATTCAGAATGCCTTAGAATCACAGAGTTTCTTGTTAGAAATGCAGGTTCTTAGTGTTAAACTCTAAGACTATTTAATCTACACTCTATTTTATGCAGATATGGGAAGGCAAGTCACAAGACTAAGCCAAGTGCCCAAGCACATCAGCTGGTTAGTAGAGCTAGGACTAGAATCCAGGTGTCGGAGACCATAATATCTGGGTGTCTCTCACTCTAATAGCCTGCTTCTTGCTTTACTTGTGGCAGAAATGAGCAGCTAGCTGGACCAAGAGGTCCAGAAGTGTTCCCCAAAGAAAACTCTGACTCTGTGGAGTTGGAGTGCACTACACTCCTCAGGTATGGCTGTGCTCACCAACTTGGAAGTTCCCTGAACTTTGCTGTTTGGGTGTTTTTATTGTGGCTTCATTATGTAGGTTTCTACGTAAATGTGTTGTTTTTTTTAAGTGATAGCCATTTACTTTTAAACTGTACAATGTTAATTTTAACAAAAATCCTTGCAGAAATATCCTGCCTTTATTCCCCTTCCATCCTTCATGCTATGATTTTCACATATTTTACCTTTTGAAATGCTGAAAACCCATTATACTTGATTACTGTTTCTACTTTAAATAGTTTTATTTTACAGAGATTACAAATGACTAAATACATCTTACACATTTTCCCTCAAATTTAGAATTCCTAGCATTCCTCATTCTTTTCTGTAGGTCCAGTTGTTCCTTCTGTAACATTTCCTATTTTCTAAGAAACTTCCTTGCAATTTTTCATAATATGGCTTCATCTATATCTGCACTTAACTCAGGGGATAAGACTCTAGACCTTAAGCTGGTGCTGCAGGTGAAGGGGACTTTGAGGACCTGGGGGAAGTGAATGTGTTTTCCATCTGGAATCAAAGTAAGTTGTTGAGGGTCAGAAGGTGACAAGCAGGCTCTGAAAGGGCACTCAGGGTTTTCTGCCTTCTCATATGTGTGTCCTAATGCCAAACCTCCCCCTTTAAGTGTTCCATTAGTGTATCACCTGTTTTAAATAGATATAACAAGTGAAACGAGATGGGACATCTGTGAGTGGGTTATTTCCTTCTCTCTCTGTCTTAGAGATCTTGTCCTGGTGGAAACAGGATGCCAAGTTCTGAGTACCTCTGGCCAACCTCCAGTGAGGACTTGAGGTGCTTCTGTGAATTTGGAAGTGGTCTCCTAAAGCCTACCAACAGTCATGTGAAGGAACTTGGGAGTGGAATTTTGAGACCTTCCATGAGCCTTGAAATGAGCTAGTAAGCAGTTGGGCCCTAAAGAACCCTGAGACCGCTGCAGCTCCAGATGCTGCTTTGGTTGCAGTCTTGAGAGAGCCCCCTGGACAGGGGTGCCCAGCTAAGCTATGCCCAGATAATTGACCCACAGAATCTGTGAGATTGAAACAAAGTTTTCATTTTAAGCCACTATATTCTGGGTATTTTTTTACACTATAACATATAACAAATACATATTACCTCCCTGATATCTTATGATAATGATATGCATTCAAGATGATGCAAAAATTGACTGACTACTCAACACTAAAGACAAAAATAATGGTAGATATATATTGTATTCTAGTTGATAAATTTGTTTTTCACAAAAATGTGAATTAAAAATTCAGAAACCACCCTGGGAGGAAGAGATTATAAAGAAGGAAGGTGGATGGGCTGGAAGGACACCTAGAATGACAGTGGTTCTGAATGAGGGCAGTGGCCTCAATTTGCACTGATGGTTTTTAAAGATATAAACAAAAAGTTTAGAATCATAAATATGCATGTGTGTGCAAGCATGGGATACATGTGTGTATTCTCCAGGCAAAAGCAGTGACTGCACAGTAGCAATGAGCACACTTATTACCACCTATAACAGAGCCCCTAATTGTGATTCTCTAATAAAAAGAAGTAAGTTTCATTGGAGAACTAATTGATTCTGAGTCTGGACAGGAGAAATAAAAAATGAATTGAGGAATCTATGGAGCTAGTAAGGAAGAAGCAGGGCGTATGAAGAAATATGTGTACCCGAGAGTTGACCTTGAGTTATTAGGGTCACAACTGGAACTTGAGGAAAAAAGAAGTGTAGTGTTGGATTTTAAGCCTTCAAATAAACACAGTAAGTCTATGCTGAAATAAAAACTGGATCAGAAGTATTCCAATTAATTAATGTGGATGATGTGAGAGAAACAGAAAGTCACTATAATGCTATCAAAGTCATAATTGCTGCAGGCAATCTCTTCCAATGGGTGCTGATATGAATAGGTGAAATTTTAACCTGAAAAAAAATAGTCCCAGAGTGTCAAATAACTCTCAAAAATGTAATTATTATAATTACATTTTATCATAAATATATTAAAAAGCCTCTTGATGAAAGTGAAAGAGGAGAGTGAAAAAGTTGGCTTAAAGCTCAACATGCAGAAAACGAAGATCATGGCATCTGGTCCCATCACTTCATGGCAAATAGATGGGGAAACAGTGGAAACAGTGGCAGACTTTATTTTTTTGGACTCCAGAATCACTGCAGATGGTGATTGCAGCCATGAAATTAAAAGACGCTTACTCCTTGGAAGGAAAGTTATGACTAACCTAGATAGCATATTGAAAAGCAGAGACATTACTTTGCCAACAAAGGTCCATCTAGTCAAGGCAATGGTTTTTCCTGTGGTCA
The DNA here is from genome assembly GCF_014754425.2 of Oryx dammah. Lineage (NCBI taxonomy): Eukaryota > Metazoa > Chordata > Mammalia > Artiodactyla > Bovidae > Oryx > Oryx dammah. Next base: position 91,430,629 of record NW_024070203.1, on the reverse strand, counting down.
TGTATGGTTGTGAGAGTTGGACTGTGAAGAAAGCTGAGCACTGAAGAATTGATGCTTTTGAACTGTGGTGTTGGACAAGACTCTTGAGAGTCCCTTGGACTGCAAGGAGATCCAACCAGTCCATTCTAAGGGAGATCAGTCCTGGGTGTTCATTGGAAGGACTGATGCTAAAGCTGAAACTCCAATAATTTGGCCACCTCATGTGAAGAGTTGACTCATTGGAAAAGACTCATGCTGGGAGGGATTGGGGGCAGGAGGAAAAGGGGATGACAGAGGATGAGATGGCTGGATGGTATCACTGACTCAATGGACATGAGTCTGAGTGAACTCTGGGAGTTGGTGATGGACAGGGAGGCCTGGCGTGCTGAGATTCATGGGGTCGGACACGACTGAGCAAATGAACTGAAATGAACTGAACTGAGCCGATATTATACAGCTATAATATATTATAATCATATTATAATTATAATTGCAGTTAGATGGCATGGCTATTTCTGACAGACACCATTAATGGCCAAATGATCAAGACTGACATCAGTATCACAAACAGATGTCAGGCGTTCTGTAATACAGTGTGCTGAGAAGAGTATATAGCCTGTCTAGCATTGTTTCCAACAATGCAATACCTCAATGTAATAAAACACTAGGCTAGACAAAATGGAAGAGAATTATGAAAAATTATTTTAAAAGGAACTGATCGGTACACTTCAAAAATGTGAAGACTACAGAAGTGTTTAGTGTTTAAAGAAGACTAAAGAAGTGGGGAGAGGGAGAGGGTGGGATGATTGGGAAGAATGGCATTGAAACATGTATAATATCATATATGAAACGGATTGCCAGTCCAGGTTCGATGCATGATACTGGATGCTTGGGGCTGGTGCACTGAGATGACCCAGAGGGATGGTACGGGGAGGGAGGAGGGAGGGGGGTTCAGAATGGGGAACACGTGTATACCTGTGGCGGGTTCATGTTGATGTATGGCAAAACTAATATTGTAAAGTAATTAACCTCCAATTAAAATAAATAAATTTATATTAAAAAAAAAGAAGTGGGGAAACAATGGAAACAGTGACAGACTTTATTTTCTTGGGGTTCAAAATCCCTGCAGATGGTGACTGCAGCCATGAAATTAAAAGACACTTGCTCCTTGGAAGAAAAGCTATGACCAACTTAGACAGCATATTAAAAAGCAAAGACATTACTTTGCTGACAAAGGACTGTCTAGTCAAAGCTATGGTTTTTCCAGTAGTCATGTATGGATGTGAGAGTTGGGCCCTAAAGAAAGCTGAGTGCTGAAGAATTGATGATTTTGAACTGGTGTTGGAGAAGTGAAGTTGGAGAAGACTCTTCTGAAGGAAATCAGTCCTGAATATTCATTGAAAGAACTGATGTTGAAGCTGAAGCTCCAGTACTTTGACCACCTGATGTGAAAAGCTGACTCATTTGAAAAGACCCTGATGCTGGGAAGGATTCAGGGCAGAAGGAGAAGGGGATGACAGAGGATGAGATGGTTGGATGGCATCACCAATTCAATGGTCATGAGTTTGAGTAAACTCTGGAAGTTGGTGATGGACAGGGAGGCCTGGTGTGCTGCAGTCCATGAAGTTGCAAAGAGTCAGACACAACTGAGCGACTGAACTGAACTGAAAGAAGTGTTTCTGATTAGAGGAGATTAAGGATACGTGACAGCTAAGAAAAATGTGGGACCCTGGGTTGGATTATAAAACAGAAAAAAAAAAATACACTAATGGGAAAAATCACTGAAATGTGATTAAGTTTGTGTGTTGGTAAATAAAATTGTACTAATGGTAATTTCTTACATTTTATAATAGTTTTATTGTTATATACGATGTCAATCTAAGCGAGGGACATCCCAGGTGGCAAAGTAAAGAATCTCCCTGACAATGCAGGAGATACAAGAGACATAATTTCAATCCCTGGGTTAGGAGGATCCCTTGAAGTTGGAATAGGCAATCCACTTCAGTATTCTTGCCAGGAAAATTCCATGGACAGAAGAGACCAGCAAGCTATAGTCTATGGAGTCGCAAAGAGTCGGATATGACTGGCACACACATACACAATCTAATGAGAAGCTAGGAAACAGGTTTATAAAAAGTATCTACACTATTTATACCTTCCTTGTAAATTCAAAATTATCCCAAATGTAAAAAGAAATAGTTAAAATGCAGCAACAACAACTAAGTGAAAATACTAGTTAGAACAATAAAACATCAATGATATTCTCTCCTTCCAAAGTCTTAAAAACTACAAAACATTCTTCAAAATTCTTTATTTTGTCCAAAACTTTCTAATAAAAAATTGAAATTTTTTTTTTAAAGGAAGAAATAAACTAACTCTTTGGGAAATATACAGTAAAATGCAGAGATTCACAAACGTTCTTTCAGCTGCTCTAATAACCTTCCGCAGTATAATTAACTAGGATTGTGCATATTATTAATAAGGAAGGTGGCAAAGAGACTCAAGGACTTTCAGGTATAAGTATGAGAGATACACAGAAGAATCACTGTGTCAATCGAAATTACTTTAGCGTGGGCATGCAGAACAGATTCTAGCACTTCTTTCATAAGGATATTTGGCAGATGGTCTCATAGAGGATATGTGTAGTGCAGAAGGTATTCTGTTAATAGACCAATAGTGCCGACAGCCGACACGTTCTGGAGACATAATGGTCCATCATATCGATGATCAGTGACCTTAAAGGCTATAAATACACTGTAACTGTCTTCTGTGTCAAGGATCTGCAAGCTAAAGGGCGCCCAAGCACCATAACTTGCAGGGGTGCAGTCTCTAAATATAACTCGATGTGACGGACTGTGACGGCTGAGAATGAGCCATCATAGTCTCCTGGATCAGTAATCGGCACTGTTAATATTCATAGGAGTCGCACAGCAAAAGCCTCCGTACCTGCCCGGAGAGGAAAAATGCACATTTTGCCCTTCATAGGTCCCGGTTAATTTTTGTAAAAAGTCAGCCACCATGTCTTGAAACACTGTTATGAAAGTTTATCAGTAATGTCTGCATTAAAGGAGAAAAAAAATAGAAGCTATGTTGAGAAACTCTTTGTTGCTTACTTGGATCATTTTCATAATATTTTATTATCCTAAACATGACAATTTCCACAATAGCACTTTCCATTTCCTGTCTAAATATGCATGTCATCCTTTTATTTGCACATTTAGTTATAAAACTGGAAGCATAATGGTAATCTTATTGAACAACAAACATCCACTTTTGTCTCAACTATGTGCTTATCTTTTTCTTTAATACCTAGGAAATCACCTCAATCTCATCTTTCTATTTTCATACCAAAATATACTTTTTTTTCTCATGGGTACATGAACATTATTTCAGAATACTCTTTCATCTGTTATACTCATAATTTAATTTTTCCAAGCGTTAGCAGGAAGGATTTAAAAGGATGTGAGTTTGGTATAATAAAATTAGTGTGGGGCATTGTTTTGAACTCCAAATATTTTATACACATCCACACACCTATGCATACACACCCTTGTGGTGACCAGTCATGAAAACAAGGGGTGATACTTCTAGGAACATGGAGATTAGTTGTCAAAGTGATCCTAAGAATGAGATATCGTGAAGAACCTGGCTCTTGATTGAATGTATTTAAAAGAAATACTCCATTTCTTCTCTAAGGGGCTCTTTAACTCGAATTATCCAAAAATCACTGCAACTTATTGATACCATAAAAATGTGTGAATTGGCAGCACCTGCTAAAACGTGTGTGAAAAAGAACAGATAAAGTAATAGGATAAGCAATAACTTAAAAACTAGGCGGGAGTCAAAAGTTAGGGTGTATGAAAATAATTGCAAAGTAAAAATGAGAGAAACGATTTATTTTTTAATGAGGTATTGCATTAAATAATTAATTTTTATGGAAGGAAAAATTGCTTTCATCAGCTTACCCTTCTAAATGATTAAACATAACATCATCATGTCACAAGCTTGCTTTTAGCAATATGGTAAAAGGCATTTTGACCAGTACACCCTGATAAATAATTTAATGATATTTATCTAAAAATATGTGATGTGCATGCTAAATTAGATGTAGAAGTTCAAGATATCTGTGAAGTCAGTAATGTACAAATTGCTTCTTCTACTCTGAATATTATGTACAGAAACATCAAACATTTGTTGAGATGACAAATATAAATGTCCTCTTGTTGTAGCCCCGCGTTCTGGGAAACGAACTCACTCAGGACAATGCAGATAGTGGAGTGCAGTTTATTACACCGGTGGGCCCAAGGCAGAGTCTCGTCTTAGCCAAGGACCCCGACCAGCATTGGTGAAAATCTTTTATGCCCCATGTGTACGTGTCTGAACCCACCACTCCAAATTCCTTGAGACTTACATAAACCAAGGAAAATACAATCCCAATAAGCCCATCATTCACCTGCTATGTGCTCATGTGCTCAAACAATTAACCAATAATCAATAAGCCCGAGGTTACACTCCGATTAATACAGAGAAATTTATGGCCTGTCTGGAGGAAGGGGTGAATAGTGTATGTTTTCTCTTAGGCAATGAGTAACCTAGATACGATCTTCAAGGTCCCCCTGTCTGGAGGGGGTCTTACCCTTCTGTTGTTGTGTTCATAGGCACTAAACACAGAGTTCAGAGTCCATTGGAAAAGTGGCCGAGCACGATCAGCATGAACAGGCCTAAGATGGAGTCCAGGCCCTATGAATTCTTTCTTCATGCTAAGTCGCTGGAAAATATAAAAGTAAATTTAAAAATAAGAATTATATGATAAAACATAGTATCTTTAAAGATATAAATTACTTTAACTTGTAATATAAAGAACGCTGGATTCAGAATCAGGAGATGGATTTGAAAGCCAATTATAATAATTATTAACTAGATGCAGAGAATATTAATTTCTTCTTTTAATATCTGCGTCTTTTTCTAGAGTAGAATTAAACACTTTGTGAACACTACATCCAGTATACAGGACCTTACTAATATAAGGCAGTTTTATTCTCAGTGGATTTTTTAAAATTTACAAAGTTGTCCCTACTTCTAGTCTGCTAACCACTAACCTGTTTCCATTTTATTGTTTTCCTTTCCCAGATGGTATGTAGATGGAGTCAAAGAACATTAATTCTATTTAGATGGAATCAAATACAAGAGTATTTTGATTTGGCTTCTTCCACTTTGAAAATGGGTTCATGATCTATCTCTATTTTTTAATGAATCAATAGCTTATTCTTATTTATTGCTCTTGTACTTTGCTTATGCTTGTGTATTCCAAGTCTTTGATAGCATGTATACACCAGAGTTTATCCATTTGCTAGTTGAAAGACATATGGGCTGTTTTCAGTTTTGGTTGATTATAAGTAAATATGCCATAAACATTACCATATAGAATTTGTGTAAAAATAGGCTTTTATTTCTTTGGGATAATATCTAGGCATATGACACTTTTATCATGTACATGTTTAATTTATAAGAAATTGTTAAACTATTTATAAGACATTGTTAAACTATACAAGAAATTGTTAAACTATTGTTAAACTGCGAAACCACCAGTTTGCATTGCCAATAGCAATGTATGAAGATCGCTCTGCATCCTCTGCAGTACTCAGTATTGTCAGGATTGTTTTTGAGGGGGGATGGGTGGCAGGGTGTGGAAGCAGGTGTTGGAGGAAGAATTTCAGTTAAGAGGTGTGCAGTGGCATTGCATTGTGACTTTGATTTGCATTTCCCTAAAGGTTAATGGCATTGAGTATCTTTCTATGTGCTAATTTGCCATTGATATCTCTTCTTTGGTGAAGTTTATATGTAAATCTTTTGCCCATATATTTATTGGATTGTATGTATTTTAAATTCAGAATTCCTTATATATCCTGAATACAAGTACTTTTCCAAGAATATGACTTGCCAATATATTCATTCTCTCAACTGTTGTTGTCATTTTTCATAGCGTTTTTAATTTTGATAAATTATAATTTTCATTATGGGTGCTGATTTTAATATTGCAATAAAATTATTTATTTTTCATAAACTTATAAAATTTTCTATGTCATTTATTTTCATAATTTAAAATTTACAAGGAGGTCTATGATTCACTTTTAAGTAATTTCAGATTCTCACTCTAGGTCAAACATGTACATTTTTGCATATGAATTTGAATTGTTCCAGTAGCGTTTGTTGAGAGACTATCTTTTTGCTATTGGATTGTTTTTATGATTTTGGTATGAAGCTGTGGACTCTATTTCATAGATCAACACTCCATAAATAGAGTAATGTATATGTTTATCTTGCCAGCAATATCACACTGCTCTTATTGTTTTAATGGTAAATCTTGATTTGAAGAATGGTAAGTTTTCTAACTTTGCTCTTGTATGCTAAAATTGGTTATTCTCTTCTACTTTTCTGTATAAAGTTTGGAAAAAGTTTGGAAAAGTTTAGTGATAAAAATATTTGTTGGAATTAAAACTTTCACTGTGATTTTAATAAACATAAATATCAAATTTAGAATTGGCATTTTAATATTGAATTTTCCAATTTAGCAGCATTATATGCCTCCCTATATAATTAAGTTTTTAAAGATTGCTTCCAACAATGTAATGCAGTTTTCAAAATATTGATCTTATATTTATATTGTTAGATTTATATCTATATATTTCATGTTTGGAGGTATTGTATATGGTACAATTTTGTAAATTTAATTTTAGATTCCACTGTTTATTACTGTTATATAGAAACATAATTAATGATTTTATATTGACACTTATGTGACCTTGCTAAATTGTTAACTATGAAATACTTAAGAGTTCTATACAATACTGTCACTTGTGAATATAGCAGGCTTCTTCCTTTCCAATTATTTTGAGTTTTTATATAAGTAGATATTAAAATTTTTTCAAATGATTTTCTGTCTCTATTGAGATACTATTTGGATTTTCTTTTTTAGTTTAACACAGTGAATTACACAGATTGCTTTTTGAATACTGAATTAGCTGTGCATTCTTGGAACGAACGCCTCTTTATCAGGGTGTGTTACCCTCTGTATAGTGTACTGAATTTGAGTTGCTAAAACTTTGCTGAGAATGTTTGTATATGTGTTAAGAGATGTTGATCTCTAATTTTATTTTCTTATATTTTCTAGTATTAAGCTAATGCTGGATGCTTTTGAACTGTGGTGTTGGAGAAGACTGTTGAAAGTCCCTTGAATTGCAAGGAGATCCAACCAGTCCATTCTGAAGGAGATCAGCCCTGGGATTTCTTTGGAAGGAATGATGCTGAAGCTGAAACTCCAGTACTGTGGCCACCTCATGCGAAGAGCTGACTTATTGGAAAAGACTCTGATGCTGGGAGGGATTAGGGGCAGGAGGAGAAGGGGACGACATAGGATGAGATGGCTGGATGGCATCACAGACTCGATGGACGTGAGTCTGAGTGAACTCCGGGAGTTGGTGATGGACAGGGAGGCCTGGCGTGCTGCGATTCATGGGGTCTCAAAGAGTCGGACACGAGTGAGCGACTGAACTGAACTGAACTGAACTGAATGCTGGCCCCACACCATAAATTGGGAAGCATTCTTTCCAACTATAATCTTTGAAAGATATTGTGTAGAATCTTTTTTTTTTTTTTCTTTCTTAACTGTTGAAAGAACTCACCAGTGAAACCTACTGGATCTAGAGTTTTCTTTGTCAGATAGGTTTAAACTATGAATGATATTACTTTAATAAATTCTGAACTAGTCAGATTTTTTATTTTTTCAGTGTTGATCTTCATAGTTTTAAAAAATATTCCATTTTATTTAAATTTTAAAACTCTAAGTAATCATTCCCTTATTATCCACTTAATATTTGTAGTATCTACAGTGCTGCTCAGTTTTTCATTATGATATTAGTAATGTGTGTTTGTTCTCTTCCTACTAGTTAGTATTCTTAGAGATTTATCAATTTTATTTACCTTTTCCAAAACTAGCTTTTGGTTTGTTAATTTACCTTATTATGTTTAATTCTGTTTATTTCTACTCTTTATCATTACTTTTTTATTTCTTATTTTAAGTTTCCTCATTTTCTGTCATTTTTCTATACTTTAAAGTAGAATCCTTTATTACTCATTTGAGACATTTTTGTTTTGCTAAATTCCATTTCATGCCATAAATTTCTATCTAAGCATTGCTTTAGTTCTATCTTTCATATTTTGGTGTGTTACATTTTTGTTTTCTTACACTTCAAATAGTAACGTTCCATGAGATTGCATGAGTTGTTGAGATTATGCATTTTACTCTCAAAATATTTAAGATTTTCTAGGTACTTTTCTGATATTCATGTCTGGTTTTAATTCTAGTCATCAGTCAAGAACATAGATTGCATGAATTTGTTTATATCTCTTAAGTTTCAATTTGCTTTATGGCTCAGATTGTGCTATATCTTGGTGGCTGTGTCTTGTTCACCTTAGGAAGTACTCTTATTTCTTATTGTCCTTCAGGTGCATGGTTCTTTGATGTCAATTAGGTTGATAGTGTTCTTCAGATCATCTATTTCCTTGCTGATTTTCTATCTGCATTTTTATAAATATTTGAGAGAAGAATAGCATCGAGAGATAAGAAAGCCTTCCTCAGCAATCAGTGCAAAGAAATAGAGGACAATAATAGTATGGGAAAGACTAGAGATCTCTTCAAGAAAATTAGAGATAGCAAGGGAACATTTCATACAAAAATGGGCACAATAAAGGACAGAAATGGTATGGATCTAACAAAACCAGAAGATTTAAGAAGAGGTGGCAATAATACACAGAAGAATAGTACAAAAAAGATCTTCATGACCCAGATAATCACGATAGTGTGATCATTCACCTAGAGCCAGACATCCTGAAATGTGAAGTCAAGTGGGCCTTAGAAAGCATCACTACGAACCAAGCTAGTGGAGGTGATGGAATTCCAGTTGAGCTATTTCAAATCCTAAAACATGATGCTGTGAAAGTGCTGCACTCAACATGCCAGCAAATTTGGAAAACTCAGCAGTGGCCACAGGACTGGAAAATGTCAGTTTTCATTCCAATCTCAAAGAAAGGCAATGCCAAAGAATGCTCAAACTACCACACAATTGCACTCATCTCACATGCTAGTAAAGTAATGCTCAAAATTCTCCAAGCCAGGCTTCAGCAATATATGAACTGTGAACTCCCTGATGTTCAAGCTGGTTTTAGAAAAGACAGAGGAACCAGAGATCAAATTGCCAACAGCCACTGGATAATCAAAAAAGCAAGAGAGTTCCTGAAAAACATCTATTTCTGCTTTCTTGACTATGCCAAAGCCTTTGATTGTGTGGATCACAATAAACTGTGGAAAATTCTGAGAGAGATGGGAATACCAGACCACCTGACCTGCCTCTTGAGGAATCTGTATGCAGGCCAGGAAGCAACAGTTAGAACTGGACATGGAACAACAGACTGGTTCCAAATAGGAAAAGGAGTACGTCAAGGCTGTATATTGTCACTCTGCTTTTTAAACTTATATGCAGAGTACATCATGAGAAACTGAGAGGGTAACAGGCAGGAAGACCAAGGGTTTCCAAATGGAAGAAATAGGCTTCAAATGTCAGACATTTTTTTATCTCTCTCTTAAGCAGCTGAAGGAAACAATCCAGTGTTACATTTTTCCCCCCTCTCTATACAAATTTAAAGAAAGGTTTTTCTTAAAATTCTTTGTTGCCATAATGACACCTGGCTCCACTTGAACTTAACTTTTCTCAAACTTAACTTTTCTTGAGCTAACCAATGCATTTTTCTTATGGAAATGTTTGTCTGAAGCTATGTTAATGTCCTGTATATATATCCCAGACTCTGTCTTCCAGTCTGTTCCACCTAAAGGTTCAGAACCCACTTGACAAACCAGTATGTTATGCTCATGCATTGTTCTCCTAATCTATGTTGATGAAACTATATATTTGTATGGAAATCTGCCTTTCTTCAAGATTCTTGTCAGTCGTTTTATGGCCTGGGATGACTCACCTGTTCCCAATGGTATCTCAAAGTGCCTGTTGTGGGTGAGGGGCCTGGTGCCATTCTCTGAATTTTGAGACATTTCCTTTCTTTAATTAGCAGACTGCTAGTAGCTATATAACATCCAACTAAAGACTACCAGAGGCCAAGAATCCCAGTGTCTTTCGTGGTTCAGCAGCAAACTTTCAAAATGCTGGCTGGATGATGCACAAGCTGGAGTCAAGATTGCTGAAAGAATTATGTGCATATGACACCACCCTTATGGTAGAAAGTGAAGAAGAACTAAAGAGCCTCTTAATGAAAGTGAAAGAGAAGAGTGAAAAAGTTGGCTTAGAACTCAGCATTCAGAAAACTGAGATCATGGCATCCACTCCCATCTGCTGCTGCTGATACTGCTAAGTTGCTTCAGTTGTGTCCGATTCTGTGCGACCCCAGAGACAGCAGCCCATCAGGCTCCCCCGTCCCTGGGATTCTCCAGGCAAGAACACTGGAGTGGGCTGTCATTTCCTTCTCCAATGCATGAAAGTGAAAGTGAAGTCGCTCAGTCGTGTCTGACCCTCAGCAACCCCATGGACTGCAGTCTTCCAGGCTCCTCTGTCCATGGGATTTTCCAGGCAAGAGTACTGGAGTGGGGTGCCATTGCCTTTTCTGTCCACTCCCATCACTTCATGGCAAATAGATGGGGAAACAATGGAAACAGTGACAGGCTTTATTTTGGGGGGCTCCAAAATCACTGCAGATGGTGACTGCAGCCATGAAATTAAAAGATGCTTGCTTCTTGAAAGAAAAGTCATGACCAAGCTAGACAACATATTAAATGGCAGAGACATTACTTTGCCAATAAAGGACCGCTATGGTTTTTCCAGTACTCATGTATGGATGTGAGAGCTGGACTATAAAGAAAGTTGAGCACCAAAGAATTGATGCTTTTTGAACTGGTGTTGGAGAAGACTCTTGAGAGTCCCTTGGACTTCAGGGAGATCCAACGAGTCCATCCTAAAGGAAATCAGTCCTGAATATTCATTGGAAGGACTGATGTTGAAGGTGAAACTCCAATACTTTGGCCACCTGATGTGAAGAACTGACTCATTTGAAAAGTCCCTGATGCTGGGAAAGATGGAAGGCAGGTGGAGAAGGGGATGACAAAGGATGAGATGGTTGGATGGCATCACCGACTTGATGGACATGAGTTTGAGTGGACTCAGGCAGTTGGTGATGGACAGGGAGGCCCGGCATGTTGTGGTTCATGAGGTCACAGAGTTGGCCACGACTGAGTGACTGAACTGAACTGAGAGAAGAATGTTGAAGACTCCAATTTTATACCTCAGTCCATGCAATTTTCCAGGCAAGAGTACTGGAATGGGGTGCCATTGCCTTCTCCCCAATTTTATATACATTTGTGTATTTATCTTTTTAGTTCTATTCATTTTTACTACTATATTTTTAAGACCCTATTTTTAAGTACATAAATCGATTGCTTTTCATTATATAATGCTTTTCCTCATTCCTTATAATATGTCTTGTTCTGATAACTACCTTCATTAATATAACTAATCCAGGTTCTTTTATTGGTTTTGTATGGTATGTGTATATAGATTCTTTTTTCTATTATTTTATTGAAACATTTATATCCTTAACATTATCTGCATTAATTTTTTTTTTCATTTTTAAAATTACAGCGTGGTTGATCCCCAACATTATATTAGTTTTAGATGTATAGCAGACTGATTCCATATTTTTGTAGATTATATTCCATTTAAAGTTATTAAGAAACAATGGCTATAATTCCCTGTGTTGTGCAATGTATCCTGTTTGCTTATCTATTTTATACATAGTAGTTTCAGTCTCTTAATCCCATACCCCCATCTTGCCACTCTCCTCTCTGCTTTAATTTCTTGATAAGTAAATGTATACATGCACACAAACCCACATTACCACTCTCCTCATGGTTTTTGTGACAGTCAAATAAGATAATCTATGTAAAGTTATTAGTTTGGTGCCTGTCTTGTAGACAGTATTTATTTAATATTGGTAGTACAACAGGGGTATCACCATTAAATATTTGAATGACATTGTAACTCATATATCAGTTAATTTTAAATACTTTAAAATTATTTATTCTGAAATATCCTAGAGAGGTGTGTCCTTAAAGGTATTTCTAATTTCAATGTCTTAAATTTTCTAAACGTTTTCTCCTTTCTGTCCTTTGTTTCTCTTGAGTACTATTCCAAATCTCAGACCCACTCTCTCTCAACTTCTGGTTAATTGCCTGTTTACACATGCCCTAGCCACTGCTCATAGGAGAAAAGGTTTACATGTAATAGAATTTTACTAAATACTTGCATGCAGTTGAAGAGAAGTTTCCAAGCTGTGTCCTTAACATGGTTTTACTTGCTCATGAAATATTTGCCTTCTTGAAAATCTTTATCATATTTCAAGCTATTTCAAATGCCATATTAATTTCCTATAATTTGCTGTTTTTCTTTGACTTCTCACCTATAATTATCTTTTTCTATTATTCCTTTTTAGATTTCTCATGATCCAAGCCCTGGAACCATCCTTTTTGCAGAGTTAACTTTCAGATATCTACCCTCAGAGAAGCGCCATTTTTACTCCATGTGTATAACCATTATTGTTACATTAAAATAATCACTTTCTTGGTAGCACAAACTATTTATACACATGCTAATTTATAGGAAGAAGCTGTGGCTTGACTATAATATTTTAATATCACTTTAGTATTTAGTTTTTCATCCACAATTATATATATCAATGATATATATAGATTTTGGGTTCAGAGGTCAGATGGAGACAGACTCTTACGTGAAAGTTAGCCTCATTGCCTGTTCAGGTTAAACACATTTAGATAATTCTTCAACTGAAGAATTATCTCTCTTGATTGCTTTTAAACTAATACAATTAGCTCTTGTGGAGACTGAAAAAAAAAAAGAGTTTCATTAATTCTGTGATTTGAATTGAAAATTAATTTTAGTCTTCTCTGAATGTTTAATACACATTGTTTTTGAAATTTAACCAGTTGTCTCTTTGCTATATTTTAATTGAGTGTTGGAGTTTTACATGTTGAATTCCCTCACACCCATATATATTCACAATGGAAATTTCATGTTGGTTGCATTCAATTTAATTAACCATTTATAAATTGGAAAATTATCTGGAAAATTAAAGAATAACTCTCATGCTAAAATTTGAAATGTAAATTAACTGCAAATTAGTATTAATTTCGAACATCATACATGGGCTTTTACACATAATGCTTCATTAGGATAATAGCTGAGATGTCCATCACCTATCATTTTATCTTTACTTTTAGATTTAGTTTTTCTCTTTATCTTTGAGATCCTTAAAGACAAATAGGAAGAAATATACCAGCCTGTATGGGGTTTATCAGGGTGTGTGTGGTCTTAGGTTCATCAGGGTTTGTATTTCCAGTGAACTGTAGGTGTAGGAATGAATAATTGAATTTTCAAGGAAAGTATGAGAAGGTTATGGCAAAAGATGCAATTTCCAAGTAATTGCTATGTTGCAGCGTGAAAACAGGCACAGTAACTAAGGGGTTAATCCTTTCCAAAGTAACATTATATTCTAATTCTTACTAGCTTTACTTATTTATTTCTCTAGAATCAAAGGGATTTCAATTGTGTTAAAACACTCACACACAATATACAGCAATTCATTTTCATTAAGCTCAGAGAACAGCTTATGGAGCCTAGCAACAAGGAATAAAGAAAGAATTAACCGGAAGCTTTTCTACCACTGAATTTTGCAAATCAGTGTCATGGCAGTTCACTCTGGAGAATTCTAATAATATATTTAATTCTTTTCTATCAGAATCACTTAGTGCTTAAGAAACCTGAAAGGTATGGTATGGGTAAAGGAAAAATATTTAAGACAGTATATGTTGTTGAAGTAATGTCACTTTAAAAAATAATAAGCAGTTCATTGTGTTGCTATAACTCCTAAAAATGTCTGAGGAACACACATTAGTGTGCAAGAAATGTGGTTGGCTGTCTACTTTGTGTTCATTTTGCACTCAGTAACTGCCGGGGTCCTGCCCCGGTGGATCCAGAGAATTCGAAGGTGGGGACGGCGTCAGCGTCTTTGGAAAAATACATATTTAATTACAGATATATAGAGAGATTAGAAACGGATAGTGTAGTAGGAGATTTAGTGGAGAAAAGAGGCTGAATTCAGCCAGAGAAACGGGAGCAAGAAAGAAGCGACATGGTGGACTCAGTCTTTCTGGAAACTGATCCGATTTCTTTATTTTGGGGTTTGCTTATATATCTTTTGTTACACATAGGGATGAATACAGAGTCACGCGGGGGTCTTAGGGGTATTACATCATCTTCTGGCCATGATCCTTTCTTTCTGATAACCAAAAACCTTATTTCTTCCAAGGGTGTTTTTTCTTAAACCAGGCACCACCCTCCAGATAAAGTTGCATTCCTATAGGGTGAGGGTGTAGTGAGTTACAATCAAGAAAGGAATTTATTTAACCCAAGGTTAACAGGATTAATCTTAAAGGTTAATACCTATCTCTCCTATATGCTTAAAGGTTAATACTTATTTCTCCTATATGTTAGTTATATTCATTATAAGGGCAGGGAATATGGAGATTTAGCAGCAAACATCAGCCCAACAAATGAAAATCCTTTCACCAATGTTCCCCTTAAGATCTATATAGTCTTAAGATAGTGATAAGGTTACATTTTTACATAACAAAGACAGTGATTTATAACAAAGCACAGTGATCTATTACAAAAGAGAAAATTCATTAACTCAAAAAGTCTAGTATTGCTAACATCAAAAACTACTATATTTCCTTTTCTGTATTCCAAATACATTGAATATATTCCCAGGTGCCTAAGGATATGGAGGCCTGGCGGCAATCATTGACTCAAGAAGAAAAAGCCCTATGCTAATTAAGACTCTCAAAATACTCCAAAACTCTCTGTGCTGTTTATGGTTGAGAGGTAGTAAACAATCCTGTGGCAGGAGGATGGATAATCCTGTCACACAAGCTAGTCTGTCAGCAGAGAGGTTTGACCTGAAACACCCTTGTCCCACCCAGGGTAGGGAATTAGCAGCAATTATTGGCACAACAAATGAAAAACCCGTCACCAATATAATTCCTAACCAACCCACTATACTGATAATTTCTAACTCCCCAAAAGAATTTGCCTTTTGTAAGTCTAAAACATCTCTTGTGCCTTTCAGATTGGGAGGCTGTAAACAATCACATGTGGCCAGACGAACCTATACAGGCGGGCTAGATAACCTTCAGAGGAGTCCTTAAAGTGAAACACTCTTGTCACGCCCAGGAATTTTAATTGCCTTGGAGCTGCAAGTTAACTCCTTCTCCAAGAGAAATGGTTATGGGGGAGAGCCCCCCCCCCGTAAAGTCAGAGGTATAGGCGAGAGCATAAAACAGACTCTGGTTTTGGGGTAGATGCTTGGGAACAGGGGGTTTCCTGAGGCTTGATCACGCCTTTGCGTATGCCAAGCCTCCTTCCTCATGACCTTTGCCATGGGCGGAGTTCCTCACGCTGGCCCCCAACAAGTAACTATGCAGTCATTTCCTTCTCTGTAATATTCAGGTCCCCAAATTTGGTAAAACAAATCACTTGAGTCTTGAACTCAGAATATTTAACTATTTTTTTAAGTGTTTTGTTGTCATTTCCTAACTGGTTTCTCTGCTTCTTGTATTCACCTGTTGAAATTTATTATCAAAAGAGATGCAGAGAGATCTTTGGAAACAAAATCAGTTCAGATGATTCCTTAGTTTAAAAAGAGTTTAAAGGCTTTCTTCACTTGCATAATAAATCTCCAAACTTGACCCCAATCGCATACCATGCCAAAACTCCTGGGCACGATTCTAGCTTCCTCTTTGACCTCTCAGCCAATTCAGTCACTCAGTCGTGTCCAGCTCTTTGCATCCCCATGGGCTGCATCACGCCAGGCTCCCTGTCCATCACCAACTCCCCAGAGCTTGCTCAAACTCATGTCCACCGAGTTGGTGATGCCTTCCAACGATCTCATCCTCTCTTGTCTCCTTCTCCTCCTGCCTTCAGTCTTTCCCAGCATCAGGGTCTTTTCCAATGAGTCAGTTCTTTGTATCAGGTGGCCAAAGTATTGGAGCTTCAGCTTCAGCATCAGTCCTTCCAATAAATATTCAGGGTTGATTTCCTTTAGGATGGACTAGATAGATCTCCTTGCAGTCCAAGGGACTCTCAAGAGTCTTCCCCAGCACCACAGTTCAAAAGCATCTTTGACCTCTAGTCTAAAGATTTTCCACTTGGCTTCTTTACTTAATTATCATTCCTTTTGCTATTCATACATACATGCACAGAATTAGGACTGAAGTTTCTTCTCAGTTATCTTGGCCTGTTTGTTTTTTACCAAATATGTTTCAGCACATAAATCAACTCAGAAAGGCACTCTAGGACACTCTATGTATTATGTTACTGTTTAAATTTCTTGACATGATTCTTTTCTTGTGAAGAATCATTTCTTGTATGAATCATTGTATGAATCTTGTATGAATCATTTCTTGTATGATTATCACCATACAAAATATACTATTTTTACTTTTTTATTTTCTTCTTCTCATCACTTGTATATAAGGTCTAGGGAGTGAACCAGGAAGAGAAATATTCTGTGCAGTTGAGGGGGAGTCCTGCTAGTGTAGGACTTATGGAAGTTGACTGGCCAGAAAGACAAGTGAACTTGACTTTAGAAAAATGATATACTTAGTCAAATGTCTTAATCAACATGTATGAAAAGAGGCACATAGCTATGTATGGTGGAGAGAAAAAAGAGCAATTGAAGGCCTTGAATGTGGTTGGAAATTCTCTCTGAGCACAGTTAATTTCTCTGCAGAGTGAATATCTACTCCTTGTTAGATATTTAAAGCCCAGTAGTCATCAGAATATACTCTTATTCTTTTGCATAAGATATTGCAAACATTTTTGTGAGGCAAATTATGAAAATATACTTGAGAAATATATGACAAAGATGCTTTGGCTGAGGTCATTATAAGGGGAAAGCATTCACGAGGTGGGCCTGCAATCATTTATTGCTGGATCATGGATCAGAGGAGTGGGGGATGTTCAGGGGAAGGGAAGGAAGGCTACATCTAGTCTTCTTGTAAATATATTAACAGCGGATCTCTTGAGAAGTTGACTACTGGTATTTTCTAGAAGGCAAGTTCTTATTTATGAGATAGTCTTAGCAAAAAGTTCCCAGATTAAAATTCATATGGTTCAGGAAGGAAAGTTCCATAGATTTATCGAACATGTCTCTCAGTAAAACCACCTGGTAACCTAGGATATTGTCTATGGTATAAGATGGAGATATTTCATAACCAACATGTTCTTCACTTTGTGAGGTGTCCCAAAAACCTCACTTAGAGAATCCAACATTTATTCTTGGTCATGGAGGTATGTCTAATGAGTAAAGGAAGGACCCAGAAATCCACATAGGATGTCTCAGATTTCTGTTCCTCTGACTGGCTTTCTTGATTACTCATATCCTTGGCTTCATTAGTAAAACTTTATATAGGATAAGAGTTCTGAGGGTCTGATTTGATCATTTTAACATCTGTGTTTGACCTTCTACTGTATGTAAACATATTGCAAAAGATCACTCGAATTAGAGTACTCTTCTCTAGATAAAACCTCATGACAGTTTCTTTAAGCTTCTGTGACCATATGTTGATAACATTTCAAGGTTATGTTGTCATTCATACTTCATACATTATCAAGAACACATAATTACAAGTGAAAGAACTAAAACATATTGAATTTCACCTACATGCTTGAGGTTTCAAATATATATGCTACTAGAAACTTATTTGAGTAGGAATTATTAGTTACAGTATTAGGTGAATCAAATGATGTTCAGCTTGCTCATTAACTTACTCAAGCCAGAGAGGGAAAAACAAAACAGAACAGAACAGCTAGATGTGTAAATTAGGCAAGCTTTATTTATGAAAGTGAAAGTGAAATTGAAGTCGCTCAGTCGTGTCCGACCCTTTGCGACCCCATAGACTGTAGTCTACCAGGCTCTTCCCTCCATGAGATTCTCCAGGCAATAGTACTGGAGTCGGTTGCCATTTCCTTCTCCAGGGGATCTTCCCAACCCAGGGATCGAACTCAGGTCTCCCACATTATAGACAGATGCTTTACCGTCTGAACCACCAGGGAAGAATCCATATATGAATTTATGCTCAAATGAAATTTTACATAGATGATTCATTGCATGAATAAATAAAGGTGGTCATTTTATTCTTAGAATCAAGGTTCAGAGCTGTTACAGCTTCATCAAATTGGAAAGATTCATATGATTTATTTGTATGATCTGAGTAGCTAAAACCTAGCAAAAGAAACTTAATCAGCTCAATCTACTTCAGTATACTTTATTTCTTACTGTTATCAAATGTAAGTAGAGAAAGTGATTTTAAAAGTGCTAGTAAAGGTCTCTGAGATAGCAATACTACCTTTAGGTTGGTGTAGACCTCATTCAGGAATATATTTTGGATATAGAGGAGTGGGATTCAAATGTGAGAGAATTCCTGGATTTTGGCTAAATTAAAAATAATTAGGACACTTGGGATAGTATACTTTTAGAGATCAAAATCCAGAAATATGTAATATTTTATATATTCAGTCAATTCACTTCAGTTGCTCAGTTGTGTCCGACTCTTTGCAGACACAAAGAATCGCAGCACGCCAGGCCTCCCTGTCCATCACCATCTCCCAGAGTTCACTCAGGCTCACGTCCATTGAGTCTGTGATGTCATCCAGCCATCTCATCCTCTGTCGTCCCCTTCTCCTCCTGCCCCCAATCCCTTCCAGCATCAGAGTCTTTTCCAATGAGTCAACTCTTCGCATGAGGTGGCCAAAGTACTGGAGTTTCGGCTTTAGCATCATTCCTTCCAAAGAAAACCCAGGGCTGATCTCCTTCAGAATGGACTGGTTGGATCTCCTTGCAGTCCAAGGGACTCTCAAGAGTCTTCTCCAACACCACAGTTCAAAAGCATCAATTCTTCAGCGCTCAGCCTTCTTCACAGTCCAACTCTCACATCCATACATGACCACTGGAAAAACCATAGCCTTGACTAGACGGACCTTTGTTGGCAAAGTAATGTCTTTGGTTTTGAATATGCTATCTAGGTTGCTCATAACTTTTTTTCCAAGGAGTAAGCGTCTTTTAATTTCATGGCTGCAATCACCATCTGCAGTGATTTTGGAGTCCAAAAAAATAAAGTCTGCCACTGTTTCCCCATCTATTTCCCATGAAGTGATGGGACCAGATGCCATGATCTTTGTTTTCTGAATGTTGAGCTTTAAGCCAACTTTTTCACTCTCCTCTTTCACTTTCATCATCAGTTACAGTAAATCTCGTATTATTCTTCGCAAATATCCCCCCAAAATTATAATGCAAAGAAAATCTGTATAAATTCAGAGACAATAAAAGACCTTAAAAATTAAAACTTTCTCATTTCAGCTACTATAAATTTACACTTTGATTAACATGTGATGTTCTTCAGTTAATATACATTGTTCTGTTACAGATGAAAAATAACTACACTACTTACTAGGAAATTAAATGGAAACAAATAGCAGAAAACCCTTTAAAAAATGTTAAGAATAAAGTTAATGCTTTGTTTCTTGTACGACTCATCTGCAACAAAAATAAAAACAAAAAATGCTTTATGTTCATAGGGGAAGTCTCAGCCAGAAGAACTCATTTTAAACTTTTCTTATTTTTGCAAAAATTATACAACTAGCCTCTTAATTCTCCATTTCCTCTTCAAAGATCTGTACTTCGGAGTATTTTACTTCCCTTGGGGATTAGCATCATTGTGTGTGCTGCTTTGTATGTGATTTTGTAACAACTCAATTCTGGGGCTTATAAGATGTTGCTTATCTATGTGGAACCAAAAGTAACATGAATATAGCCTAGAGAAAGTGTAAAATGGAGTTAAGTGTTCATGAAAGTCACAGTAATACCACATGAAGTAAATAGTTGCTGACCTCGTTCCTGTTTGGTCTGTTTCAAGAGTAAGTTCTAAGCTGCCAAAAATGGATATATATATATATATATATATATATATATATATATAATGTTTAAAATTTCAGAGCATGGTATCATTAAGAAGAATGAAAGCTAAACTGGAACCTAGTTTTAAAATTTATTTCTTGCTTAATTTTTTTTTTAATTAGATATATGAAAATGGAAAAACTGGAATGAAAATATGTAGCACAAAACTGTAGGAAATGAATGATCTTACTATTAAACCCAAAATTCACTTGGCAAATAAATTCATGCTGCTTAGGAAGGTGGAAAAATATTTTAGGCTATCATATTCACAAATAGTTTCTCCTTTACATGAGAGATGCTGAGTACACAAGGTAAATCTTATAATTTACATTTTTTAAAACTGCAGAATCACAAAGAACTTTCAACCAAACCACAGTGATAAATTTGTCCTTAAAATGTTTACCTCTGATAGTCACTTGAAGTAAAATGTTACTAAAAAGTCTTTAGATTTCATTTGTAATGGGGAGGGATTGAAATATTATTTTATCAAAGTTCATTATATTGTTTAAAAGATGGCTTTTATATCATTAATTACAGTTCATTACAAATAGTATGAATAGGTAATCATTATTTTGTATAAACAAAATATATCTAAATAACAAAGTCATTAAGTAAGTTTTTATTCCAGAGAAAATATCTGTTCCCAAAGTGCAGGCTGATCAATCTACCACAGAACAGAAATAGATATTTAGAGTGCTGTTTGCACTTGCCTAGAGCCCTTTCCATAAATTATGTCTCCAGCTTCATTGTTTGCTTTTTAGTATATAGATTTTGCTTAAAGCAAGTTTTGCGTTCCAGAGTTGTTATTATTTCCGATTCTCTATATTTTCCAATTATCAAAATATAAAAAAAATAATAAATCAGTTTGCAAATACTTTCTCAGTTATTTTCCTGGGATTATTGGAAAATATAAATTAACAATGATAGATCTTTAGTGTTGCTTTTTTCATTTTTAATTGAAGAGAGACATCTGTCCTTTAAGGAAAGTAACATGACTGCATATACTGATGGGAAAATAACGCCTACAAAGTTATTTCTCTATGCATATCTAAATCTCTATTTTCTCAGTGTCGTTAAGTCAGGTAAAGGATAGCGTGAACTCAAAACTTAGATTCAGGATACAGGACTAAGTCATGAAATATAGCAGATTTTTGCAAAGATCGGATTTGGCAGTTGCAAGAATATAAAAAGATTCAATAAAATGATATTTATTCCTAAAGGAAAACATCGTGGTGTTTTAGTTGCAAAGTCGTGTCCGACTCTTGTGACCCCATGGACTCTATGTAGCCCGCCAGGCTCCTCTGTCCACCAGATTTTTCAGGCGAGAATACTGGAGTGGGTTGCCATTTCCTTCTCCAGGGGATTTTCTGGACCCAAGAATTGGACCTGGGTCTCCTGCACTGCAGGCAGATTCTTTACCAACTGAACTAGAAGGGAAAACATCTTGTACTTATTATCTGAATATTCATGCATATGTAGATTCCTCAGCCAAACCACAAAAGTGCCTAGAAAAACACCATCCTTAAGACTAGGACCCGCCCTTGTACCTGGCAATAGATTGTGAAATGGAACTCGAGACTCTCTCTAAGTCTTTGAATATCTGGAACCGAACACAATCAAAAAAAAGGAGGAATTTTTTTTTTTTTTTTTTTTTGCCCCTTAGTATTTCAGACTTTAAAAATGAGAAATACAGTTCATTTAGGAACTTAAACAGGGTAACTGAAAAATTAGGTACAGCTGATGTCTTTTAAACCTTCAGTCTTTCTATATGATTGTATATTTCTGTTTGGGTACACTGATGGACCATATAGATGGGCACATTTAAAGATGGAAAATGAAATCAAGAGTGAATCTTGGGAAGAATAGATGATTTTTGTAAATTTATTCTTTTCAAACAAACCAGTTTAGTCCTAGAATCAATATTATGATATCAATAAATATTGAGTGCCTTTCAACTATCTTAGAACTTTTTTAAAAGATGAATTGATCTAAAAAATTTTCTCATCTCCTACAGAAATGAAACCAGTCCCAAACTAGTGGATATTCATAGCCTAACTACATACAAACCATATAAACAAATTCAATCATAAGATCTTTTTTGGCACATATTAGTTTATTAATTTCAGAGACGGCAATGGCACCCCATTCCAGTACTCTTGCCTGGAAAATCCCATGGATGGAGGAGTCTGGAAGGCTGCAGTCCATGGGGTCGCTGAGGGTCGGACACGACTGAGCGACTTCACTTTCACTTTCATGCATTGGAGAAGGAAATGGCAACCCACTCCAGTGTTCTTGCCTGGAGAATCCCAGGGATGGGGGAGCCTGGTGGGCTGCCGTCTATGTGGTCGCACAGAGTTGGACATGACTGAAGTGACTTAGCAGCAGTATATTATGTGTATACCACCTTGAAACCATTTTTTAAGCCTACTGATTAAGTAGAGATACTGTAAGTATTTCATTTATAACTTTCTACCATATGCATGAAATGAATATAGGTATAACTTAGAGATATTCTGGGTTTAGTTCCAGAGCAATATAATAAAGAACATATCAAAAATTTTTTTTGCATTTCCCAATGCATATGAAATCATGTTTATACTGTACTGTAGTCCAGTAAGTGTACAACAGCATAAGGCTTAAAAATGTACACACTTTAATTAAAAAATATTTCATTGCTAAAAAATGCTAACCTTCCTCTTAGTCTTCAGCGAGTTTAGTAGTAACTTCAAAGACCACTGATCAAACACGCTGTAAAAAATAAGGTATAATGAAAAAGTCGGAAATATTGTAAGAATTACCAAAATGTGATACAGAAACAGAGAGTGAGCAAGTGCTGTTGAAAAGATGGCACCTATAGACTTGGTCCATGCAAGGCTGCCTCTCAGCCTTTAGTTTGTAAAAATGTGTAGTATCTGTGAAGAGCAATAGAGTGAAGCGGGTGGAACAAGGTTGTCTGTATTTTTTGTGAAATCATAGGGAAAATGGGGAAACATAATTCAGAAAATTAAAGCCCACATAAATTTTGTATATTCAGTTTAAAAAGTATGCTTGTTTTTCTTAATAAAATTATCGTAAGTAGAATAACCTGCTTTCTTCTTTGAGTACTATATTGTTGCCATACGTCTTATGTTATTATTGTATTTGAACACATGATTTTAATGATTACATAAATGTTTATAGCATAAAATATTATAATATATTTTTATCATTTCTTTGATGTGGGATATTTGTTACTTTTTTTAAAAA
This sequence comes from Oryx dammah, assembly GCF_014754425.2. Lineage (NCBI taxonomy): Eukaryota > Metazoa > Chordata > Mammalia > Artiodactyla > Bovidae > Oryx > Oryx dammah. The sequence continues at coordinate 91,407,259 of NW_024070203.1, read as the reverse complement.
TTACAAACAGCTCCTTAGAAAACAACTTTGTATATGAATTTTGCTGTTTTTCTTGGTAATTTCCTTCATTTATGTTTCCTTAATATAAGCATATGATCTACTGTTTATAAATTTCAGGTGAATTTGGTTTATCTATATTCATGATTCATAAGAACATACACTTGAATCTTGTTTTTATGCAGCCTGAATATTGTCTTTTAATCAGATTATATAATTTATTTACATTTAATGTAATAAATGGTGTGGTTGGAAGTCTGCCTTCTTGGTATTTATTTTCTATTTGTGTATCGTTGACTTTTTAAATTTTGGAGATTGTTGTCTTATAGTCTCCTTTTTTACTTTCTTTTGGGGAATAAATTTTTTGGATATTTGATTTTAACAATTTCACTGAAATTTTAGATACATCCTTTTGTACAAATTTTAGATGTTTCTCCAAAGCTTGAAATATGTATCTGTTAGTGTATTACATTATAAATGGGTAATGTTATCCCACTTCAGACACAAGAAGTATAAGACTCTTATAATAGTGAAACATTATTTTGTCTCAATGATAGCTCAAATTAATAAATTTACAAGCACTCCATGAAACTCTTACACTGAAAGATACATAAATTGTATCTGTACCTTGGTCTTCGCTGGTGGCTCAAGTGGTAAAGAATCTGCCTGCCATGCGGGAGACCTCGATTTGACCCTGGGTCAGGAAGAGTCCCTGGAGAAGGAAATGGCTACCCACTGCAGTATTCTTACTTGGAGAATTCCATGGATAGAGGAGACTGGCAAGTTACAGTCCATGGGGTTGCAAAGAGTTGAACAATACTAAGTGACTTTCACTTTCTTTTTCATCTTTACCTTAATACTAGCTGAGATATCACTTTGCTCACAAAGGTCCATATAGTCAAAGCTATAGTTTTTCTAGTAGTCATGTACAGATTTGAGAGTGGGATCATAAAGAAGGCTGAGGGCCAAAGAATTGATGCTCTTGAACTGTAGTGTTGGAGAAGACTCTTGAGAGTCCCTTGGACTGCAAGGAGATCCAACCAGTCAATCTAAAGTAAATCAACTATGAATATTCATTGCAAGGACTGGTGCTGAAGCTGAAGCTCCAATAATTTGGCCACCTGATGGGAAGAGTCAACTCACTTTACTTTAAAGATCCTGATGCTGGGAAGGATTGAGGGCAAGAGGAGAATAGGGAGACAGAAGTTGAGGTGGTTGCATGGCATTACTGACTCAGAGGACATGAATTTGAACAAACTCCAGGAGATAGTGAAGGACAGGGAAGCCTGGTGTGCTGCAGTCCACAGGGTCTCAAAGAGTTGAACACGACTGAGCAATTGATAGGAAAACAAGCTGAGATATAGTGGTGCTTCATTTTCAGTGTAACATGTTTCAGTTCAGTTCAGTCTCAGTTGTGTCCGACTCTTTGTGACCCCATGGACTGCAGAACGCCAGGCTTCCCTGTCCATCACCAGCTCCCAGAGCTTGCACAAACTCATGTCCATTGAGTCGGTGATGCCATCCAACCATTTCATTATCTGTCATCCCCTTCTCCTCCTGCCTTCAATTTTTGCCAAATCAAGGTCTTTTCCAATGAGTCAGTTCTTTGCATCAGGTGGCCAAAGTATTGGAGTTTTAACTTCAGCATGAGTCTTTCCAAGGAATATTCAGAACTGATTTCCTGTAGGATGGACTGGTTGGATCTCCTTACAGTCCAAGGGACTCTCAAGAGTCTTCTCCAACTCCACAGTTCAAAGGCATCAATTCTTCAGTGGTCAGCTTTCTTTATAGTCCAACTCTCACACCCATACATGACTATTGGAAAAACCATAGCTTTTACTAGATTGACCTTTGTTGGCAAAGTGACGTCTCCGCTTTTTAATATGCTGTCAACGTTGGTCATAGCTTTTCTTCCAAGGAGCAAACGTGTTTTGATTTCATGACTGCAGTCACCATCTGCAGTGATTTTTGGAGCCCCCGAAATAAAGTCTCTCACTGTCCATTGTCTTCCCATCTGTCTGCCATGAAGAGCTGGGGGTAGATATCATGATCTCTAGTACAGCCACTATGGAGAACAGTGTGGAGATTCCTTAAAAAACTGGAAACAGAACTGCCATATGACCCAGCGATACCATGGCTGTGCATACCCACCAAGGAAATCAGAATTGAAAGAGACACATGACCCCAATGTTCACTGCAGCACTGTTTACAATAGCTAGGACATGTAAGAAACCTAGATGTCTGTCAGAAGATGAATAGATAAGGAAGTTGTGGTACATATACCCAATGGAATGTTAGTGAAGTGAAAGTTGCTCAGTCGTGTTCAACTCTTTGCAACCCCATGCACTATAGAGCCCACAGATTTCTCCAGGCCAGAATACTGAAGTGGGTAGCCTTTCCTTTCTCCAGGGGATCTTCCCAACCAAGGGATAAAACCCAGGTCTCCCTCATTGCAGGCGGATTCTTTACCAGCTGAGCTATGAGGGAAGCTCAGCTACAAAAAAAGTGCATATGAGTCAGTTCTAATGAAGTGGATGAAACTGGAGCCTATTTTACAGAGTGAAGTAAGTCAGAAAGAGAAACACCAATATAGTATATTAACTCATTTATATAGAACTTAGAAAGACGGTGAGACAGCAAAAGAGGCACAGATATAAAGAACAGACTTTTGGACTATGTGGGAGATGGCGAGGGTGGGATGCTTTAAGAGAACAGCATTGAAACGTGTATATTACCATGTGTAAAATAGATGACCAGTGCAAGTTCGATGCATGAAGCAGGGCAATCAAAGCCGGTGCTCTGGTGCAACCCACAGGGATGGGGTGGGGAAGGAGGAGGGAGGGGTTCAGGATGGGGGCACATGTACACCGTGGCTGGTTCGTGTCAGTGTGTGGCAAAAACCACCACAATATTGTAAAGTAGCCTTCAATTAAAATAAATAAATTAATTTAAAAAAATTCCCTGATGAAGCTGGTGCAAACTCCAACCACATCCCATGCCAAAATGTCTCCAATCATGAAAACAATTTCAGTGGAGATGACACGGTCATCACCACCATGCTTATGATGGAAGGCAATTATCCTTTTCCAAAGGTGATAATTTCACCATACAAATAATGGCAGGAAAGGAACAGTTTTTAAGTTAGGGGATACTGAGTGGAAAAAAAACAACAGATTTTTAGGAAAATAAACCTACTAATGCCAGAGTAAAATGCCTGTTTTGGGGAGTGATAATAATTTCACAAGAAAATTCTTACATTTTCCTGTGTGCCGATTTTCCTACGTAATAATTGACTTTCTTTAAAAAGATATTTCACATAAGTATATCATGTTTTTACTACTACCATTTTTTTTTAAATTTTTACCATATTGGCAGCTAATGCTAATATAAAATTTTATAGTAGGTTAAAATAGATGCAAGGTGGGTAATAAAATATATCTTTTTTGATAGAGTTTTCAAAATGATGATATATTGATCTCAATAAATTTTGGATGCTGAGAAATTTTATCAAATTGATTGAAGACACCATAAAATAAAAGATACATTAGTAGAGCCCTCATGTAAATTTCCTAAAGCTTATAATGATAGTAATTTGATAAATTACCTGCACTAGTAACTTTATCAAGAACTTTAGATATATTGAGAAAAGATGATTAGCTGTAATAATAATCTTATGAAAAGGTGCTATTATTATCTTCTTTTGTACATGAGGAAACTGAGGCACAGAGATAGTATATACATTCTCCAGGATACTACAGAATCCTGGGCCTTCATTCTTAGATACCATCACATGTACTGCCTTCTTCTTGGATAAAATATTTCCAATATAAATGTCTAAATACAAAATACAAAAAAAAGTTAGAAAAAATAGGAGAAAATTACTAGTATTTTACTCAAATATATAAATATGAATATATGATATTTGAGGCTCATATTTTGTTTACTCATATTTATAATTATTAGTAGTAATGATATTTGTAGTAGTAGTGAGGTCGTAGTGCGAATATTAAAAGTAATTGTAATAGTCATATTTAGTAATAGAAATAATGGTGTTGGTAGTATTAATAATAGTTGTTTACTTGCTAAATCATGTCTGGCTCTTGTGACTCCATGAACTATAGCCCACCAGGCTCTTCTTTCCATGGGATTTCCCAGGCAGGAATACTGCAGTGTGTGTGAGTCACTCAGTCGTGTCTGACTCTCTGTGACTGCGTGGACTGTAGCCCACCAGGCTCCTCTGTCCATCGGATTCCCCAGGGAAGAATGCTAGAATGGGTTGACATTTTTTCTCCAGAGAATCTTTTCGATCACTGGCAAATACTGCTGCCACATTTGGCAAAGGATGGTCACAAGTCTAATTAAAATATTAAAGGAGGAGAAGAGAATTTTCATTCCTGATGGTTGCCAAAAGTCAGATTGAAATATCCATAGTTATAAGGAGAGAAATGTGTGACCGTTTTGCTGCTAGCACATGATGTCTTTAAGTTCTACACGCACACACACACTGCTGTATGGTGACCTGAACATGGCTATTTAAACCTATTCAAGTTAATTTAAATGTAAACTGTATTTATTTTATCTATTATAGTTTATTGAGTAGAATGTGATGAGCAGGTGTTTTTTTTTTTTTCCTTTGAGAAACTATATATATATATAGTTGGCTTACAATGTTTCAGGCTCACAGCAAGGTGATTCAGTTATACATATACACATATATTATTTTTCACGTTACTTTCCATTATAGGCTATTACAAGATATTGACTATGGTTCCCTGTGTTATACAGTAAGTTTCTGTTGCTTGTTGCATATCTATTTTTAAAAAAAACTTATTCATACTAAGTCAAACAAGTGGAATAAAAAAATCATAAAGTTTTTAGTTAGACAAAAATTCTTAACTTTTTAATTAAGATGCATAATTATACATGCTATTTATATAAATGTATATGGAAGCTTTTCTACCATGCCTGATAAAGTCTTGAGAGTAACATTAAAAAAAAGAAAAAAAAAAAAGAAGAGATGGAGAAACTGGAAAATAGAAACTAAATGAAATGGGAGCACTGAATCTGAAATAAAAAAGTGAAACAAATTAGAGAAAAGTGAAAGATCCTCATATAGTACAGTTGTTTCTAAACATGGCGCTCATTAGAAACATATCTGGAGCTATGGAGAAAAAGAAGTAATACCTGGATATTTGTATTTTTCAAAAAATTCCAAGATAATTCTGATATGCATCTGGCTTTAAAAAAAATGATTACAAATTTTTCTATTAAATGGTGATTTCAGTGATATAGGATTCTGTTATTTTTCTGTTGGCCAATCATGATACAGCGGCATTAAGTGAGTGATAGTTACACAATCACCATAGTAAAAGATGCTTATCAGTTTTCACAATCAATAGCCAGACAAAAAATAAAAGATAATTACAACTGCAAGCCACAATGGGAACAGGATTAACCTAACAATATAAAATAGCTACATACAGTTTGTGGGGGTCAAGCAGAGTGATGTGGTGTGTGAAATTGCATATATGTACGGTTTCATCTGCCCAGCTAGTCTATATCATTTGATTGATGCATTTAATCTATTTACATTTAAGGTAATTATCAATATGTATGAAACTATTAACATTTTCTTAATTGTTTGGGTTTATTTTCTGTATTTCTTTTCCCTGTCTGTTGTTTCCTGCCTAAAGAAGTTCCTTTAGCATTTGTTGTAAAGCTGGTTTGGCAGTGCTGAATTCTCTTAACTTTTGCTTGTCTGGTAAGCTTTTGATTTCGCCATCAAATCTGAATGAGTCTCGCTGGGTATAGAATTTGGTTGTAGGTGCTTCCTTTTCGTCTCTTCAAATATATTGTGCCATTCTTTTCTGGCTTGCAGAGTTTCTGTTGGGAAAGCAGCTGATAATCTGATGGGAGTTCACCTGTTTGTTATTTGTCATTTTTCCCTTGTTGTTTTTAATATTTTATCTCTGTCTTTAATTTTTGTCCGTTTGATTACTAAGTGTCTTGGTGTGTTTCTCCTGGGGTTTATCCTGCCTGGGATTTTCTGTGCTTCCTGGACTTGACTATTTCCTTTCCCATGTTAGGGAAGTTTCAGCTGTTATCTCTTCAAATGTTTTCTCAGGTCCTTTCTCTCTCTCTTCTCCTTTTGAGACCCCTAATGTGGATGTTGGTGCATTTAATGTTGTCCCAGAGGTCTCTTAGGCTGTCTTCATCTTTTTTCTTTCTTTTTTCTATATCCTGTTCTGCAGCAGTGGTTTCCACTGTTCTCTCCTCCAGGTCATTTATCTGTTCTCCTGCCTCATTTATTCTGCTCTTGATTCCTTCTAATGTATTCACGTTTGCTTGCTCTTAGTTCTTCTAGGTATTTGGTAAACATTTCTTGCACTTTCTCCATTGTTTTCCTGAGATCTTGAATCATCTTTATTATTGTTACTCTGAATTCTTTTTCTGGAAGGCTGCTGATCTCCCCTTCATTTCGTTGTTTTTCTGGGGTTTTATCTTGTCCTTTCATCTGGGATATGACTTTCTGCTTTTTCATCCTCGTTAACTTTCTGCAATATGGCTTTTGTTTTAGCTGTAGAATTGAGGTTCTTGCTTCTTCTCTCTGCCCTCTGATGGATGAGGCTAGAGGCTTATGTGAGCTTCCTGATCGGGGGGACTGGCAGTGTGAAAAGCTGGATCTTGCTCTAGGGGGCGGGACCTTGCTCAGTAAAGATTTAACCCAGTTGTCTACTGATGGGTGAGGTTGTGCTCCCTGCCTGTTAGTTTTTTGCTTGAGGCAACCCAGCCCTGGGATCTACAGGCTCCATGGTAGGGCTAATGACACCCTTCAAGAGGGCTTATGCCAGGGGAGGCCTTCCATGACTGCTGCTGCCAGTGTTCCTGTCCCTGTGCCGAGCCCCTCCTGACCCATGCCTGCACAGGAGAGCCTCCAACACTAGCAGGTAGCTTTGCTTCCGTCTCCTCTGGAGTCACTGCTCCTTCCCTCTGCGTCTCGGTGTGCACAAGATTTTGTGTGGGCCCTCCGAGACTGGAGCCTCTGTTTCCTCCAGTCCTGTGGAGGTCCTATAATCAAATCCGGCTGGCCTTCAAGGTCAGGTTCCCTGGGGTTTCTCAGTCCCTTTGTGGATCCCCAGGCTGGGAAGCCCAACGTTAGGTTTAGAACCTTGACAACAGTGGGGGCATTTCTTTAGTATTATTGTTCTCCAGTTTCTTGGTCACCCACCTGGTGGGTATAGGATTTGGTTTTATCGGGACTGTGCCTCTCCTACCGTCTTGCTGTGGCTTCTTTTCTTTTGACGTGGGGAATCTGTTTTTGGTGGGTTCCAGTGTTTTCCTGAACTGTGGCCACCTCATGCGAAGAGCTGACTCACTGGAAAAGACTCTGATGCTGGGAGGGATTGGGGGCAGGAGGAGAAGGGGACGACAGAGGATGAGATGGCTGGATGGCATCACTAACTCAATGGACGTGAGTCTGAGTGAACTTTGGGAGTTGGTGATGGACAGGGAGGCCTGGCGTGCTGCGATTCATGGGGTCGCAAAGAGTCGGACACGACTGAGTGACTGAACTGGACTGAACTGAACTGAGTCTCTTCACTCAGTGTCGATGGTTATTCACCAGCTAGCTGCGACTGTGGTGCTCTCACAGGAGGAGATGAGCACACATTCTTCCACTCTGCCATCTTGAACTGGAAGAATATAAATTTCAAATGTAAATTTTGAAGGTAATATTTACTGGTACAAGCCACAGCTTCAGTGTTCAATGGCTCTATGTGGCCAGTGGGCACTTTATTGGACAGAATGCATTATAGAGCTCTTCCAACATCTCAGGAAGCTCTACTGGAGAGTTTCAGACATCACAATCTGAGCATAACTGATTTGTCTCTTCTGAGCCAAGGCTTTTAAGAAAATATCTGCTCCCTACACAGTCATCTGCTGATTGAAGTCATTTACAGTGGGTACTTTGGCATCTGTATATTTATCCAATCATGTTGAATCTGCATATACTATCTGCATATATGGAGGGACTACTTTGTATAAATGACTTGAGCACTGGTGCATTTTTGAGCATGAGCAGATGTTGGTGTGGTGGGGGGCCCAGGGATCAATTCCCTCAAGGATACTGAAGGACGAGTGTAATGGAGCTCAGGTGAGACCAGAATTGCCAAACTAAACTTAGCCAAATGCAAACCCTAATGAATTGAAAGATGCAACCAACAGAGTTTTCGAGTTGTTTGTTATGCAGCAAAAACTGTCCTCATGCCTGAACTTAATTTCAGTAGAAGTTGGGAAATGCAATCTAGCTGTGTGATCCAAGAAGGAAAAGAATTAATTTCGGGTGAGAAGTTTTCATTCTACTGTCTCAGAATAGGCACTAAAGTAGTCGGTTGTGTAAGTCATGCTATTTTTCAAAACAATTCTTGGAAATATGCTGTAATTTAGACACTTCTCTTTGTTTTATGACTATGGAAGTGCGATTCAGAAGCTTAAACTCATTGAAAAATGTTAATTTGGAGGGCAAAGTTTTCACTATAGGCCACAGGCAGATCCAGCTTTAAATTCTGACTGTGTTTGCTATTTCCACAGCATCTTGCCTTCACTCTTCTTCATACGTTGCTTGTATTTTATTGCTTTGTTTTCCATATAAAAGTAATTTTGGAAAATGAAACCCCTAAAATAAACTCATACCCTGACCACGCAGAGAAAATTCCAGTTAACATCCTGACGTGTTCCCTTCCAGTGGTTCCTCTAGGTATGAGCATTTATCTCACACAGTTTGATTATATAGTGAGCAATGCTTTATGCCCCACAATTGTTTTTTCCAATTAAGCCTGGCTAATAGTATTTTTATCACATCACTAAACTACTTATTTAAAAAAGAATGCTGTGAATACCTTTCTATTTAAAATTGCCTTAATTTGGAATGAATATAATGCTTTTCATCTTATTATTATATATATTTTACCAAATTCATGTGCATTTAATTATTGATTACTTCTTATACGACAAGTGTATATGGTAAGTGTTCCCTATACGTTATTTCAATTAATCTTGATAAACACCTTATGAATTAGGAATCATAATTCTTACTCATAAAAGAGAAAAAGAGGATAGCATCCAATCCTTTTATTCTAAAGCTCAAATGATCCTTGTTTCTTCTTGGAGCCCACCTTTCTAAATAATGTTATTTAGTATTTATTCTTATATATTACCTTTCTGGATTAAATTTTCTATAAAAACTTAAGGCTTAGCTACTATTACTTAATTATATATGAGAAGTTAATATAAATTTTCTGGCCTACCATGGATCCAAAATTTTTATTATAACATTTACTATAAATTTTTTTAATAACTGTGACCTGGATGATAAGTGTTGATGCTACGTGTTAATAGCTGATAAGTGAGGTTTCCAGAATGTCCCAGGGCTCTGTGAAACTCTTAGTGGTCACAAATATCCTTGGGGTTTACCATGTATTGAAGAAAGGAATCAGTAAACTATAGCCTTTTACTTCAACAATCTGTTTCCTGTTTCCTGTTTCCTTAGGTCTATTTCTTTAGGTCCCTGGTGACTCAGATAGTAATGACTCTGCCTGTGATGAAGGAGACTGAGGTCCTCCAGACTCCCTAGAGAAAGGTGTGGCCACCCACTCTGGTGTTCTTGCCTGAGAATTCCGTGGATAGAGGAGCCTGGCAGGCAACAGTCCATGGAGTCACAAAGAATCAGACACAGCTAGAGGGACCAACACTTTCACTTCACTTTTTCACTGTGCTTTCAATATCACTGAACTCTTTAGCTATCTCAAAAAACCTGGTGATTGTTTTCCAGACTTCTTGCCATTTCCAATTACTCTAAATTGATATAAATGGATTCATTTATTTCTGAGATGAGTAATTTATTAGATATAATGCTATAGCAGGATATGAATTCCAGAAGAAGCTGTATTTTTGTAGTTTCCATATTTCAGTATTTTGGGAGGCCTGGCGTGCTGCGATTCATGGGGTCACAAAGAGTCGGACCCGACTGAGTGACTGAACTGAACTGAACTGATGAGGCCTTTTTATCTGTATCTGGGCTGCATTATATGAATTCTCTTTTATTTTTTACCACTGTGTAATATTATCATACAAATGTATTGCTTCTCTCCCTCTCGTCTTCCTTCACCACTGTATCTCATACAGAGATTTCACCCATAGGATAATAGAATTCCAGACAAGCTTATTATATCTTCTTGATGTAAAATGAAACTGCACTTTACCTAAAAGCTTGTTAGTGACTTTGAACAAGATCTCTTTTCCATTTAAGAAACACAGGCATGAAAATGATATTGTCACATCTGTGAATTCTTATCATGTTAAAATAAAATGTAACTTTATTTTCCATTTTCATGGTTAGTGCTGAGTCATTAAATGGCCTTTATCATTTTTTAAATTAATACAAAGCTTATTTATTAAACTAATTTCTGTAGTAGAGGAAATGGTTTCTATAATATTAATTTGTACATTTTTACATGGAATTTTTTTTTTCATTTGAAATCTGTTTTATGTGAGTTCCTTCAATTTCAGTTTCAGTCCTCTTTGATTAGGCCAGCGAGTCTTTGACGAAAATAGCCCTTTCTTATTCTTGTATGATAAATTCCATTCAGACTAGCATTTACTACATAAATGTAAAACATTTTATTGATCATATCAGTGTAATCAGTTACATATATGTACTTGTCTTTTCTGAAGCCAAATATCTCACTTCAGAGAAAGAAATGAAACTCTAACTTCAAATTATGTGATTTTAACTGAGCATTTCTTTTGTTCATCTGTCTATTCATTTAGGCAAGTATGAGTGACTGCACTTCTAATTCATTCACACACTAGTTTAGTAACTCATTTTTACATTATGTTTAGTATCAATATGTGAAAAGCTTCATCATTTTTTTCTTTTTAGCTTCCTATTTTCTTTGCAGAATGTTTTATTCACATAGTAATGATCATATTTGTAACTCATTAATAGTATAATTTAAAATTACAAATATCTCATAATTTAAAACAGATTTTCTGTAATTGATATTGTTTCTTCATTTACTTTTAAAAGTTGATGATGTTTAGAGAAATAGTCTGAGAATAATAATTTAGCAGAACATGATCATACGATAGCATTTGCTGACTAAAAGTTCTATGCATAATGGTAAAAATTCATAGCTGAAGTAGTTTCTTTAGTACACACACACACATTCCCCATAAACACAGAATCACATAGAGATAAATGTCCAAAAGATCAGAAAGGAAGCAGGCTGTTGTATGCGGTGATTTGCACTCATTAGGAAAAGTGCATAAAGAAAAACCTTAATAGCTTACTATTGACAGGAAGGTTATTTATAAAATATGAAGTAATTACAAAGTGATATTTTGAACATATTTATAAAAAGCACCAAATATAAAATACAACACATAGAGTTGCTAATGTCAACATTTTGTCTTATAGTAGTCTTTGAGTTAGATATTGATGTAAAAAATACAATTGTATGATTAATGAGCTTTATATTATGGTATTATGGACTGACAAAGATAAAAAAGAAAACCAAAATTTGTAGTAATCTGTGTTCTCATAGGAAGGGTATGATCTATTTTGAAGCCACTCAAATCAGAATACATTTTGTTTTCTTCCACATTACCTTGTTTAACCTGATGGCAACAACTGTTTTTTAAGTCATTTTTCAATTTTATTTGTTAGAGCTATGAGCTTCAGTAATCCTTCAGTGTGCGTATTGATTCTGAAGCTTTGCCAGAGCATTTGGCTTTTGTTACTATGCAAAGAAGTACATGTTAACCTTTCAAATTATTGATCATTTGAAGACAGCAAGAGAGAAACATGTTTTTATTTAGTGTTAATGTTAGATTATCAGAGCATTTTCCTGACATTGGTTCACATTTCACAGTCAATATGCAAGCCTCAAAAAATCATCTAAAATGTAGATATTTCAGGTTCTCATAAAAATATTTCCTCCATGTCTCTGGTACTCATGTGTTTGCAAGATATCTTCATTTTTAACAAATTCAATAGCAAATGAACTCTGAGTTCTTCAATTCACATTGTAAATGCCATTCAATTCAATTAGATGGATACTTTCTTGAGCACAAATATGTGCCAGGCATCATGCTTAGAGATGATAAGGCAATCCTGCCTAAATGCACTTAGTCCTTGACCTTACTCACAGACCTTAATAATAATGCATTACTATATATCTGAATATTTGTGTTTTGTGCTTAACATCTGTCACAAAACCATGTCTCAAGAATGTAGATGCAAGATGATTTAAACAGGCATATGATAAAAAAAGATTAGGAAAATATTAAGAAATTATGTTAATCAAAATCCTGGTTGCAAATAATAGAAAGTTACTGAAAATTTGCTTCTAGAAAAAAGAAAAACAGGGTTAATAAATAGAAAAGTGAAACAAAAATAGTTGATCTTTTACTGGGACCATAAGGTACGTTGTAGCAGCCATAAGTAATTATGTCAGATATGGTTTTCACTGCATGATCTCTTGCAGCTACTTTTTTCCCCCTGCATGTCTGCTTTATTTCCTTTCTCTGTAGCACGTACTTACCTTTTTTATAGCTGACTGTCTCAGAGCACTAGTTTTGCAATCTGGGTCCAGTTTTCCTCTCCTCAATATCCCTCAAGCACTGGTTTTCCTCTTGGGCCCGTCATCATCTGTTATGATTGTGATTACACAGGATGGGGAGGGAGGCTGTGCAGGAGAAGCAGGGAGGACTTGGAGGATGACCAGTCAGTCTGCATTAGTTGTTTCCAATCTAGGGCTCCTTAACGGCATTGATATGATCCATGAAATGTTTATTAATATTCTATTTTATAGAATATTAAGCATATGTAAAGGTGAAGTGATTTTTCAAAACCTATGCCCTTAGGAAGTAGCAGAGTCAAGTTGACCCAACTCTTCTATTAACCACTATGTTCCTGGCTCCCTAGAAACAGGGACAAGAAATAAGGGCAAGAGCTTAATTCTGGAGGTGAAATCATGGACACTGAGGATGAAGAAGAAGGGAAGCAAAGTCAGAGTTTGAGGAAGATGCAAGGTGCCAAGTAGGAGCACTGGCCACTTTTTTACAAAGAGCACCAAAGGGGAATCCATAGACAGCTCCTCAAGTCAATTCTACAAGTGTCTGGACAAATACCATGGAGAATCTCTTCCTTGGAACAATTCAAGAGAAAAAAGTAACCCCTTCCTGTCTCTTTCTCATTTCCTAACTCACAGAGGTGAGTGTTGCTAACCTTGAACTTTGGAAGACCCTTAGGAAGGCAGATATAAGACCCTGTGACATGGATTCTCCATGGAGTTGGGAAGTGAAAGGAGAACAAAAGGGATAAAATATGTTTTTGTAACATGTAAGGTGGAGGAGACATGCGGGCTGGTCGAGAAGAGATCCACTGTGGAAGAGACTGAAGTAAAGAAACGGACTTCAGTAAAGATACTGAATCAGTATTCAAAAGCATTGCAACCTAGAACTTGATGACTTCACTGGGCAATTCTACCAAATATTTAAAGAGTTAATATATATCCTTCTCAAACACTTCCAAAAAATCAAGTAAGGAAATACTTCCAAACCCATTTTAAAAGGCTAGCAGTACTCTGCTATCACAAAGCCAGTACAGGTAATTATAAGAAAAGAAAATTATGGGCTGGTGTGCCTAAATAAAATTTGATATAAATAACCTCAAAAGTATTAGCAAACTATGCACCTTACAACACAATGATCGATGGCACATTAAAAGGTTAATACAGCATGATCAACTGGTGTTTATTCCAGTTATGCAAGACTGAATTAACATCAGAAATCAAAATGTGATATACTACACAAATAAAATGGAGGATAAAATTATATGATCATCTTAATAGATACAGGAAAAGAATTTGCAAAATTCAATAGCTAGTCATGATTAAAATTCTCAACAAAGTAAGTGTAGAAGAATGTACCTTAACAAAATGAAAGCCATATATGGCAAGCCTATCAACTCAAAATGCATTATAGACTGGAACATAAGATCTGAAACCATAAACATCCTAGAAGAAAATATAAAAAGGAAACTCCTCAACATTAATATTGGCAATGATTTTTTTTAATTGACACTAAAACCAAAGGCAACAAAGGCAAAAATAAACAAGCTGGGCTACATCAAACCAAAAATCTCCTTATCAAATAAAACCATCAACACAATGAAAGACAACTTGTGTAAGGAGAAACTGTATACAAACCACGTATCCAGTATGATTTTAGTATTTAAAATTTTTAACTGACTCATACACCCCTAAAAGAAGTGATTTAGAAAACCCCACAATTAAAAAACAGATAAGTGTCCCGAATTGACAGTTTAGAAATAGTGTGCGAGCTCAGTTAGTAAAGAATCTGCCTGCAGTGCAGGAGACCCGGTTGGATTCCTGGGTCAGGAAGATGCCCTGGAGAAGGGACAGGCCACCCGCTCCAGTGCTCTTGGGCTTCCCTGGTGGCTCTGCTGGTAAAGAATCCACCAGACCTGGGTTCAGTCCCAGGGAAAGGCTGCCCACTCCAGTATTCTTCACTTTCATGTGATCCAGTAATCTGAAATTTGGCTAAATAGCTAAAGAAAAGTGAAAGTGAAAGTCACTCAGTCGTGTCTGACTCTTTGCAACCCCATGGACTGTGCAGTCCATGGAATCCTCCAGGCCAGAATACTGGAGTGGGTAGCCTTTCCCTTCTCCAGGGGATCTTCCCAACCCAGGGGTCGAACCCAGGTCTCCCTCACTGCAGGCGGATTCTTTACCAGTTGAGCCACAGGGGAAACCCATCTAAAGAAAATAGAACCATCATTTCAAAGAAATATCCATGCTCCCATGTTCATTGAAACATTATTCACAAACGCATTAAAGACTGGAACCTATGTTGCTGTCGGTAGATTAATAGACCAAAAATATGCGGTATACATAATAAATACAATGGAATATTTTTCAGCCTTACCCTCACCCCCACCCCCCAAAAAAAGAAAGAAAAGAAAAGCAAACCCTGCCATCTACAAATACAAGGATGAATCTGGAAGACATTATACTAAGTGGAACCAGCCAGAAAGATAAAGACAAATTCTGTACCAAGTATAAGCGGAAACTAAGCCAAAGCAAAAGTTCGACTTAAAAAAAGCAGAGAATAGAAAAGTGGGTTCTAGGTGCTGGTGGGTGAGGGAAATAGACTGGTAAAGGGTATACACTTTTAATTAAAAGATGAATAAAATCTGAGCGCTGACATACAACATAGAGACTCTATATGATATCACTGTATTAAGTAACTGAAATTTGCTCACAGTAGAACTTAAACATCAGTCTCACCAAAGATGGAAAAAAAAAAAGGGAGAATGAGAGGTGATGCATTGGTTAATTAATGTTATGGAGGAAATCCTTTCACAAGGAATAGATATATCAGATCATCACACTGTGCGCTTTAAATATCTTACAATTTTATTTGTCAAATAATACCTCAGTAAATCTAAAAGAAAGAAAAATTAAGTGAGGGCCAGTTCATAACATATTTGAAGATTTGAATGTTTGGCAAGGTTGAATGACTGAGAGTACCTTGATTTGTTCAAAATTAATTCAGAACATGGAAAAATACATTTTAAATAAAACTATAATGACTTTGATTTTGAAGATATTTGAATTTGATATGTATGAAAGGCATTTGCAGGAATATTTGAGCTAGTAATTTGTTAGAGATGGAATTTGGGGGAAATCCTAGATTCAAGAATTGGATTGAAAAGGAAGAGAAAGCCCATAGAATAAATTTAGGTAGCAGACTCCTTCCCTAGTGATCAGGACATTAGAGAAGGGAATGAATAGCCTTGATCAGACCTCCTTATAAATGTTCTAACGCTATTACTATTGGAAATTCAATGGAGGATCCTTCCTTAAAATACCTCTTTATTAGTATATATTTAATCTATCTAGATTGCCTGTTACTAATATAATTATGAATTTATGGGGCTTGGCTGGCTGAGATAAGTAATAGTTTCTATAAAAGTATTAAACTGGGTAGCTCAAAAGTAAAACAACTTTCTTTGTGATCAAGGTAGTGATTCCCCCTTATCTTTTTCATTCCAACAGCGTCAGTGGATGCCTAAAACTGCAGATAATAACACCCCATCTATGTATTATGTTTTTTCCTATACAAACATGCCTATGATAAAATATAATTTATTAATATATAGTGTGGGGTTAACAACAGTACCTTGACTGCCATACTTGGAACCAAGCACTGCAATACTGCAGATACTGATCTGATAACCAAGAGAGCTGCTGAGTGACTAAGAGGTGAATAAATGCATACAGGTGAATAAAATGTATACAGCATACATTCACTGGACCAAGGAATGCTTCATGCCATAGGCAGGAAAGAGCAGCGTGGTACAAAATTTCAACACACCACTCAGAATTGCTAGTGACTTAAAGCTAACGAGTTGTTTCAGTTCAGTTCAGTTTAGTCGCTCAGTGGTGTCCGAATCCTTGTGAATTATTTCTGAAATATATTATTAAATATTTTCAGATTATAGTTGACCATTGGTAACTGAAATTACAAAAAGTAAAAGCTCAGATGAGGGAGGTCTACTGTATTTTTGCATATACTCTTCAGAACTCCGGTTTTTCTGAAACCATTTGGAAACTCTGATAGATGTGAACTTCTACAGAAGGAAAAATCAGCATCTGGATTTTTACATTATTGATATAGTTTGATGTTGGGTATGATCTACAAGTTTTGAGATGCTGCCTTAACAATCTTATGCTTTTGGTAAAACTGTAACATACTTGGGTCACTGGAGTTCTATTGAATAGGGTTAAGAGTGATAAAAATCTGAACATATTGATGGAGTGGAAGAAAACTAGAGGATGGGAGATCTTGGGGGAAAAAAATCAAGGGCTAAAATGTCAACTATCAAATTCCAGACTAATTTCTGAGGAAGAGGACAAAAATAATTTTAGCAAAGATTAAAAATTTTAGCAAAGGTTAAAATTTGGAAAACTCAGCAGTGGCCACAGGACTGGAAAATGTGAGTTTTCATTCCAATCCCAAAGAAAGGCAATGCCAAAGAATGCTCAAACTACCGCACAATCACACTCATCTCACATGCTTGTAAAGTAATGCTCAAAATTCTTCAAGCCAGGCTTCAGCAATATGTGAACCATGAAATTCTTGATGTTCTAGCTAGTTTTTGAAAAGGCAGAGGAACCAGAGATCAAATTGCCAACATTCGCTGGATCATGGAAAAAGCAAGAGAGTTCCAGAAAAACATCTATTTCTGCTTTATTGACTATGCCAAAGCCTTTGACTGTGTGGATCACAATAAACTGTGCAAAATTCTTCAAGAGAAGGGAATACCAGACCACCTGACCTGCCTCTTGAGAAATCTGTATGCAGGTCAAGAAGCAACAGTTAGAACAGGACATGGAACAACAGACTGGTTCCAAATAGGAAAAGGAGTACATCAAGGCTGTATATTGTCACCCTGCTTATTTAACTTCTATGCAGAGTACATCATGAGAAATGCTGGACTGGAAGAAACACAAGCTGGAATGAAGATTGCCAGGAGAAATATCAATCACCTCAGATATGCAGATGACACCACCCTTATGGCAGAAAGTGAAGAACTAAAAAGCCTCTTGATGACAGTGAAAGAGGAGAGTGAAAAAGTTGGCTTAAAGCTCAACATTCAGAAAACGAAGATCATGGCATCCAGTCCCATCACTTCATGGGAAATAGACGGGGAAACAGTGGAAACACTGTCAGACTTTATTTTGGAGGGCTCCAAAATCACTACAGGTGGTGACTGCAGCCATGAAATTAAAAGATGCTTACTCCTTGGAAGAAAAGTTATGAGCAACCTAGATAGCATGTTCAAAAGCAGAGACATTACTTTGCTGACTAACGTCCATCTAGTCAAGGCTATGGATTTTCCTGTGGTCATGTATGGATGTGAGAGTTGGACTGGGAAGAAAGCTGAGCGCCGAAGAATTGATGCTTTTGAACTGTAACTGTTCTGTTCAGTTCAGTCACTTAGTCGTGTCCAACTCTGCGACCCCATGAATCGCAGCACGCCAGGCCTCCCTGTCCTTCACCAACTCCTGGAGTTCACTCAGACTCACGTCCCTCCAGTCCGTGATGCCATCCAGCCATCTCATCCTCTGTCGTCCCCTTCTCCTCCTGCCCCCAATCCCTCCCAGCATCAGAGTCTTTTCCAATGAGTCAACTCTTCGCATGAGGTGGCCAAAGTACTGGAGTTTCAGCTTTAGCATCAGTCCTTCCAAAGAAATCCCAGGGCTGATCTCCTTCAGAATGGACTGGTTGGATCTCCTTGCAGTCCAAGGGACTCACAAGAGTCTTCTCCAACACCACAGTTCAAAAGCATCAATTCTTCTGCGCTCAGCTTTCTTCACAGTCCAACTCTCACATCCATACATGATCACTGGAAAAACCATAGTCTTGACTAGATGGACCTTAGTCGGCAAAGTAATGTCTCTGCTTTTGAATATGCTATCTAGTTTGCTCATGACTTTTCTTCCAAGAAGTAAACGTCTTTAATTTCATGGCTGCAATCACCATCTGCAGTGATTTTGGAGCCCCCCAAAATAAAACCTGCCACTGTTTCCACTGTTTCCCCATCTATTTCCCATGAAGTGATGGGACTGGATGCCATGATCTTCGTTTTCTGAATGTTGAGCTTTAAGCCAACTTTTTCACTCTCCTCTTTCACTGTCATCAAGAGGCTTTTTAGTTCTTCTTCACTTTCTGCCATAAGGGTGGTGTCATCTGCATATCTGAGGTTATTGATATTTCTCCTGGCAATCTTCATTCCAGCTTGTGTTTCTTTCAGTTCAGCGTTTCTCATGATGTACTCTGCATAGAAGTTAGATAAGCAGGGTGACAATATACAGCCTTGATGTACTCCTTTTCCTATTTGGAACTAGTCTGTTGTTCCATGTCCAGTTCTAACTGTTGCTCTCTGACCTGGTTAGAGGTATTCTATATATCAATACTAATACACACAATTATTTTCCAACCAATATATTTACTTGGGCTTCCCTGGTGGCTCATATGGTAAAGAATCTGCCTGTAATGCAGGAGACACAAGTTCAATCCCTCAGTTGGAAGATACCCTGAAGAAGGGAATGGCAACCCACTCCAGTATTCTTGCCTAGAGCATTTAATGGACAGAGGAGCCTGGAGGGCTACAGTCCATGGTTCTCAAAGAGTCAGACATGACTGAGCAACTAACACTTTTACTTTCATACTTTATTTAGATTATCTCATTACATTGCTTTAACCAGGTGTAAATAGTAACTACTGTAATTAATCCATTTTCAAAGTTGAAGGAATTGAGTTTCAAAAGTGATATCACCACCAAAGATTACAAAATTATATATATTTAAAACCAGACTCAAATCCCAGACATTTTGTCTACAAAATCTTCAGTCTTACACCTGATCCCATACAGACAGAGGACCACAGAAATATCAGTTACATTGTTAGAACTTAATAAGAGGCAAGTGAAATCAGACAATTGCTCATTAACTGAGAAAATACGGAAGTAAAATGCACATAGTCTGCCAAATGGGAGTTAGAAGTGAGAAAAATGAAAGTACACATGATTTTGTTCAGAAAGGAAGCTTCACAGTCCAGTCTTAGAATCCTTTGAAAATTTTAAGCTATAACTAGGTTGGGTTAATTATTGAGGAAAAATCAGTGCAAAATAATAAGCTTTGATTTAAACAGTTTAAAAACTGCACAACTTGAGAAATACATCAATTAAATGAGACTAATTGTAATAACAGAGAGTGGAAGTTTACATCCAGTGGTTTTAAAGATTGTATAAAAAGAAAAGGAAAATAGTGTTAAGTTGGGTTTATCAGTTGGCTTTCCTATAGCTAGGGGTTTTGGAAGTTTTCTCTGGGGAAATTATACTAAAAGTCACTCAGTTCAGTTCAGTCTCTCAGTCATGTCTGACTCTTTGCAACCCCATGGATTGCAGCACTCCAGGATCTACCCTGTCCATCACCAACTCCTGGAGCTTACTCAAACTCATGTCCATTGAGTCAGTGATGTCATGCAACCATCTCATCTTCTGTCATCCCCTTCTCATACCTTCATCTTTCCCAGCTTTAGGATCTTTGCCAATGAGTCAGTTCTTCATATCAGGTGGCAAAAATATTGAAGTTTCAGCTTCAGTATCAGTTCTTCCAATGAACACTTAGGATTGATCTTCTTTAGGATGGACTGGTTGGATCTCCTTGCAGTCCAGGACTTGCAAGAGTCTTCTCCAAAACCACAATTCAAAAGCATCAATTCTTTTGCACTCAGCTTTCTTTATAGTCCAACTCTCACATCCATACATGACCACTGGGAAAACCATAGCCTTGACTAGACAGACCTTTGTTAGTAATGTCTCTGCTTGTTAATATGCTGTCTAGGTTGGTCATAGCTTTTCTTCCAAGGAGCAAGCTTCTTTTAAAATCGTGGCTGCAGTCACCATCTGAAGTGATTTTGGAGCCCCAAAATATAAAGTCTTTCACTGTTTCCATTGTTTCCCCATCTATTTGCCATGAAGTGATGGGACCAGATGCCATGACCTTGGTTTTCTGAATGTTGAGCTTTAAGCCAACTTTTTCACTCTCCACTTTCACTTTCATCAAGAGGCTCTTTAGTTCTTCTTTGTTTTCTGCCATAAGGGTGGTGTCATCTGCATATCTGAGGTTACTGATATTTCTCCCAGCTGTCTTGATTCCAGCTTGTGCTTCATCCAGCCCAGCATTTTGCATGATGTATTCTGCATAGAAGTTAAGTAAGCAGGGTAACAATATACAGCCTTGACAAACTCCTTTCTTGATTTGGAACTAGTCTGTTGTTCCATGTCGAGTTCTAACTGTTGTTTCCTGACCTGCATACAAATTTCTCAGGAGGTAGGTCAGGTGTTCTGGTATTCCTATCTCTTTAAAAATTTTCCACAGTTTATTGTGATCCATAGAGTCAAAGGCATTGGCATAGTCAATAAAGCAGAAATAGATGTTTTTCTGGAACTCTCTTGCTTTTTCCATGATCCAGCAGATGTTGGCAATTTGATCTGGTTCCTCTGTCTTTTCTAATACTAGCTTGAACATCTGGAAGTTCATGGTTCACAGAAGGTTGAAGCCTGGCTTGGAGAATTTTGTCATCTCACACACTACATTGTTAGTGTGTGAGATGAGTGCAATTGTGCAGTAGTTTGAACATTCTTTGGCATTACCTTTCTTTGGGATTGGAATGAAAACTAACTTTTTCCAGTCTTGTGGCCACTGCTAAGTTTTCCAAAGTTGCTGGCATATTGAGTGGAGGACATTCACAGTATCATCTTTCAGATTTGAAATATCTCAACTGGAATGCCAGCATCATTCCTAGTGGTGCTTCCTAAGGCCCACGTGACTTCACACTCCAGGATGTCTGGCTCTAGGTGAGTGATCACACCATCGTGGTTATCTGGGTCATAAAGATCTTTTCTGTACAGTTCTTCTGTGTATTCTTGACACCTCTTCTTAATATCTTCTGCTTCTGTTAGGTCCATATAATTTCTGTCCTTTATTGTGCTCATCTTTGCATGAAACTACAAAAGAAAAATTTGAATGTGTTAAAGTGGAGTTTGTCTTTGCTGGAACTGTTACTAATACTTGGTATTAATAGCAGACTTGATATCTAACAAACAATAGACATTTATTTTTCACAGTTTTGGAGACTGGAATTCCTTCATCGTGTTGCCAGTGTTGTTAGATTAGGACCCTTTGCCTGGTTCATTTCTGATGCCTTCTTTCTCTGTCTTCACATGATGAAAGTGACTAGGAATCTCTCTGGAATCAGAGAGACCAGAACTCCACCCTCTGGTTTAAGTACCTTCTAAGGCCCATCCTTTGTATTTCAACACAGGAAATTGTGGGGATGCAGTCAGAACCTATCAACATTTAAGAGTCATTCATACAGGCTGGGCTATTTGTCCCTGCATTTCCTGTAACTTGCTGTGATGTTGGTCAAGCTTCTTAATCTTTTGTAGCATTTTAGTTCCCTTAAACATCAAACTTTGGTATTTAAAAAAAAGCTATCACCAAAGACTCAGGTATTAAAAGAAAAATTATGTACAGATTTGTACACTTGCCTGCCATATACCATCTGTAGCACACAATGGTATCAATATTATTATTTCAGATATTTTTAATAAAATATTATATTAAATTCTCATTGATGACTTATAAAAATAACCTTTGTTTTTAAAATAGTTTTTATGCTATCATGCTTGAATTCAAAGCACAAAAAAGCATTTGTTCACTGTAATTTTATCCTATTATTTGATTTTCCTGTATTATCTATCCCTTTCTCCTTTATTTTTCTTAAGGAGCTATTACCACACCAGGAGCCAGTAAAATGTCAATATACCTGCATTAACCTTGTTTTGAGTGTTTCATGTGTGGTAGCTATTAGTACTAACTGTTTGACAACTGAAATGACTTTTTTTTAATGCAGTTGTTTGTTTAAAATGTAAGATGAGAAATAGAAATCAATTTGAAAAGCAGAAAGAAGAATGTTAAAATATTACTTTCAGATGGATGCAAATTTAACAAGTGAGTGCATTTATTTATCATGCCTGGAATTCTCTATATAATTGCATTGTATTTCCCATCTTCTATTTGTGTATGAATAAAGTCTTGCCCTCAGTACACAGGGCCTCCTCTCTCTTATTAGACCTTGGGTTTGAGTTTTAATAGTAGATTAAGTTTTAACTGCATACATAAAGCTGCCCCCGTATCTGAAAGTATAGCTTTACGCATCCACAGTTTCACCAGGCAGCTTCCAGTATCTTTTATGCTTCAATTTTCTCTTTTCTAGAATTCTCTAGGTCCTTGAATGTGATTGTTTGTAGGCAGTATATTAGGTCAGTGAGGCATGTAATGCATTTATAAATTACATAGTCAAGATTTTGCATAGAAGAACTCTAGGCTTTATTCATAGCACTTCAAAAAAAAATCACAGTCTTTGTCATAAAATAATATCAGGATTAAACTGCAAAATAAAAGAAATAGCATTGAAACTAGCTGAAACCCGTGAATCATTGTATCTGGTTCTCTTTGTAATTTGTCTCTGATAATAGTACTTAAACTTAAACCTGATTACATTTGTCCTTTGTGCCACTGAGAAAAACATAAAAAGTCACTTCAGAAATTTTTATGGTAGGTAGATAGTATAAAATAGCAAACACATATTTAAGTACGTTGTGCTATTTCATTTAATTCTTAAAGCAACGTGGTATATTTTCTCTATTTTATAGATAAGAAGAGTGATGCTTAGGTTTAAAGGACTTGACAAAAAATGTTTATTTAGTAAGAAATGATCTAGATGTGACCTCAGGTAGTCAGGTCTGGAAGCCACACACGTAACCAGCAGGTGTGGTGCTATGTTTCCAGTACAAGTAGTGATAATGCGCATGGCAGTTCAGAGTCTACTGTGTGCCAGTCATTTACAGTATATGATTTTATTTCATCCTGAGAGAGGATATATCATCCACAAATAAAATCCGCAATTAGGTTAGCTAGTCACATCATTATGAACAGACAGAGCTCACATTTAAGTCACCATTTTTTTCCCTCATAAGAGAATAACCTTTTTATGCCTTACATAATGAGTAGAAGATATTTGGCTATGTTGGTGCTGGACAAGTAAAAGATTGCTTTGGGGGTGTGTGGTCGAAAGAAGGAAAGAACATAGAAATGTGAAAGTCAACGAGAATGTTTTCAATTATGCCCAGCTGTCCAAGTTTTGTTGATTCTTTTTTTTTCTTTTTAATCCAGAAATGGCTTTTTTGCACATTAGACTTCAGCGTGCAGAAATACCTTTCCTTGTCCTCCAAGCTTGGCTAGGTCAGGGAAAAATTCTTGAGAACGGATTGATTTTATGTTAAGCCATCTCAGATAAATTGACAGTGAGTTTGAGAAAGGATTTTCCGGGCTCCAGAGTTTCAGAAAGCTTGCTATTTTATCTTGGAGAGTGTATATGGTGATTAAAGAGTAAAACTTGCAGTAAAGGAACAAAACTATATGTAATATAAACAATCATAGCCATGTGAATACAAGGTTGTATTACAGTCCTGCCATATCTCTGAGAAACTGTGTGATTCATATGATGGAAGGACCACTTTACTTCCCTAAGCCTCAGTGTTCTCACCCATGGAATAATGAAATGCTGGTCTCTAAGAAAACTCTCAGCTCAATAGTCTATAAAATCATGGAAGCAGATGAAGCAAAGCATATTATTTTTAGAAGAAAATATTGAATATACAATTAGACATAGGAAACATGCTAATGAATATAGTTTCTAAATCATGTCAGCAACATTCCTTCAATTGATGCTATACTTTCTGAGAAGCAAAGGTTTCAATTGTTCAGGAAATATTGGGCTAGCCAAAAAGTTCATTTCTCTTTTTTTCATAGTGAAAGTGATAGTCACTTTGTCATGTCCGACTCTTTGTGACGCTGTGGACTGTAGCCCACAAAGCTTTTCTGTCCAAGGAATTCTCCAGGCAAGAATATTGGAGTGGGTTGTCTTTCCCTTCTCCAGGAGATCTTCCTTGCCCAGGGATTGAACCTGGGTCTTCCGTATTGCAGGCAGATTCTTTATCATCTGAGCCATCAGGGAAGCCTGCAAGATGCTTCTAGTAGTGCTTAGCTGTCTTCAACTTCATTTGGAACAATTTTATTAGATTATATTTTGACAGTTGTCATATCAGTGTACATTAAAAAAAATCAAAGCTGGTGAATTTTTGTGTAGCCATTTTAATATGGAAGCTATTTAAAATGGAAGAAAAAAAAAGCCATGTTTTTAGAATCTTATTTCAAGAAAGGCAAACATGCAACTGTAATGCAAAAAAAGAAAAAAAGATTTGGGCCGTGTACGGGGAAGGCGGTGTAACTGATGGGCTGTGTCAGAAGTGGTTTGTGACGTTCAGTGTTGACTATTTCTTGTTAGATGATGCCCCATGATTGGTAGAGCAGTTGAAGCTGATAGCGATCCAGCTGAGACATTGACTGAGAACAGTCAGTGCTACACCCCTTGGGAGATAGCTGTGCCTTCACGGCGCCCAAGTGCTCCATCATGTGCAACCTGATACATCCAAAATATCCGGATCAAGAATTCAGAATCATCTGCACCAGCTTGGTTATCTTAATTGTTTTAATGTTTTGATTCCCCTTAATTTAAGTGATAAAAACTTTCCTGATTATATTTTTGCATGCAATTCTCTACTTAAATATAATGAAAACATTCAATTTTGGAAACAATTGTGATGGGTAATGAAAAGTGGATACTGTACAATAATGTGGAACACAAGAGATTGTGGGGCAAGCAAAATGAAACACCATCAACCATATCAAAGTCTGGTTTTCATCCAAAGAAGGTGATGTTGTGTGTATGGTGTGATTGGAAGTGAGTCTTCTATTATGAGCTCCTTCTAGGGAATCAAGTATTAATTCCAACAAGTATCATTTGGAATTAATCAACAGAAAACACATAATCTTCCATCAGGATAACACAAGATCTCATGTTTCCTTGATGACCAGGCAAAAACTGTCACAGCTTGTCTGGGAAGGACTCACTCACTTTTCACATTCTTCAGACAATGCACCTATGGATTTACATTTATTTTGGTCTTTACAAAATTCTCTTAATGGAAAGAAAATTTCAATTTCCTGGTAAACTGTGAAAGGCACCTGGAACAGTTTTTTGCTCAAAGGATAAAAATTTGGTAAGATGGAATTACACCTGAAAAATGACAAAAAGTAGTGGAATAAAATGGTGACTACATTGTTTAATGAAGTTCTCAGTGAAAGTGAAAAATGTGTCTTTTATTTTTACTTAAAAACCAAAGGAAATTTTTTGGCCAACCCAATATAACAATAAAGACAGAGAAATCCAAGTCTTATATTTGTGAGCATTTTTCTGGAAAATAAATTCTCTGTCATTCGGTCAGAAAACTTCAGTAAGAAAAGCACATTGAAATATATTTCACTGTCCAAGCTATGCTTTCAATATTCATTATGTCAACAGGCATCATTTCTATGATTTCATATTTTATTACATATATAGTAATCAACATATACAGTAATCAACATATACAGTCACCTCTCCTATAGTGCTTGCTTTGAAAAAAAAAAATCCATTCCATGCAATTGATATATTAATGAGCAATTTGAATACAATGGGAATTTTATGTCTGCTTGTGGATAATTTTATTCCTGGGAAATATGAGGTAAACACAGATAACCACATCCAACTGAACTGTGCTTTATATGAATGCATAAAACACACACAAGCAGAGCTACCTGGGTCTGGTTCACTGTGTATAATACAGCTTGATTGTGCTTTGCTATTTTCTTACAGTTTGTGAGAAGATATATGTAGGTAGCAGTTGTTGCTGCCGTTGTTCAGTCACTCAGCCGTGTCCGACTCTTTGCGACCCCATGAACTGCAGCACGCCAGGCCTCCCTGTCCTTCATCATCTCCCTGAGCTTGCTTCAACTCATGGCCCTCAAGTCTGTGATGCCATCCAACCATCTTGTCCTCTGTCGTCCCCTTCTCCTCCCACCTTCAATTTTTCCCAGCATCAGGGTCTTTTCTAACAAGTCAGCTCTTCGCATCAGGGTCTTTTCTAACAAATCAGCTCTTGATTGAAGCTTCAGCTTCAGCATCATTCCTTCTAATGAATATCCAGAATTGATTTCCTTTAGGATTGACTGGTTTGAGCTCCTTGCAGTCCAAGGGACTCTCAAGAGTCTTCTCGAAAACCACAGTCTGAAAGCATAAATTCTTCAGTTCTCAGCCTTCTTTATAGTCCAACTCTCACATCCATACATGACTACTGGAAAAACCATAGCTTTGACTAAATGGATCTTTGTCAGCAAAGTAATGTCTCTGCTTTGTAAGATGCTGTCCAGGTTTGTCATAGAGAAGCATATTTTAATTTCATGGCTGTAGTCACCATTTGTATGGCTGTAGTCATCATTTGATTTTGGAGCCCAAGAAAATAAAGTCAACTATAGCCATGAAGTGTTGAGAGATATATAGCTTCCAAGGGTTTCCCTTGTGGCTCAGCTGGTAAAGAATCTGCCTGCAATGTGGGAGACCTGGGTTCGATCCCTGGATGGGGAAGATCCCCTGGAGAAGGAAAAGGCTACCCACTCCAGTATTCTGACCTGGAGAATTCCATGGACTGTATAGTCCATGGGGTCACAAAGAGTTGGACACGACTGAGCAAATTTCACTTATGGCTCAGAAGCTAAATAATCTAACTGCAATGTGGGAGGCCCAGCTTTGAAACCTGGGTTGGAATGATTCCCTGGATAAGGGAGTGGCTACCCACTTTGGTATTATTGCCTGGAGAATTCCATGGTCAGAGGAGCCTGGTGGCTACAGTCCATGGTATGCATATATCAGGCCATTCAACATTCCAAACATTAATAAATCTTTTTTCCCCAAAACACCAAACAGTGACCGAGAAAGGAAATCTTTAGGTATTGAGATAGAAATAATGTGTTTTAGAAGAAACTATAGACTATTTATATCTCTCAGCTTATAAAGGAATCTATACTGCAGAATATCACAAACCATGACACAAAAACAAAAACAAAATCTTCAAGTTCTTCAGTCTCATAAACTATGGTCTTAAGAAGAGAAATGGGAAGACTGGGGAGCTATAGATTGAAGAACAAATAGCAAAAAAAAAAAAAAAAACCAACAAAAACAACAACAACAACAAAACAAAAAACACCCACACATCACACAATCAAAAAGAAAACATTATTTGTATGCAAAGATGCTTTTGCCATACCATGTAGCAGCGGCTCATTTTAGTCCTTCAGTGGATGGTTTAGTCATATCAAGTATTGCTGTAATTTCTAGAGTCTTTCGCTATCAGAGGAAGCAACTGGTGCATATGAGAAATTTGAGGGGAAATATTTTTCCAGCCAGGATATATAAAATATTTGAAATAGAATGCTATGCATTACATAAAAACTTTCAATTTTGATGAAACATGTTTCTATTGGAAACATATACCTCAAAGGATTTACATCTTTAGGATTAAGAGTGAGATTCATTTGTAACTGATGTTCAGTGCCAACCTGGAGAGTCTCACCCATTCACATCTGGCATCATAGCTTTACATCCACTTTTATATATTGCTCCTTTTAACACTTGACAAGCTGCCTGATGCTGATATTCACCCTAGAGGCAAATGTCAAGCCTTTTGCAATATACTGCTACTGCTGTTAAGTCACTTAAGTCGTGTCTGACTCTGTGCGACCCCATAGACGGCAGCCCACCAAGCTCCCCTGTCCCTGGGATTCTCCAGGCAAGAACACTTGAGTGGTTGCCATTTCTTTCTCCAATGCATGAAAGTGAAAAGTGAAAGTGTGCGGGGGGGCACTCTGCAGAAAGAGAGAGGCAGTGGAACTTCCCTCAGCAAAGCTGAGGGGTCCTGAGGAGAGGTGACCTGCTGTCCGCCAACCCCGCCCCTCGGCGAGCGAGAGACAATCAGATGCGACAGGGGTTCTGTCTGAGCAGTTCTGCTTTATTGCTGCAAGCTCCCAGCTTATAAAGGCAAGCAGGGGGGGTTTTGCAAGGGACTTTCCATAGTTGCACCAACCATGTTAAAGGTCAAATCGTAATGTGCCTTCATTATAACAGGAGTCTATGGTGATCACGCGCTGTCCATGTGCACAGAAATCAAGAGAGCCAATCAAAAACTTTGACAAACATAGACCACACCCCTATCTCTTCCGCCAGGTGCCATCTTAGTTTCTGACTGCAAAGCTAGCCCTTCTTTTTAAGGTTTCCCATTTAGGGCCCCACATCTCCCCCTTTTTTATTTTATTTAAGCCCTCGAGACATTTGTATTGATGTTTTGTAGAGCAAGGCGTAAAGCTGTAGGCGGCCAACCTCCAGCCTCACCAGCCCCTCTCACAGCTGTGCCTGTCTTAGGTAGCCCTCCTCTGAGGGTCTTACCCGTCTTTGGCTATCCAGCCGCCTCTTGGGGGCTGGGCGGAATCTCTCTAGATGATGGACATCTAGAACTCTTATTTGTTTGTCTCAGTAAATCTCTTGAAGGGCTAAATTAATCCAGGGGTTTTGTGGATGCCCAACGTGGGGCTCTTTTTCCATGACCTGGGCAAGCATAACTATTTTTTGCTGTAAGCACCTATTGCGGGCTGTGAGACTTTCTACCTTTAACATTACAACAAGCAGAACAACAAAGACAATCAGATAGAAGGTATTTTTACACCAGGTAAATGGACTTTGTACCCAGTCCCATAGATCCGTTGCTCCCTTTTTCACCTGTTAGAGTCTCATTTAACACTGGAAAAGCTGTCAGACAAAAGCCGGGGTATCACACATCGCAGTCTATGCACGCCAGAACACTCAATGTCTTGATCACTCTGTCGTGGAGATCAAGCTGTTGTTGGAGTCCCGTTATGGCGGATCTCAGGTGTTCGAGCTGTTTGAAATCCTTGAGCAGAGGCAGTGGATATGTTGTTTATAACC
The DNA here is from genome assembly GCF_014754425.2 of Oryx dammah. Taxonomy (NCBI): domain Eukaryota; kingdom Metazoa; phylum Chordata; class Mammalia; order Artiodactyla; family Bovidae; genus Oryx; species Oryx dammah. The sequence continues at coordinate 91,377,625 of NW_024070203.1, read as the reverse complement.
CCGATGGTCTGAGCTTGTTGAACTCCCAGCACAGATGCTGACACAGTTGTACCCTCATGGTTGATGGCCTTGTGTGTCGTTAAACCCAGGCTTCAAAGATTCTAAAAACTTGCACAACCGTGGCAATGACGAAGGTCAGCAAGGAGAGGATAGGTAATCCGACGATCACCAGGAGCAGTGTCCACCAGGGTCGCTGCATCGATGATCTGAAAGGGAAGAAAAATCGCCTCAGGAACTTTCTGTTCTTGGGCTCAATATGTGAGTGTCTCTTTAATCTGTGTCAGATTTTGAGATTTGACCTCTCTCTTGTGGTGTAAATTTAAGATTCCTTGCTGGCACCCATATAGGGCTGGGGTCCCCAACAGGGAATATGCATCCAAATCCTCTTCCCATTGTAAGGAGTGGATCAGGCCCCTTCCACTGGCCAGTGATGGGGTCTTTCCATCTCACTTGTATTTCAGGTTTTATTTCTTGGTTAGACCAATGTTTTTGAAAACATGGTATTGGTTCATTCTTTAAAAAATTTAAAATGTTTAGAGTAAAGAGTGCCATTCCAAGTTGCTGGTGAGGGCTTATTCCCCCTTTTTGTTTTTGTAATTGAGCCTTTAAATTTTGATGGTGGCTCTCAATTATGGCTTGTCCCTGGGGGTTATGTGGGATTCCAGTGTTATGACGAATGTGCCATGGTTGGAAGAATTTCTGTAAGCTCTGGCTGATGAAGCAAGGGCCATTATCTGTTTTTATTTGATGGGGAAGGCCCAACATCACAAAACATTGTAAAAAATGGCTTTGAGCATGTTTTGCTTTTCCTCCTGTGTGGGCAGAAGCCCAACAGGCATGAGAGTAATTGTCAATAGATACAAAAACATACTTAAGTTTTCCAAAAGGGGAATAATGGGTCACATCAGTTTGCCACAGCACATTGGGTTTTAGCCCTCGAGGGTTTACTCCTGGGGGCTGTAAAGGCGGTACTTGTAAATAAGGAAGACAGGCTTTACAAGTATGTATAATTTTCTTTAATTCTCTAATAGGGATCTGTGGGAACCTTTTATGTAGCCCTCTCCAATTTATATGAGTAAGATCGTGAAGATCATAGGCATCTTGTAAGTTACAAGCTTGGATTGTAAGGGAGGCCACTCTATCGGCCAGGGAATTTCCCATTGAAAGCAATCCAGGTAAATTTTGATGACCCCTAAGATGGTGTACATAAATGGGGTTAACCTGTTCAAGAAACAGGGTACGGGCTTGTATCATAAGAGGGGTAATAGGATTGTTATCTAGCCGTATGTGAGAATTTAGCAATCCTGGAAGCAAGTTTACTACGTAAAGATTGTCAGAAAACAGCATGACACTCTTCCTTGAAAAAGGCACACCATTTGATATAGGTGTTGCTGGGGAGCACTGCCTCACATAGCATCTTCAAGTCTTGGGTCGTACAAGGTTGATGAGCCAGGCCCTGGAGAATAGTTTCTGCCCACGGGGAGTTCGAGCCATACTCTGCCACTGCCTTTTTGAGCTCTTTTAAATCACTGGCCTCCCAGGGGTACCAGGCTGCCGGCCTATTGCCCCCCGGGTTAACATTTACAGGAAAGGCTTGAGTCGGGCCGGTAAAGGGCAGCGAGGATCCCCAAGGGTCCCCGGGATAGGTTCTCCCTTTTCCAAGGTGACCTCATTGTCTTTCCCACCCAAGGTGCTCCCAAAACTTCCTCAAATCGGGGAGGCAGGGAGGGGCACAGATCTCTCCCCTGGGCTCCCAGTCCCAAGGCATCAGAGGGGTCTCTATTCTTTTGTGCCCCTTTATCATCCCCAAAAGGCTCCCATGGCCCACTATTCACTCTAGAGTCTTTATTCCCTACAGTCTCTTTTGGTATATTTTGGTCCGACATGACTCGTTCCTGGTGAAAAATTTCCCATTGTTTTTCTGATTTTGAATTGGGGGTACCCGTATCAGTGACATGCTACTCGCTCCGTGAAAAGCAGAGCTTGAGGGCTGAAATGGTCAGACAGAACCCTAAGGGGGGCTCCTCACCGTATCGAACCTCTCGCTGCCTAGCAAGGGTTTGTACTCCATCCCAAGTGTCCCAAGAGAACAGATTGGCCAAAGCAACCCAGGGGGCCAACCGTACAATGGTCCCCTAGACCTTAATGGCCTGAGCGTCAGAAATCTCAAGTCCCCTGCTTATGAGCATCTATCTCAGTGCCTTGAGTGCGGGCTCATCAGATTTCCCAGTTATTTCCCATGCTGCCAAGAGAGAATAGAAAGAAAAGTCACTGAGGACGACGACCAAAAATCCTACCGGGAATGGTGGTGGCCAGAAAGTTGGTCTTATGGCATGCTTTTGGAACTGTTTATGTGCCTGCGTTGTTGCACGGAAGTTTTCTTGCTGGAGGCGGGCACCCTAGAGGTTTCTAGCCCATTCCGTGACCCCCTTATCCTGTCATGGGAGTCTTCAAGTGGCAGGCACCCTAATGGCCTTTAAGTGCCTGACCCGTGCCCACAGGGAAGATTCTAGGCCACGTTCTCAGTTAAGAATGATTAAAGGGGAGTTTCACCCGGTTGGGCTCTAGTTACTGAGGTTCGTTGCAGGGCCTTCAGAGTCCTCCAGAGTGTAGCCCCAGCCAGGACTTATCAATTGCCTCCACAATCATTTGCCTGTTCACTGAAACCCCCAAAAAAGGAATTAAGGACAGATCAGAAAAGAAGAAAAGAAAGAAAATAAGTCAGGAGAGTTTTTTGCCACTTCCCTCAAAACGGAGGGGGGCCCACCTTGAAGTCCGGCTTACCTCAGGCGATACTCCTCTGAAGGGGAGCTCCACGCTGCGCCCAGCCTAGGGCCCTTCGTCGGTCCTTCTTTCAGAGCCACACGGTGTCACCACCTCCATCCGTCCACTTCGCGCCCCACGTTGGGCGCCATTTTCTACGGGGGGCACTCCGCAGAAAGAGAAAGGCAGTGGAACTTCCCTCAGCAAAGCTGAGGGGTCCCGAGGAGAGGAGAGCCTGCTGTCCGCCAACCCAGCCCCTTGGTGAGCGAGAGACAATCAGACGTGACAGGGGTTCCTTCTGAGCAGTTCCGCTTTATTGCTGCAAGCTCCCAGCTTATAAAGGCAAGCGGGGGTGGGGGGGGGTTGCGAGGGACTTTCCATAGTTGCACCAACCACGTTAAAGGTCAAGGCATCATGTGCCATCATTATAACAGGTGTCTATATTGATCACGCGCTGTCTACGTGCACAGAAATCAAGAGAGCCAATCAAAAACTTTGACAAACATAGACCACGCCCCTATCTCTTCCACCAAGTGCCATCTTAGTTTCTGACTGCAAAGCTAGCCCTTCTTTTTAAGGTTTCCCATTTAGGGCCCCACAAAAGTGAAGTTGCTCAGTTGTGTCCGACACTTGCAACCCCATGGACTGCAGCCTACCAGGCTCCTCCGTCCACAGGAGTTTCCATGCAAGAGTACTGGAGTGGGGTGCCATTGTCCTCTCCATTTTTCAGGATAAACTGACATTTATTATGGTATTTATGCATTTCTTAACCATTACCATATGTAAAACTCTGCTACCATCTTTAATAAGTTTCTATCTTTCTTAGAAATATGTCAGCAAGGGAAGTTTTGAGGGTTGTTTCTCTATATTTCCATAATCCCTGTGGTTTTTATTGTGAAATTTTTCATAATGAGGCAATTTAAGAAATGCATGTACCACATTATGGCAGAACTGACTGTATATTCTGTCAAGGGTAGGATGGCTCAGCTGATCTTTTGTTTTCTTCTATTTTTGCTCCTCCTTACTTAGCTTTTTCAATTATAAAATTAAAATGCTTGTTAAATTTTTTTTTTTTTTTGCTTTTAAAAAAACTATTTACTTTTCATTGAAAGACAATTACAAAATTGTGTTGGTTTCTGCCATACATCAGCATGAATCAGCCACAGGTGTACACATGTCCCCTCCCTCTTGGAACTCTCTCCCACCTCCCATCCCATCCCATCCCTCTAGGTTGTTACAAAACCCTGGTTTGAGTTCCCTGAGTCATACAAAAATTCCCATTGGCTATCCAGTTTCCATATGGTAGTGTATATGCTAAATTAAAAAAAAAATAATAATAAGCATTTGCAAAGGTTAAAAAAATTAAAAGAAAGAAATTTACCACAGTGATCTTTTCATTGCTTAGACCTTTGGACTGTTATCACAAACCTGGATTAAGTTCAAAAAATGAAAGTGCATTAATTGTGAGTTCAGGTTTAACTTCATTATTCACAGGCAAGCAGTATCAACTGTAAAATCATAAGTATTTAAAGAGATAGGGATTCCCTGGTGGCTCAGTGGTGACGAACCCATCTGTCAGCACAGGAGATGCAGGTCTGATCCCTGGGCTGAGAAACCCCAGGAAAAGGAAACAGCAACCCACGCCAGCATTCTTGCCTGGAGAGCAGCCAAGCAGGCTACAGTCCAAGGGGTCACAGAAGAGCTGGATATGGTTTAGCAACTAAGTAACAACAGTAGCAACAACATCAAGCTAAAAAGTAGTAGAGTATATTCTTTTGCTACATATCCCAGGGGCCATGCAAATAACATCCATAGGTAACTGATTCATCTATACCATATCCAGATAAGTTGAGAGGAAAAATTGTGTAATTTAAACCAGTGTTTTGGAAAGTGTGCTCCTGGATCAGCAAACTCAACATCACCTGAGAATTTGACAAACATACTAATTTCAAATAGACTAACTGAAAATCTCTGGGAGTGAGCCCAAGGAATCTATGCTTTACCAAGCTTTCCATATGAACGTGATGCATGTTTACACTCATATGTGATAATTATGCAGTTTAAACATCCTCAATGGTAATTTAGGAATAGAAACTCTGAGACTAGATTACCTGGATTCAAAATCTAGGTTCTGGAACTTTCTGATAATCATGCAACCTGTTTTGATAATCATGTACCCTGTTCAAGTTACTCTGAATGTCATATGTCTCTTTGTTCAACTCTTTGGGGATTACATGAAATAATTAAGTACCAATAGAATGCTTAGAAAGAAGCCTGCACCACAGCAAGTGCTCAATGCCTGCAATGTAACATTTTAATCTCGTCGTAAGCATTTTCTTCTTGTGAAAATTTAATAGGCTAAATAAAATGTTCAATTTATACAATTAAGATCTTAATCATATTAATAGTATTTGAGTCAAGAGCTTGAATAATAAAATAGAGTTCGGTGATTGGGAATGTGAAAGCAACAATAAATATTCCCCTGTACCATAAGTTGGGTTTTCTGGAAGGGTTCTGAGATGGACTCTGAGACCCAGCAACACTTGTGTATGAGAGAGAGAAAGCAGTATTTGGCAGCAGGAGTAGTTTGACTTTGATATTTACTTGATGGCACCTCAACCAACTTCATGTGAAAGTTCAAGCCAAAAATAACCTGTTACAATTGTCCTTCACGTGCCAAAGTCATCTGACATTTGCACGCCCTCCTCCATCAGTTATTTGGTGTGAGCTGCTCCTTGAAGGGCTTGGCCTTGGTTGAAGTTCTCTAAAGCTGAAATTATCCCTGAAGGTGCTGCTAAAGTTTGACAACAGCATTGCTTGCACCTAAGGCAACATTTTTTTTTTAAAGGGAAATTTGAGCCACAAGTGATTTTTAGAGGGGAGATGTAGAAAAGACACCGCCATGTCTATTGAAACTCCCTTTATCATGGACAAGCGCTTTGTCAGGTGGGAAAGGAGTGCAGATATGAGCGGGCTTCTGGTTGCACATAAAAACAAGTAATCTTTATAATTTCCATAGAAGGAAAAAGAATTTAAAGGGAAAAATAGCAACTAAATACATTTTTTCCAAATAATTCAATGTGTCAAAACAAGCAGCATTTATATAATGTAAAGCAGAGGGATTATTTCTGTAAGGGAGATGGGAGTTTAGATTTCAAAAAAATTTATGATGTCTTGCTTTGTCCTGCTTTAGTCTGGAATGAATTTAAACCGGTGGAAGCCCTCTCTGTAACGAGTTGGAATTACACTTATATCCCCTACCATAGGTGGAATTCCACATAATAAATCAAATTAAACACTGTAGTAAAGGTCTACATTATCTCTATTTCAAGAAAATGAACGATTTCTCAGGTGTGAAATTTTGATTGTATAAAGAGAGAGGAACCAGGACAATGTTCCATTAGATATTAAACAGTATAAAATACAGAAAAAGATAAAACATCTTCCCAAATACACTTCTTTACTTTTAAAAAGTTTGAATGTCTATGGCTTAGTAAATTTAGGTATGTATCATAAAATTTTCTGTATACTAGGTACTTAACTGCCGACTCTCTTACAGTGGATGGTCTTTGTCAACATATTAATCCAGAACCTAATGATAGTAGGCTACATGTTATATTTGTATTCTCAACTCCCAGAGAATAATTCTCTTGACTGTTACGGTATGACCCATGCAGAACCTAGACGTGAATTTCTGAATAATCCCACTGTATGTTAAACTTGGTACTTTTGATTAGATGTTGCTGTGAAAAGGTTATCTTATCAAACTAATAAATAAACTGCTAAACAAGTTGACAGATTGTGGCTGAAAATGGCTTTTGCCCCATGGCTCAATTACAAGCCAGCCAATAGGAAGGCAGAAAAGAGTGCTAAAGGTGACTAATTGATTGCAATGTCAGAGTGAGCAAGTTAACTCTCACCGCCCTAAATGTAAGTTGACATTATAAATGAGAATAGGGGAGACACAAAACAGTTAGGATGAAAGCTATCAGACTACTTACTACGCAGAACCACCGAGAAACAGGTGGGGCTCAGTTAGATAGAGTGAGGACATTTTTCCAAAGGAATGTATGTTCACCTTGTTTGACTTGGTAATATTCCTTGTATTGGCCCCTCCATTTTTGTGTGTTTTCTGCCTTATAGAATTTCTAGCATACTAAGAGTAGATTTCCTGAAGAAAATCACTTGAAAAATAAATCCAGAAGTATTTGTTTGATTGAATGAATTTTTATGTGTCTGAAAAAGTCTTATGGGTAAAATTATAGCTGTCAGGATATGAAGAAGACAACTCACTTCTGTTTAGTCCAAAAAGGAAGAAGAATCAGAGGCAGCAACCTGCTGTTTTGTTCTATAAAAAGTGTCCTTCGTCAGACAGTCCTATTTCTCCACTTAAAATCAAATCTGCTTTCCAAACAGTAGCCAGATCAATGTGAACTGCCTCCTGAGTAATCTGGTGTCAGTGTAAGGAGATATTTGGAATGAAAACCAAAGCAGGCCAAAAAAAAAAAAAAAGGAGAAAAGAGAAGAAAGGAGAAGAAAAGGGATCAAAGCAAGGTCAGAATACTGTGAAAAGCAGAATAAAGAGGGAATGTGTTAAAAGCCATTTATAACAGGAAGTTTTTTTTTTTAACAGCCTGAACAGAATGAGGAGGAAGCTGCCAAAGAAACTGCAAAAGATGGTGATGATGACAAAAAAAAAAAAGAAAGAAAGATTTAAAGCTTCTTCAAAACACAAAGACTAGGAGGACAACCAGAGAACAAAAATTCAAGCACCTGTTATGTGAATTGCACAGAACTCAGGTTGCTCTTTCTTCCTCTACCCATAGATCAGCCTAGGTCTTGACAACGGAAGCAGAGCAAAAAAAGTGAATACACTACCCACACTGTGACTAATTCATACAGGTCTAAGCTCCCCAGAGCAGCAGACTCTCTGCAAGCATTTATCAGGCACCAGCTTTGTTAGGACATGAAAAAGAGGCAAACCTCTTAAATCCAGAGTCAGTGAAAAATTAAGGCGACTCCTTCCTAGAGAAGGAAGCTTCAGGAAAAAATAAATATGGTTTGGATGTACCAGATTAGAGGCTCAGGGGAAAAAATAACCTTATCCATAACAAATACTAGAATTCCTTTAAATTCTTTTATGAACTCACAGCTGTTTAACCTATTTTAAAACCAACATAATTTAAACTGATTGTGTTATTTCATATTAATCTAAACCAAGGAAAATATCAGGAAAGAATAAGATGCTGATGTAATCTGTTTTCTTACTGCTGAGGATGACGTCATTCTGCATAGTCTGTACAATCAGCATCTTGTTCATCTTCCGTTCAGTTAGTACATGACTTTGGTCAAAAGTTCTTTCAGGCAAACCTTTCATTTCATGGCAACGTGGTTATTAGTTAAGTGAGATGGTTTTTGCAACAATATACAATGTTTAAAGCTATTCTAAAGATTGAAGAATTTGAATAAATGTTTCTACCACATGTGGTGCTATGTCACTTCAGGCATGACCAGCCCTGGGAGACCCTGTGAACTGTAGCCCACCAGACTCCTCCGCCCATGGGATTCTCCAGGAAAGGACACTGGAGCAGGCTGCCATGCTCTCCTCCAGGGATCTTCCTGACCCAAGGATCTAACCCGTATCTCTTACATCTGCATTGGCAGGCAGGTTCTTTACCACTAGCACCAGCTGGAAAGCCCTTCTACCACAGTTATTACACTAATATTTGAACACAGTATTTTCATATTATTTATATATAATCTACCCTAAGTGTGGCAGAAAAAGAAGATGAAGTTTTAAATTAAGCACAGAAATTAAACATTTTATCTCAGAAAACTTTTATGTTAATAAACAATAATAAGCTATATGGTATTCATGAATAAAGTGCTTTTATGAATAACTACTTTTCAAGATAATTTGTCTATTCATTGCATGTTTAGTGCAAAAAGAAGAAATTTCACATAAGGACATTTCAGTGATCTTTTTTTATAGTGTATTGCATAATAAGATTTTTATTTACCAAAGAAAATTTAAATTTGCCATATGTAGTGATACATTTATCAATGTTCTAACAAGAAGGAAAAGCAACAACTACTACATTATTTTAAAATTACTGTTTTGAGTCAATTCATACTATAGCTATTCAATCAAAGATAGTATATATATATATATATATATATATACACACACACACATATATATGGAAAAGTCAAAGTGTTTTCATTTGCTTCTTCTCCATCTTATTAACAATTTGTTAAGGTGTCAGTGAGTTAATACAAAGACAAAATTATGATGAAGTAAAAAATTATTGACAGCATTCAAAATTTGTTTTCTTACAAATGCCTTAATTCATAGATATCATACACAATATATGTAACATATATATGTTATTGCAAAACATTTTATAAGGGGTTAATATATAAATTATATAAGGAACTTAATAGCAAAAATACAAGTAAATCAATTAAAAACTGGCAAAGGGCCTAAATAAACATTTTTCTAAAAAAGACATACAACTAGCAAACAGGTACTTGAAAACGTGTTCAGCATCGCTAACAAACAGGGAAATGCAAATCAGAACTGCAGTGGACTATCACCTCATTAAGCAAAAAACCAGGAGGTGCAACTGAGGAGAAGGGGGGCCCTTGTGGACTGTTGGTGGCAATGGGACTCGTGTGGCTCCCATGGGAAACAGGACCGGGGTTCCTCAGAAAGGTAACCTAGAGCTACCGTGTGGCCCCGCACCCCCACATCCACGGTGCAAAGGAAACGGAAAACGTTTTGAAGAGATATCTCTTCTTCTGTGTTCATTTTAACCTTCATTTTACAACAACCAAGACCAAGATATAGAAGTACATATATATATATACTTCCCTGGCAACTCAGTGGTAAGGAGTCCACCCGCCAACGCAGGAGATGTGAGTTCAGTCCCTCAGTCTGGAAGATGCCCTGGAGAAGGAAATGGGCACCCCCGCCAGCATCCTTGCCTGGGGGATCCCATGGACAGAGCAGCTGGCGGGCTACAGTGCACAGGGTTGAAAATATTCAGACACGACCTCGCCACTAAACACACACACACAGACAGACAGACAGTATATGTATATATAGAGTATATGTGTATACAGTGCAATATACATGCATATATTATAAATTATATGTGTATATATAATGCAATATATGTGTTATATAAAAAGTATAAAGAAAGATTATTCAGCCATAAAAAGAAGGAAACCCTGCTGCTAGTGACAATAGGGAAATATGGAGGAATGTGGGCATTATGCTAAGTGTAGTAAGCGAGACAGAGAAAGACAGTATGTGATTTAACTTACATATGGAATCTAACGAAAGACAAATTCAAAGAAACAGAGTAGAATGGTATTTGCCAAGGGTTGGAAGGTGAGGTAAATGAAGGTATATTGGTCAAAGGGTACACATTTTCACTAGTAAGATGAATAAATTCTGGAATGCCATGTATAGCCCAGTTAATAACACTGTATTGTATATTTGAAATCTGCTGAAGGATCTTAAGTGTTCTCAACACATACACACATGCACACACAAGGTTGTTGTATGAAGTGATATCTATGTTAATTAGCTTAATTGGCATAATCATTCTGTAAGTCTATATATAAATATATCACATCACCACATTGAACAACCTGAATGGATACAGTATTCATCAGTTATACTTCAATAAAATTGGATAATTCTTAAATAGTATCATTTCATAGTATAACAACAAGTAAATTGATCTTCAAATATTCAATAGAGACTCAGGGAAGCTAAAGAAACTTGCCATGATCATACAGGAATGTTATAAAATTAGAAACTTTAAGATATGTTTTTACCTCAGTACCTTCAGTTTCTTAACAACATTACTAGCAAATATATTTTATTTGTTTGAATGTTATAAGGACTTTTAAAAGTGAATTTATATGTATTACATGTAATCACAACAGAAACAATTTTACTAGTTATAGTGTCAAATATGGTGGTGCAGATTTTGAAATGATTGTCTAGGAAATAAGAAAAAAGCACAGAAGAGTGATTCATGCATGGCAAAAAGGTGAGAGGTGGTTGGAACCATGACAGTGCTTGAAATGCCTCAGCTGCAGCAACGGGCACAATTAAACTAAGAGTTGCACCATGCCCTTTGGGTTGGTAGCTACACGATCACTGTCAACGGGGACTGATGGTGCTAAGTTCAGGGAGACATGCCTGGCTGGAGTGCTGCTTTGGTTGCAGGGGTTAGATGGGTCAAGGTGAACAGCTTCCCAGACTTTATTGATGCAGAGTTTCCTATTTTCCACTCATTTGCCCACAGATAGAAGGCGCTTAGTGGTGTCCTGCTACATCTTTGACTCCTCCATCTGGCAACATTTCCAAAGCCAACAAAGTCAGAAAAACAGCAATGGGTATCCTGTTTCCTCTTTTCCTTCTCAATCTTGTAGCATATATCTTGTATTGCCGAAATGAATATAAGAAATGATGCATAAGGGTAGTTTGGAGACATTTTAAGTCTTAGATCATACTTCATCTTTAATTAGTTTTAGGTTCAAAACCTTTATAATTGGAGAAAGTTTAGGGATCCTAGTTAGCTTTCAAAATTCCAACTCAATATGGCACTTTAGAAAGGAAGCTTGGATTTGGGGCAAGGTAACAGACTTTCATGGAGAAGGCAATGGCACCCCACTCCAGCACTCTTGCCTGGAAAATCCCATGGACGGAGGAGCCTGGTGGGCCGCAGTCCATGGAGTGGCTAAGAGTCGGACACAACTGAGCAACTTCACTTTCACTTTTCACTTTCATGCATTGGAGAAGGAAATGGCAACCCACTCCAGTGTTCTTGCTTGGAGAATCCCAGGGACGGGGGAGCCTGGTGGGCTGCCGTCTCTGGGATCGCACAGAGCCAGACACGACTGAAGTGACTTAGCAGCAGCAGCAGACTTTCAACTAGTTTGGTGTGTTAAACAGCTGAATCTAATCCCACAAACTGGAATGACAATATAATTATGGAAGAAAGGGGATGAGTGATGATGCAACCTGGAGTTTACAATCGGTTGGATACCAGCTTTACTGTTTTATGTTGTGATAGCTCCAACATTTTTATATAGGGTTTGATTATGTTATGTGTTCTGATTGTCAGTTGAATAATGCCTAGTATTTCAAAGCGTGCCCAGTGTTTTCAAAAGAACAAACAATTTTCTTCTTGAAAAGATGCTAAAACAAATGATGTACATGAGCAATCAGATTATATCTACAAAATTATATCTAGATCATATTGTTGATTCTTATTCTGTTATTTATAATATAAAATCTGAAAAAAATTCTCTTATCTGGACTTGTGACAAATTGGTTGGGATGAAATTTAATTTTTCTTAAATTCTGAATGCCAAGAGGAAAAAATTGGCAAAATATGATGATGATTTGAGAAAAAATGTTGATAAAATTGATTGTGAAATAAAACCTTTAGGGAAAATTAAAAAGTGTGAAATTATTTAAACTGGAGTACTAAATATAGGTATATGTATAGTGTTATTAAAACTAATTCTCCAGCTCCTGTAATAACGGAGTTAGACTACAAATTAACTACACGGGAACTTGGAAACCCTATTACTCTAGTACCTTAAAAATCAAAACTCCCCCCTCAAGCCCCCCAAAACCTCCAAATATCCGTATTTGTTGTTAAACATGGTCTTCCTTGAGTGACATATCAGGAAGATAGGTTATCAGTTTCACTTAGAACCCTTAGGATGCAGCTGACAGGCCACACAGTATTACAGTGATTTGAAAAGATAAAGACTGCTGAGAGATAGGTATATGGGCCTTTATGAATGAGGTTTTAGAGAAGAAAGTGGTTCTTAAATGTTTAAAAAACCACTAAAATAAATTTTGCAACCTCACTGCAATTAAGCTTGTGTAGTTTATGTAAACATGGACCAACAGCAGGATTCAGAACATGTTACAAAGAAAATGAAAGAAGAAACAAATGACCAACAAACTGAATGCCTTTTATTACTAAACCAAATAGGAGTTCATTAAAATTTAAAGAAAGGAAGAGGGAAAAACACAGTCATGGTTATTCATTTAAATGTATGCAATTAATTTGGAATTAATTAAAATTCTCTTCTTGTTTCTTACTAATATAATATGAAGCATATTCCAAGTTTCCTCTTGTGAGCTGATTAAGATCCTTCCATATATGCTAATGTACAGAATAAATGCTTGGACAAATTTTAGAGTTTACTCATACTGAGAAAGGGAGAGATAAGTAATGGGCTAAAGAAAATGGGAGGTGGGAGTGTAAATGTAATTTTGTGCATGTAAAAATTCAACATAGATTATTAAAGGAAAACATCGTTTGTTTCAGTAGTAACTTATAGTAACAGAAACATGCGTCATTCAACTCCTTTTCTGTCTTTGGAAACCTGAAACTTGAGGAAAGAGCCACATGAAAGAAAAAACACAGTAATTTTTGATGTCTTTGTTATAAAAAAGAGGTCTCTGCTTTTAAAAATGTTCCACTCTTTTACCTAGCAAATCCTCAAAATCATGCAAAAATTTTGGTTTTTGGTTCAAGCTGGAAGGAAAGAAAGTGACTTATAACCCAACTGAGGCTTTAGATCATGACTTTAAAGTGATACCAATTTGCTTAAGTGTGTTGTTTTCTGTATTAAGAAACAAGAGAGACAAATTTTAGTGGTCTTGCAGGACAGCTATGTTGTAAGGGCATACTATACTGGAAATGCCTCAGAAGTCTGGCAGAGACATTTCATTTTGGGTTGAGCCAAGGTAAAGGGAAATAACTGAAAACAATAAGAGGGGTAGAGTGCCAGGAGCCAGCACGGGAGATCCCACCCATGACAAAGGTCATGAGGAAGAGGCCTGACAGGCAAAGGCGAGTCAGGACTTGAGGGACCCCCTGGATCTGCTCGAGCATCTACCCCCAAACCAGAATCTGCCTGTCCTGCTATTTTTCACCAGCTCCTCTCTTACCAATGGGGGGCTGTCCCCGATCACCTTTCTCTGAAGAAAATTAACTTAGAGCTCTAGTTAATAAGTCTCCGGGGCGTAATTGGAGTGTTTTGATTCAAACCCCTCTGATAGCTTTCTAATTTGCCTGACAGGTTTATCCAGACTTTTGCAACTATGCATGTGACTGTTTACAGCCTCCCAAGTGCAAGAGGCACAGGAAGCTTAAAACATTCTCGGAATGTAAAGCCTTTCAAGGAGTTAAAAATCATTAGAATAGAACTGGTTAAGGGTTTCACTATTGAGCCAATACTTGCTGCCAAGTTTTCATATCTTTTATTTGTTGATATAGTTGGTATATAGAAAAAACAGGTAGTAGCCCTGGCATTAGCAACATTAGATCTTTGAATTAAGTACTTTCTTTGTTGTAACCCACTGCACCTTTGTTCTATACGGATATAACTTTATTTAGTACTTTGAGGGTGATGCAGATTAAAGAAAAAACACTTAAAGGGAAAATGAGTTTTCTGGTTGATTAACATTTATCAAGGAAAAGAGCCATAAAATGTTAACAGGCTTTTTGGCCAGAAGATAATGTAAATCACCTGAGACCTTTTGCATACAGAAAGGTATGCAGAAAGAAAGCCTGGTATCGATAAGGGTGAGGACTGCTGCCCCTGCATGAATCTGCTTCTTCCATTATGTAAAACTTAGGGTATATAAGCTCCTTTTGAAAATAAAGTTACGGGTCTTGCACAAGCTTGGCCTCCCCATGTCGTACTTTCTTTCTCTCTTTATCTCTTTTTCAGGCTAACTCCCTGGAGCACAGGGGCCTCTGAGTTCACTTTCCTGCCTGGGCTTCTAAGGCCCACTCGAGAAGGTGCCCAAGGTGCGGCACCATCTGCTATTCGAGAGGGCACCTGCGGCCTCCGTGAACAGAGCAAGTCTCTTGTCTGAGGCTTTACTGGCTTTCTGCGTAAACCAAGGAATATCAGCCTCATTTCTCTCCTCTCTTCTCCTAACTGTAAATTCTTTCCTTATCTCTCTCTATATCTATATATCTCTCTTGCCTCGCTGTCCACACTTCAGATACCCTGGATCCAACCAGGGCTGGTCCCCAGTCGTAGAGTATCCAAAAAGAGAGAGAGAAGAAAAGAGGACTGGTTATCTCAACTAAGGTTTTTTTCCCCATGGGGTTTGATAATTTAGTTGAAAATTGAGTGGGGTCAGTTATTCCAAATGATGGCAAGACCCAGCATGTTTTCATGGAAATAAGTGCCTGATGAGATGGAAGGACAGATCATCAAAGTGGAGATGTAGACATAACTGTAACACTGCTATATTGGATAGATTACTCAAACAGATGTCTGAAGTCACTCAGAATGATTTCAGAATTTGTGTGTGACAACAACAAAAAGAAGTCAATGTTTGCAGAGTGTGGGGGTGGAAAAATAGCAAAGAGTTACTAGCTAACCTGCTTAGATATCACTGAATCTCAAAAGGATAGTTTTTGTTTGTTTGTTTGTTTTTCCCCCTACTGAAGGTGGAAGCATACTCTTCTAGGGGCTTTCCATGGGGCACAGTGGCAAAGAATCCACCTGCCAATTTAAGAGGTGTGAGAGTTGCCAATGAGATCTGACCTATGAGTCAGGAAGATCTCCAGGAGTAAGAACTGGCAACCCACCCCAGTATGCTTGTCTGGGAAACTCCATGGACAGAGGAGCCTAAGGGGCTACGGTCTCAGTTCAGTTCAGTCTCTCAGTCATGTCTGACTCTTTGTGACCCCATGGACTGCAAAACGCCAGGCCTCCCTGTCCATCACCAACTCCAAGAACTTGCTCAAATTCATGTCCATCGAGTCGGGGATGCCATCCAACCATCTCATCCTCTGTCATCCCCTTCTCCTCCTGCCTTCAATCTTTCTCAGCATCAGGGTCTTTTCAGATGAGTCAGCTCTTCACGTCAGGTGGCCAAAGTATTTAAGCTTCAGCTTCAGCATCAGTCCTTCCAATGATTATGCAGGGTTGATTTCCTTTAGGATGGACTGTTTGGATCTCCCTGAAGTCCAAGGGACTCTCAAGAGTCTTCTTCAACACCGCAGTCCATAAGCATCAATTCTTTGGCACTCAGCTTTCTTTATAGTCCAACTCTCATATCCATACATGACTAATGGAAAAACCATAGCCTTGACTAGATGGACCTTTGTTGGCAAATTAATGTCTCTGTTTTTGAATATGCTGTCTAGGTTGGTCATAGCTTTTCTTCCAAGGAGAAAGCGTCTTTTAATTTCATGGCTGCAGTCAGCATCTGCAGTGATTTTGGAGCCCCCAAAAATAAAGTCTGACACTGTTTCCACTGTTTCCCCATCTATTTGCCATGAAGTGATGGGACCAGATGCCATGATCTTTGTTTTCTGAATGTTGAGCTTTAAGCCAACTTTTTCACTCTCCTCTTTTACTTTCACCAAGAGGCTCTTAAGCTCCTCTTCACTTTCTGCCATAAGGGTGATGTCATCTGCATATCTGAGGTTATTGACATTTCTCCCAGCAATCTTGATTCCATCTTGTGTTTCATCCAGCCCAGTCTAAGGTTGCTATGGTAGCTACAGTTTGCTACTGTCTACGGGGTCAGATCCAACCAGTCCATTCTGAAGGAGATCAACCCTGGGTGTTCTTTGGAAGGAATGATGCTAAAGCTGAAACTCCAATACTTTGGCCACCTCATGCGAAGAGTTGACTCATTGGAAAAGACTCTGATGCTGGGAGGGACTGGGGGCAGGAGGAGAAGGGGATGACAGAGGATGAGATGGCTGGATGGCGTCACCGACTCGATGGACTTGAGTTTGAGTGAACTCCAGGAAATGGTGATGGACAGGGTGGCCTGGCATGTTGCTATTCATAGGGTCACAAAGAGTCAGACATTACTGAGCGACTGAACTGAACTGAACTGAACAGGGTCACAAAGAATTGGACAGACATGACTAAGTGACTGAGTGACTGGGCACACAACATAATCTTCTGGAAGAGGCAACAGGAACTGGAGAGAACAGGATTCTACTGTGTAGCACAGGAAATCTGCTCAATGTTATGTAGCAGCACAGATAGGAGGGGAGTCTGGGGCAGAGGGGGTACATGTATATGAGAGGGTGACAGGCAGGGAGGCAAGGGGTCTCTACACGTAGGAAACAGGCTGCACGTGTCAGAGACTTTTTATCCCTCCCTTAAGCGGCAGGAGGGAACAAACTACAAGTGTCAGATTTCTTTCCCTCTCTATAAAAAATTAAAAGGAGCTTTCTCCATGGATATGTTTTTCTTAAGCTGTGTTAATGAAGGTATGTATTTGCTTTGGAATTTGCCTTTCTTCAAAATGATGCCCCCTAAAACTAACATTTTTTCTTTTCTCAAACCTTGGGCTAATATTTGCTCAACAAGCCAGTATCCGTATCAATAGTTTTATGGCTGGGGGGTGACACGCCTCATGCCATCCTATCTCAAAAATGCACATTGTGGGAGAGGGGCCGAGTGACACTCTGCCAGCCTTGAGGTGTCTGTCTTATCTGATTAACAGCTTTCTAACAGACATAAAACATCGGCTAAAGACTAGCAGGGGCACTCTCAATGCCCTTCTGATGTCTATGTCAGAAGCTTTGTCTTTCCTCTTTCACTTTAATAAACTCTGCCACACAAAAGCTCTTGTGTGATCAAGCCTGGTCCCTGGCTCTGAAGCTAAATCTTCTTGGGAAACCATGCATCTTACACGGTTCACCATAAGCTATCATATATGTATGGCTGAGTCCTTTTGCTGTCCCCCTGAGAATAACACAGTATTGTTAATTGGCTATACTGCAGTATCAAAGTAAACATTTTTTTAAAAGATACATGTGAAATGGAAAAATGGACAGTCTTAACTGACTCCAGATTGTGTAGTTCTAGAGAGGAGAGAAATAAGTCATATTTAATTAATCTTGAGAAAGCAAACAAAATTATTTTAATAAGTTAACAGAGGAGGTGTAAAGGTTGTGGTTAACATATACCTTAACAAAGTGTTTCCAGAGAATGGTTGAAGAAATGTAGTAAAATGTCAGTAGCAGTCAGGTGGGGCAGGAAAATTTGACTCAGTAGATAGAATGTAATATAAATTTTTTTCACACAGTTCTGTACTTTTAAAAACATCTCATTCTCAATAAATAGCTATGAAACAGTTTTATTAAAACTTAAAAAAATAACACAAGTGTATATACAGTTTAGAAACTGGAAAGAATTGGAGCCTTGTCCTTTAGTGATGCAGACTTGTATGGTGCAGAAATGAAGGAGAAAGTTAAATCACAGATTACCTTTGTTTAAGATTCCATTTGGATGCATGCCCATGAAATAATGTCATTCTAAGTTGCTATATTTCAACTCCTTGAATTAATACCCCAGTGGACTGACTGGATGGAGTCATTTTCAGTGTGAGGATAAAAATATGATGATATGTGCCACATCTCCAAAATTATGCTAATTTGCTCATCTAAATTTTAAATTAAAATGACCCCAAATAACAATTATCCAAACAATATACTATTGCTGTAGACAACAAAGATGAACTATGTTCTCATTTTCCTATACAACTCAAGGAGAAAATTCTTGCGTAAAATTTAACAATTTGATATAAACTTATAATCTTTGGAAACTATATTCTGATAGACATCTTTATTTTAGAATTAGAAAGCAGTGAATAGAAATATACAGCATTAACCTTGAATGAGATTTATGCAGAAAAGATCTTTCCATTTTCCACAATGTGTTCAACATTTTTGTAGACAAATTTCTATAGATAAAAACAAACATTTTAATTCTTTATCACACAAAAAAGCAGCTGGATTCAAAAGAGAATAGCAATCTAAACACATCACTGTACAACATAAATACAGAAAAGAAAGCATAAGGAAAGTTTATGTTCTGACATTCATCTTTGGAATCTAAGGCTGAATAGACATAGCATTTAACTGAATCAACAATGAAAAGGAAAAAAACATATTCCTTAGGCTCAGAGGTTAATGTGAGAATGATGCAATTTAACATAACTTGCTTTTTTCCCCATTCAAAAGAATAAATCATTTTAAAAAGGCATATTTCTCTAAAAGAAAGTGAGAATATTATTTTTATGATTAAATAGAAAAACATTTGAAACTTGCCAAGCCCATTCAATCTGAAAAGAGACATTAAAAAAACCTGCTAACTTTCATATTTCATAATTGCAGAGGCAAACAATAAGCAATGAATCTGACTAAATTCCAGCACTCCCTTTAGACACATCGTGGCTGACAGTTTAAGAAAATTGATTTAGCTTCTCACTGACTATATGCCAAATATCTGAATTCCTTGAATGATTTTATTTATTTACCATACCATTTTTAGGCTCCCAATTATTAAAATTGCACAGATAAGAGGAAAAGAGAAATAACAAGACACCACACCAGCTGTGCTGAGATATTTAGGCTTACACTGCTTGAATATTAAATTATCCAGAAGGTGAACCTATACAACAAACATGAAAAGTATATTCTCTCAGAGACTCAAAGCGTTCTCAGACCTAATAATGGCATTTCTGCACATCTTTGTGGTTAATGAACAAATCCCTTTCTAGTGTATTCAACACATACGGAGATCCATCCTTCATCGGACATGTACCACAAAACTACTAGGTGAAAAACCAGATTCTCACAGAGCTTTAACCAGATCTTGCTGCAAATTAAGTAGCTTTTGGAAGTTATTTTGAGCCATAATCGTCATTAGGGTATCAGCTTATTTCAGATAAGAAAGTAATAAATTGCATTATGCTCTGATTAAATAATTGTTTCTGAAGATAATGTGATGACCACCGGTGCTAAGTAGAAATATGGAGAATAGAAAGGATGAGAACATTTTCCAAAATGTCTAATTTACAGTAAGGGAGTCGTTTAGGCATAGGAAGGCTAACTGCAATGATAAAAAGGTAATGATGAAATTTCATTAAGCAACTCCTTAATGGGATGGTAGAGATAGAACAGAGAGTTCAATTAAAAGCAAAATCTTAGTTGCTAGTTGCTATATAACACAGAGAGCTCAATTTGGGGCTCTGTGACAACCTAGAGGGGTGGGGTGGAGTGGCGGGGGTGGAAGGGAGACTCAAGAGGGAGAGGAAATACATATACCTAGGGCTTCCCTGGCAGCTTGATTGGTAAAGAATCTGCCAGCAGTGCAGGAGACCCTGGTTCGATCCCTGGGTCAGGAAGATCCCCTGGAGAAGGAAATGGCAACCCACTCCAGTGTTCTTGCCTGGAGAATCCTAGGGACAGAGGAGCCTGGGGTGCATGGAGTTGCAATGAGTCAGATATGACTTAGTAAACCACCATGGTTGACTCACATTGTTGTATGCAGAAACCGGCTCAATCATCTGTCAACTAAACATTAAAACAAAAAACACAGGATCTTCTTATACCAGTGTTTGCTCCATTTAGGATGAGTCTTTTTCTCCACATGTCACTTTGCCCTTCTAGTCACATCTGTGTTCTTACATCCACAGTGCTTTTTCAGTTCTGTTCAGTTCAGTTCAGTCGCTCAGTCGTGTCCGACTCTCTGCGACCCCATGAACTGCAGCACACCAGGCCTCCCTGTCCATCACCAACTCCTGGAGTTCACCCAAACCCATGTCCATCGAGTCAGTGATGCCATCCAGCCATCTCATCCTCGGTCGTCCCCTTCTCCTCCTGCCCCCAATCCCTCCCAGCATCAGGGTCTTTTCCAATGAGTCAATTCTTTGCATGAGGTGGCCAAAGTATTTATATTCACCCTCATACTCCACAGGGGGAAAGACTGAAGTGGTTTAGTAGAAGACCAGCAGAAGACAAAACCCTTCTCTTTAATCCAATGGAAGGTGCTGAGAAAATAGCAGTTGGTGAAAGTCTGGATTTTCCTCAGGTGGATCCTAACAGAAAAGAAAATGAAGAAACAGAAGACGAACGAATAAAGAAGGAGGCTGGGGAGAAAAAAGGAGAAGATGAGGAAGAATCTGAATAGAGCAGAGAAGGAAACAAAGAGAAAAGGGCAATGAAGACAAGGAAGAGGCAGATGGAAAGGGGAGGAAGAGGAGGGAAGGGAGGACGGGGAGAGGGGAGTCTGAGTTAACTTCAGATCCAGAAAGAGGAAGCTGCCATGAATGGGGAGCGGGTAGTGCGCAGAACGTTAAGGGTGCCAGGTTCTTAGCCCTAAACAATCTTCCCCTGAGGTCCTTGCATCAACTATTCCACGTTTTTACACCAGCTAACTCTTGCACAGCAACTTGCACAGCAACTTCTTCCTCTGAAAATAATACTCTCTCACTCCTCAAATATAGGATAGATAATTCTATAATTTTCTGTGCCCCAACTAGATTTGATTTCCCTAACGATTATGACATTTTTAATGTTGCTGCTAAGTCGCTTCAGTCGTGTCCGACTCTGTGCGACCCCACAGACGGCAGCCCACCAGGCTCCCCCGTCCCTGGGATTCTCCAGGCAAGAACACTGGAGTGGGTTGCCATTTCCTTCTCCAATGCACGAAAGTGAAAAGTGAAAGTGAAGTCGCCCAGTCGTGTCCGATTCTTAGTGACCCTACGGACCGCAGCCCACAGGCTCCTCCATCCACGGGATTTTCCAGGCAAGAGTACTGGAGTGGGGTGCCATTTACCTCCCCAGGAATTGTATACATTTCCATACTATTTATTCATAAGTGCCGCTAGAAGAAATGATTAAGTAGAATCTCAGAAAAATGCAAGTATTCTTGAAAGTCACTTGCTTTCCTATGGGCTTTGTGGAATCATAGTCTTCTCTGCTGCTGCTGCTGCTAAGCCGCTTCAGTCCTGTCCGACTCTGTGCGACCCCATAGATGGCAGCCCACCAGGCTCCCCCGTCCCTGGGATTCTCCAGGCAAGAACATTGGAGTGGGTTGCCATTTCCTTCTCCAATGCACGAAAGTGAAAAGTGAAAGTGAAGTCACCCAGTCGTGTCCGATTCTTAGAGACCCTATGGACCGCAGCCCACCAGGCTCCTCCGCCCATGGGATTTTCCAGGCAAGAGCACTGGAGTGGGGTGCAATTGCCTTCTCCAATAGTCTTCTCTAGTTGGTTCATCATTTATGACAGTTGCACCATAATAATATAAGATGCTAATATCTGGGACAATTAAAATTGAAGTATAAGGAATCTTTTCATAATATATTACAGACTTTTCTGTAAATCTAAAACGATTCTAAAAGTGTATTGCTGTTGCTGCTGCTAAGTCACTTCAGTCGTGTCCGACTCTGTGCGACCCCACAGAGGGCAGCCCACCAGGCTCCCCCGTCTCTGGGATTAGGCAACCTTGTGGCTCTGCTGGTAAAGAATCCACCTTCAGGTGGCTCAGCCAGTAAAGAATGCGTGCTGTCAACATGACTTGTGAGTCTTGATGGTGACCTTGATCTCCTGGCTGACAGAGTTTGTCATGTTTTTGCACTCTCAAGTTACCCCTCTCATTTCTACACTATACCATTTGGAAGGAATTAACTATATGCAGCTCATACCTTAGAAGGTTGCTTTTGCTTTAAATTTTCAGAGGATTTCAATATAGTTTTGAATTATGAATAAATTTGAAATTGGAGTGTGAATAAATTTGAATTTGAACCATGAATAAATTTGAATTCTAATTATTGAATTTGAATTAATTGACTATGAATTATGAATAAGGCCAATTTTTTTATTTCCAATTTTTATAACTTTATTTCTTCTCTTTTTGCACTAGCTAGAATTTCCAGTGTGATGTTGAATATAAGCAGTGAGAGAAGACATACCTGCATTGCTCCTGATGTTAGAGAAAAGGAATTCAATCTCTTACCATGGAGTATAATTTTAGGCATAGATTGTTTATAAATTTTCTTATTAGATGAAGGGAAGTCTCTTTTAATTTTAAAATTTTACAAGGTTTTACCAAGGTTTATTTTGTCAACTGTTTTTATGCAACTGTTGATATGATCATATGTATTTTGTTTTGTATTTATTCTGCTGCTGATGAATTACATTGACTGCTGTTGAACCAAGAGTTTCTTTGTATAAAATGCACTTGACTGAATGTACTATCCTTATGTATACCACTGGATTCAATTTGGTATGAATTTTGGTGTCTAGGTTTGTGAAAAATTATGATATTAGTTTCTTTTCCTGTGACACCTTTATCACCTTTATCTTGTTTTAAGTGGGCTTCCCAGATAGCTCGCTGGAGAAGGGGTGGTCTACCTACTCCAGTATTCTTGGGCTTCCTTGTGGCTCTGCTGGTAAAGAATCTTCCTTTAGGTGTCTCAGACAGTAAAGAATCTTCCTTTAGGTGTCTCAGACAGTAAAGAATTCACCTGCAATGCGGGAAAGATGTGTTCAGTCCCTGAGTTGGGAAGATGCCCTGGAGAAGGGAAAGGCTACCCACTCTGCTAGTCTGGCCTGGAGAAGCCCATGGAGCATATAGTCCATGGTGTTGGAAAGAGTCGGACATTACTGAAGGACCTTCACTCGTCTTGTTTAGGTATTAGAGCAGAGCTGGTCTCGTTCATTTTCACATTGTATTGTTAGGTGCAAACACATTTAGGATTGTTATGTATTCTTGAAAAATGATAGCTACCCTTTTTGTCTCTGATAGTCTTTCTTGTTCTGAAGTCTGTTTTCCTGAAATTAATATAACTACCCAAGAGTCCTTCTGAATAGTGTCAGCAAGGCACATCTTTCTCCATTTCTTTACTGTTGCTCTGTTTAAGCCCTTATCATTAAAGTGGCCTTCTCATATACCACATAAGTAAGGCTCCTTTCTCTCTTGTCTTGTTACTTTATTTTTCCCTCTTTTTTTGGGGAGTGGCATCTCTGCTTTTACCTGAACAGTTATGTTTCCTTTATCCCCCATCTCATAGGGTTTCATTGACAGGGTTGAAAATTAATGGCTATTTATCCTAGTGTTCAAAATATGTTTGAAAGTGAAAGTGAAGTTGCTCAGTCGTGTCTGACTCTTTGTGACCCCATGGACTGTAGCCCACCAGGCTCCTCAGTCCATGGGATTCTCTAGGCAAGAATACTGGAGTGGGGTGCCATTTCTTTCCCCAGGGGATTTTCCCAACCCAGGGATCGAACCCAGGTCTCCTGCATTGCAGGCAGATGCTTTAACCTCTGAGCCACCAGGGAAGCCCCAAAATAGCAAATTCTATAAGTTTACCTTCAAACAACATGACATAGTTTCACATGTAGGGTAGGTTCCTCATAGTGAAATATTCCCAAGTCCTCTTTCTTGTGCCTTGAGACATTGCTATCATTTATTTCACTTCGTTCTACTTTATTACCCAATAAATAGCTATTAATGTGAATTTAGACAATTATCTTTCAGACTAAGAATAAGAAAAGCAAAATGTTATATTTTATTTTAATTAATTCATTTTCTAACACTTTCTTTATGTAGTCCTACCCTTTTGACTTTATATTGCTCTTTTGTCTGAAGAAAACTTTTAACATTTCTTTATTTTCTAAGAGAAATATATTTCCTTTTTGTATGAGAAAATCTTTTTTACTTAATTTATGAAGAGTGGTTTTACTGAATTTAGAATTTTAAGCTGGAATTTTTTTTTTTGTTTTTAGTACTTTAAGGTTTAACTTCACTGTCTTCTTTTTTGCAAGGATTTTAAAGGTAGAAAGCCTATTAGAATTTTTGGTCTTGTTTCTTAACAGGTATGCTTTTTTTTCCTTTAAGGTGATGTTCTTTAAGATTTTGTCTTTCTGCATTATTTTTACACTCTGAATATGATCTGTTTAGATGTTTTGGTTTGGGAAATTTGTGATACTTAGTTTTCTCTGAGCTTCCTGAATTTGTGGTTTGATATCTGTCAATAAATGTGGGTAGATCTCAGACTTTATTAATTAAAATATTTCTTCTCTTTGGTTTTCTCTTTCTTTTGTATCTGATGTTTAAATTAGGTGTTTGCTACATCCTTTGGGTACTGTTCCACAGTTCTTGAATATGCTTCTCTTAAAAATTTTTAAAGGCTTTGCATTGAAATTTGAGAAGCCTTTACTGAACTGTTTCTATTGAACAATTCTTCAGTTATGATATTATAGCTTCTATTTCTAGCATTTCCTTTTGTTGCTTTCTTAGAGTTCCCATCTTAATTTACTTTGCCTACCTGTTATTGCCTGTTATCTAATTTCCCCACTGTAGCCTTTAATATATATCATGGCTCATTTAAAGACCTACCTATAATTCCATTATCTCCAGCAAATCTCAGACTGAATCTGATGATTGATTGTCTCTTTTCATGCCTTGTTTTTGTTTGTTTTGAATGTTGAACTGAGTAATAGAAACTCAGGTAAATAAGATTTTAGTGTTAAGATTTATGCTAATCTGGGTAAAAATTGTTCTGTGTTTTTTATGTAGCTACAGGTACCAGAGTCCTTCAATTCCTCTTGAGTGTTTCTTTCTGTCTCCCTCTTGAATCTATGCCTCGCACATCTTTCAGTTATAATCCACAGCTGTTAGCATGGAAACCTTTTTGATATTGTAGTAAGATGTGTGGGAGAGAGAGCATTCTGTAATCTTCAAATTAAATATCAGCATTTGAGTGGACCTGTCTCAGGGCTATGACCGTATCAAATGTCTCCCTTTGGTTATACTTCTGCCTATCTCCACTGCTTCTTTGGATACCTACTTCCTTACCTGGCTACAGCGTCTGCAGTCGTTTTTTCTTTTTTTGCTCTGATTCTTGTTGA
Source organism: Oryx dammah (assembly GCF_014754425.2). Lineage (NCBI taxonomy): Eukaryota > Metazoa > Chordata > Mammalia > Artiodactyla > Bovidae > Oryx > Oryx dammah. Next base: position 91,352,124 of record NW_024070203.1, on the reverse strand, counting down.
CTATGTTTTATACTGTTTTGTTTCCCCCCTTAGGTGTCATAAGAAGGCTGGAAGAACTGGCATCAGGGCTATTCCCTTCTTCCATTTGGGAGACAGTTTCAGTTACACTCTGTTAAATTCCTTTCCCACGAGTAGCAGAATTTCAATGTTGACGACTGTAGTCTCGTTTCCCAGAGGTTTCCTTTCCCTTCCCTCCTCTAGAACTCCACAGGGATCTTTCCAGGTCCTCACAGTAGGAACTTGGTGGAGTCACTGCAAGAAAAGCCCGTGAAGCTGAAAACACGTGTCACAGACTTTAGTCCCAAGCAGTTTACTGATCTCATGTTCCTCTGCACTCAGCCTCCAGCGATTCTTCAGATTCTTCAAAACTGCTGTTCAGTTGTTCTTAGCAGCCCATGCTTCCAGCGGCTCTGCCTCCACGTAAGCAGATCTCTGATGCTGCAACTCAGGGAGTTGTCTGCCCTGTGAAACCGCGTTTTGTTAGGTGCGAGAGATGGTAGATCTTCAGTCTGTCTGGTTTTTGTTGTTTGTTTGTTTGATAAAGACAGCTTCCACGTTTTTACATATTGGTGCTGAAACTGGGAACAGCCTCCATTTATTTTTAGAAGGAGGAAAACTCACTTTTCTTCAGGAGTAATACTACATTCATGAATATTACTGTAGGGTCAGACCTTGTGTTTATGAAATAACTGATTTTCAATTAATGGACACAGGGCTCCTTCCAGGTGATGCCGTGTTATCCTCAGATAGTAACTAAATGGGAGGTGACAACTTAACATCTTTTGTATTCCAAATGAAGTACAGGATCCATTATAATTTTCGTATGATATTACAAGTATTCATGGGGTGAAGACATTTTCCAAACTCCATCAAAAGTTTCTCATTTGATCTTTCCTTTGATCTCCTCTTTCATGTCAGAATGAACTCTCCTGCTGCTCATGAGAGGATTCATGGGAGGATGGAGGAATAGGAAATTAACTGCCTTCCATGCTTTCCATAAATTGTTCTTCAGTGACAACTAATACAAAAAAAATGTCTAAAAAAGTTAAGATTTATCCCCTCCCCACGTCCTACCTAATATATTAAATATCATCTGTTTAGTTACCCTAAAATTGGATACTACTGCATTCAAAGGCCAGCATTAAATGCACTAAGGTATTCTTGATGGATTGCAGTGACTTCTCTTATTAATAGCAGGTGCCGCAGATATCCTAACATTATGAAATGAGTCAAAGGAGATGAGTAAAATATAACCACATGAGAGAGTAAAGGTAAAAATAATCTATTTATAAATGAGTCAAAATTTTGCAAACATATATAATATGATTTCTGCATCCAGAAAATTGTTATATTATTGATATAGTTATATTGAATGCTTCCAGATGGCTCAGAAAGTAAAAAAATCTGCCTCTGCAAAGCAGGAGACACAGGAGACATGGGTTCAATCCCTGGGTCAGGAAGATTTCCTGGAGAAGGAAATGGCAGCCCACTCCAGTATTCTTGCCTGAAAAATCCCATGGCTAGAGGAATCTGCTAGTCTACAGTCCAGTGGGTTATAAAGAGTCAGATACAGCTGAGTGACTAAGCAGAGCACATACTGAATGCTGAGTTCTGTCACTGTGTCGTGTCCAACTCTTTGCAACCCCATGGACCACAGCACACCAGACCTCCCTGTCCACCATCTCCTGGAGCTTGCTAAAACTCATGTCCATTGAGTCAGTGACCTCATCCTCTGTCATCCCCTTCTCTTCCTGCCCTCAATCTTTCCCAGCATCAGGGTCTTTTTCAATGAGTCAGTTCTTTGCATCAGGTGGCCAAAGTATTGGAGCTTCAGCTTTAGCATCAATCCTTCCAATGAACACCCAGGACTGATCTCCTTTAGGATGGACTGCTTGGACCTCCTTGCAGTCCAAGTGACTCTCAAGATTATGCTTTAGATCATAAGATGTTAAAAGATATATATTTTTTAATATTTATTTTATTTGTGTATATTACAACTAAACTAGATTAAATAAATACAGATCCTTTATTAACTGTTGCTGCTGCTAAGTCGCATCAGTTGTGTCCGACTCTGTGTAACCCCATAGACGGCAGCTCACCAGGCTCCCCTGTCCCTGGGATTCTCCAGGCAAGAACACTGGAGTGGGGTGCCATTGCCTTCTCCTGTTAACTGTTGAGCATATGTAAATATGGATTTGGATGATGCTTTTACTATTTGTCAGACATTATGTCTCCAAAGAGTAATAATAACAAATATTGTACATTTGAATATTCTTAGCATGTGTTCTATTAATTATTCATACATATATTTTCACTTTCATCTTATACTAGCCCTTTGAGGAAAGTAATATGATTTTCAGTATTTTTACAAACAGGAAAATTGAAACCTGGATTTTGAACATATGTTAATTTCTTTTCCACCTGTCTAATAAGTAATATAGTATAATCAGATTTAATAATAGGTGTGATTGAAGTCCACATCCTCCGCTACTAAGGAACAAGGCAAAATGTCAGTCATATCAATAAAGAAAATGACTTAAGCTTATCTAAATAAAGAAAAATAGTTTCCTATATCATCTATTGTCAGGGAAATGAAAATTGAAACAACAATGAAAACCCACTACACATGTATTTGAATGGCCAAAATCAGGAAAATTGAAAACATACAATGCTGCCACAGACATGGAGCAAACAGAATTCTCAGTAACTACCACTGAGAATGCAAAATGGTACAGATGCTTTATAAGACAGTTCAGTGATTTCTTATGGAACTAAATATATTCTTACTATTTGATCCAGCAATTATAGCTTTTGATATTTACCCAAACAAATCAAAAATTTGTGTCCACCCAAAAACTTGCACAAGGAAATTTATGGAAGCTCTAGTCATAATTAGCAAAACCTGGAAGCAACTAAAAATGTCTTTCAAAAAGCAAATGGATATCCATGTAGGTCTTCTGCCCATCTTTTGATTGGATTGTATGCAAATTACTATCTTGCCAGTCTCTTCATTTGCATATATTTTCTCCCATTCTGTAGGTTTTCTTTTCCTTTTGTTTCTGATTTCTTTTGTTATGTAAAAACTTTTAAGTTTGATTAGATCTCCTTTGTTTATTTTTAACTTTATTCCCACTACTCTAGGAGATAGATCAAAAACAAAAAAAAAAAAAAACAAAAAAAACACACACAAATTTGCTGCACTTTATTTCAAAGAGTGTTCCACCTGTGTTTTCTTCAAAGCATTTTGTATTATCCAGGCTTACATTTAAATCTTTAATCCATTTTGAGGTTTTTTTTTTTCTTTTTTTGTGTGTGATGTTAGAAATGTTCTAATTTTATTCTTTTACATGTTGCTGTCCAGTTTTCCCATCATCACTGATGGAAGTGGCTGTCTTTTCTCCACTGTATATTCTTGCCTTCTTTGCTATAGATTAACTGACCATAAGTGCACTGGCTTATTTCTGGCGTTTCTGCCCTTTTCCTGCTTTCTTGCTCTATGTGTTTATTTCTGTGCTAGCCTCATACTGTTTTGAGGAGATTGATTCAAGATGGTGGAGTAGAAGGACACGTGTTTGTCTCCTCCCGTGAGATCACCAAGATCACAACTAGCTGTTGAACAACCATTGACAGCAGAATACTGGAAACCACCAAAAAAAAAAAAAAAAAGATGCCCCATGTCGAAAGAAAAAGGAGAAGCTGCGACAAGATGGTAGGAGGGGTGCAATCATGGTAAAATCAAATCCCGTACCCACTGGATGGGCAACCCACAAACTGCAGAACTATAGCACCAGAGAAGTTTTCCCACTCTAGTGAAGGTTCTGAGCTCTCATGTCAGGCTTTGCAGCTTGGGGAACTGGCAAATGGAATAGGAATCCCTATAGGATCTGACTTTGAAGGCCAGCAGGATTTGGCTGTAGGATTTCCACAGGATGAGGGGGGGAGAGAAACTCCACTTTTGGAGGGCAAAAACAAAATCTTGTGCATAACACGACCCAAGAGAAAGGAGCAGTGACCCCACAGGAGACTGAACCAGACCTAGCTGTAGTGTTGGGGGGTCTCCTGTGGAGCCATGAGACAGCAGAGGGTCCCCCCCCCATCATCGGGATGGGGTCACTGCAGCAGCGGTTCTGGGAGAAGCCCTCTTGAAGGTTGCCATTAGCTCTACCTTAGAGCTTGTAGACACCAAAGCTGGGTTTCCTTAGGCCAAACTACTAACAGGGAGCTAGTGCAACCCCACCTATCACCAGATAACCAGATTCAAGTTTTACTGAGCCATGCCCACCATGGCAAGACCCAGTTTTTCCCACCACTGGTCCCTCACATCAGGAGGTGTGCACAAACCTCTTAGCTTCATCCAAGAACTACAGTCCCACAGCCTCCAGAATGAAAACCACAATCCTGGAAAGTTAATCAAAATGGAAAAGCAGATTGTCTCCAAGATAAAGGAACCCCAGAAAAACAACTAAATGAAATGGAGATAAGCAAACTTCCAGAAAAAGAATTCAGAATAATGGTAATGAAGATGATCCAAGATCTCAGAAAAATAGAGAAAATGCAATAAATGTTTACAAAAGATTTAGAACTAAAGAACAAGCAGAGATGAATATACTATTTTGATTACTGTTCAGTTCAGTTCAGTTCAGCTCAGTTGTGTCTGACTCTTTGCAACCCCATGAATCACAGCACGCCAGGCCTCCCTGTCCATCACCATCTCCCGGAATTCACTCAAACTCGCCTCCATCGAGTCAGTGATGCCATCCAGCCATCTCATCCTCTGTCGTCCCCTTCTCCTCCTGCCCCCAATCCCTCCCAGCATCAGTGTCTTTCCAATGAGTCAACTCTTCACAGGAGGTGGCCAAAGTACTGGAGCTTCAGCTTTAGCATCATTTCTTCCAAAGAACACCCAGGACTGATCTCCTTCAGAATGGACTGGTTGGATCTCCTTGCAGTCCAAGGGACTCTCAAGAGTCTTCTCCAACACCACAGTTCAAAAGTATCAATTCTTTGGTGGTCAGCTTTCTTCACAGTCCAATTCTCACATCCATACATGACCACTGGAAAAATCATAGCCTTGACTAGATGGACCTTTGTTGGCAAAGTAATATCTCTGATTTTTAATATAATCTAGGTTGGTCATAACTTTTCTTCCAAGGAGTAAGCGTCTTTTAATTTCATGGCTGCAAACACCATCTGCAGTGATTTTGGAGCCCCCAAAAATAAAGTCTGCCACTGTTTCCACTGTTTCTCCATCTATTTCCCATGAAGTGATGGGACCAGATGCCATGATCTTAGTTTTCTGAATGTTGAGCTTTAAGCCAACCTTTTCACTCTCCTCTTTCACTTTCATCAAGAGGCTTTTTAGTTCCTCTTCACTTTCTGCCATAAGGGTAGTGTCATCTGCATATCTGAGGTTATTGATATTTCTCCCAGCAGTCTTGATTCCAGCTTGTGCTTCTTCCAGCTCAACATTTCTCCTGATGTACTCTGCATATGTTACATAAGTAGGGTGACAATATACAGCCTTGACGTCCTCCTTTTCCTATTTGGAACCAGTCTGTTGTTCCATGTCCAGTTCTAACTGTTGCTTCCTGACCTGCATATAGTTTTCTCAAGAGGCAGGTCAGGTGGCCTGGTATTCCCATCTCCTTCAGACTGCGCAGAAGCGCTCCGGCTGCCAGGGATTGTGCAGGAGCGGCCGAGAGGAGCTACCCCATGCCTGAGGTCAGCGGCGGCGGCCAACAGGAGCTTGATTACTGTAGCTTATTAACAAGTCAGAAAGTACGATTCCTCCAACTGTTCTTTCTGCACCCGCATTTTTGGGCTGTTTGGGGTCTTTGGTATTTCTATAAGAATTCAAAAAGATTTTGTGTTTGTGTTTGTTTTAGTTCTGTTAAAAATACCATTTTTATAAATAGTAATTGTTTGAATTTGTTGATTACCCTGGGTAGTGTGGTAGTTTTAAGCATATTGATTCTTCTAGTCCAAGATCATGGTATTTCTTTCCATTTGTTTGAGGTAATCTTCAATTTTTATCATCAGTGTCTTATATAGGTACAGGTATTTTGCCTCCTTAGGTAGGTATATCCAAAGGTATTTTATTCTAGAAACAGACATAATGAAACAAATTAGAGTAATAGAAATAGACCCCAGAATATATGGGAAGTTAATGTACTACCAAGGTTGATTTTCAGTTTAGAGTTTATTAACAGAAGTGGCACAATAAGATGGCCAATCTGGAAAAAATACATGTCATATGCAAAGGTAAATTTCAGAAGAATTCCAGATTTAAATGTCAATGAAAACATAAACCTTAAGAATAAGAAAAAGGCAACGGGGGAATAATGAACCTTGTGACGAGAGAAGCATTCTTAAATAGGACAGAAAACTCAGACCCAATAAGTGGAAACGAGCAGCCTATTTGACAACACATAATTTAATATTTTTATAGTAAAAATAAAAAGTCAAATATATTTGGGAAAAATACTTGTAAGACAATTCATTTAAGAAATATTTTTCAAGCACATTTTATGTCATAATTGCTACTGGGTGCCATGCTGAATAAAATATTGAGCAAATGGTACAAGCCAAGTTTGATTTATTGTTTTATTATTTGTCTAAACGAGTATTCCTGTTTTCATGGTGGTTACCTTTTAGTGGTAGATGATAGATATGAAAGATAACATACAAGATTCTTACAAACAAGAGACAGAGTGAGAGGGGAGGAAGAGAAAGAGAGAAAGATGAGAGTGAATCCAATGGTAAGAAAATATACAAAGCCAATTCAAAGAATACAAAATAGCCATAACACGTGAAATTACACCTATCACATCTACACACTGGAAACACTGCTTGCTTCTTCTCAAGTCTGTTCAATGGCCTCATGCTGGTGACTTGGACTTAGTCATGATGAGAATATTTATATCATGGAAATCAGCAAGTGCTCTAGATCAGAGTTGATTTATTATTTAAATTGTCTAAAACGGTTACTGTTACTATCTTAAAAAGTAACAGAGGAAAATGTAAAAAACGCTGATTAAACTCGGAAGTGTGGCGTGTCTGTGCTGTTACACGATGAACGGCACAGAACCTTAAGGAAATAGTCATCTAGTACTTGAAAACTATCATCCACTTCAACACAAAGTCAATCCCTTCATTAACAGATGAGTGAAGTTTAGACATATAGAGAGCTAAAACTGAAAGAATATTCAGGTAATAAATATAGTTTATAGTAGGATAAAAAACAGTTTAATAGTAGATCACATTTCAGATTTAACGACACTAAATTTATTGGGGAAAGAGTGAATTTTAATGGAACTCCATTTGCCAAATCAAAGGTGAACAGCAGTCATAGTTTGCAAACAAATATGAGAGCTCAGCAGACTTTCCAGGTGGCCCAGATGGTAAGGAATCTGCCTGCAGTACAGGAGACCCAGTTTGATCCCTGGGTCAGGAAGATCCCCTGGAGGAGGGCATGGCAAACTACTCCAGTATTCTTGCTTGGAAAATTCCACAGGCAGAGGATCCTGGTAGGTTACAGTCTATGGGTTCACGAAGAGTCAGATATAACCGAGTGACTAGCACTTACAAGAGCTCAGCAACAATCACCCAAAGCCCTGTAATAGTAGATAAATTGGCTGTAAAGAACGTGTGATACAGTTCCACATGCTCTATTTTTATTTATGTTGTGTCTTTACTATCGATAAAATCAATGACGAACTTCTGTGCTTATATGTAAAAAAAAGTGAATGGATAAATATAATGGATATCCAGACAATGGAATATTATTCAGTGCTAAAAAAAGACAAGCTATAAAGCCATGAAAAGACACGTGGGAATATTAAATGCATATTGCTAAGTGAAAGAAGCTAATATGAAAAGAAGGCATACCAGATGGTTCTAAACATTCTAGAAAAGGCAAAACTGTGGGGACAGCGGAAAGATCAATGACCCAGGGTTCAGGGGTGGGGGAATAAGGCAAAACAAAGAGGATTTTTAGGGCAGATTAGGGCAGGGAAAATCTGCTATATGCTGCTATAACTAAGGATACATGTAATTATTTACTTGTCCAAGTTCATGAAATAGTAATGTAAATTATGGACTTCTGGTGGTTATGATGTGTTGATAGACTTACCAGTCTTACCAAGTATTCAACTCTAGTGAGGAAACATTGATAGTAGTGGAGGCTATACCTGTGTCAGGACAGGCATATAGGGGAAACTCTGAATTCTTCTCACTTTTGCTGTGAAATTAAAACTCTCCAAACACTGTTTAATAAAAGGAAAAGAAAAGAGAAAGACGAGTCTAAGGCTTCTGAATAAGTATTGATAATTGGTACAGTGTTTCATTAATAAGCAAATAAATCTATTTTATTCCTGTCTCTGACCCTCATCTTGGAAGCTTTTACTTTTTCAAAAGGAAATTAAGTTGTATTTCAGGTTCAATGATTATATTTTTTAAGCATTATGTGAAAAACATTATCTTGAAGTCAATGTAACTTGAACTTTGTGAAGCTACCTAAGATTTTATATTGGAAAGAATAAGGATCAATTATCACTAGAAACTTAAAATATTTTATTGAATGAATATTTGTATATGCCAAATGATATAAATTATACTTGTATACACAATAATAAGCTCATTAGTCAGTTTAAAATATAATGTATTATTTTTTATTAAAATTCACATTAATTGAAAGCTTATGTACCCAAAATGTTTAAAATGGACATTAATATTTGAAACCCTATTTGGTAATTTTGACTTTGTTAAAAAGAAATGAAAATAGGTTTTCATCCCTGTGGCTTGTGTAGATCTCTTTACACAAGGGACATATGTTTTGTATGCTAAGGATCAAACTGACACTTTGTGTCACTTTGTGTCAGTTTAGGAAGTGACTCTCTGGAAATTTACTATGACCCTCTGTGTCACTGACAGGATGGCAGGGCTCCTATTTGGCTTTACCAAATCTTAATCCTTTATTGGACAGGTTAGTGACATTCATGGAGATATAAATAATTCTTCTGATTTTGATTTACTAGTTAGAAAAGTCACCATTTTCATTGTGAAAACCTATCCAATGCAATTTTAAAATGATTACCTAACTTCAATGAGCCTTATTCACATGCAGAAAAGTAGTTTTAAACATTTTGAATGAAAGCCTAATATACCCTGGGTTTTAATTAGATATAAGCTGAAAGAAAAATGTGATTTCTGAATGACTGTATATATAACTTCTATGTATTTATATTTACATCTCTCCATATTTCCTATTTTGTGATTTTCTGAGAATTTTATCACAATATTTTACAATGTTTATAAATGTAAGCTGTCATATGTAGCACTTTCTGAAAAATAAGCAGAAACATGGTAATTAGAATTTCTTTTCAAACAGAGTACACTGAAATTTTACTTAGTCACCAGTGTTATTTTCAGGAAGTCAGTAACATTAACATTTGTACCATCTTTTTGAAATCTATAATTTAATTAAACCGTTTGTCTGCTGAAATTGCTACCTATTACAGAATTTTTAGTAGTCATTAATTAGGATTAATAATGCCAAAAATAAAAAGTAATTTTACAATTAATATACTGCAATCTTTCTGTCACACAAAGTATTAACAAAATTATTTACTCCAAATATATATATATATATTCAGTAGAAATATTACAGGTAATCATCTTTTAAAAACTCATTATGTATTAATTGGAAGGTAGTCGCTTTTTAATACTGCAGCAGTATCTGCCAGACAACCACACGAACTGGCCGTAGGTAAACATGCGTCCCCTTCCTGATTCCCCTCCCCCCCACCCCGCCCGCCCCGTCCCTCTAGGTGTCACAGAGCATGGGCGTTTGGGGCTCCCGGCATCAAACATCAAACTCCCACTGGCTGGCTGTTTTACATTTGGTGATGTACCTGTCTCAGTGCTAGTCTCTCAAATCTTCCCATCCTCTCCTTCCCCCACTGAGTCCAAACGTCTGTTCTTGACGTCTGTGTCTCCTCTGCTGCCCTGCGTACAGGATCATCGGTACTCTCTTTCCAGATGCCATAATACTTGTTAATATTGATATTTGTCTTTCTCTTTCTGACTTACTTCACTCTGTATGAGGGTCTCTAGGTTCATCCACCTCATTAGAACTGACTCAAATGTGTTCCTTTTTATAGCTGAGTAATATTCCATTGTGTATATTTACCAAACTTCCTTACCCATTCATCTGTCAATGGACATTGAGGTTGCTTCCATATCATATCTATTTGTGCCTTCCAAACAACAGTTGAAGAGGGATCTCTTTTCTCCAAACACTATGCAGAATTTATTGTGTGTAGACATTTCGATGACGGCCATTCTGACCTCATTGAAGTTTTGATTTGTTTTTCTCTAATAACAAGTGATGGTGAACATCTTTTCATGTGCTTATTAGCCATCTGTGTATCTTCTTTGGAGAAATGTCTGTTTAGAGATCCTTCCCACTTTCTGACTGGGTTTTTGTTTCTCCCATATTGAGCTGCAGGAGCTGCTTATGGTACTGGCAGAAAAGCAAAAATATAGACCAACGGAGCAAGGTAAAAAGCCTGGAGATAAATCCACATGCCTATGGTTACCCTATCTTTGACAAAGGACATGAAAATATACATTGAAGAAAAGACCATCTCTCCAACAAGTGGTGCTGGGAAAAGCGGTCAGCTATGACATTAGAACACTTCCTAACTCCATACACAAAAATAAATTTAAAATGGATTAAAGATCTAAATGTAAGACCAGGAACTATGAAAACTCTTAGAGGAAAATGTGCGCAGAACACTCTGACATGTATCACAGCAAGATCCTCTATGACCCACCTCCTAGAGTAATGGAAATAAAAACAAAAGTAAATAAGTGGGACCTAATTAAGCTTAAAAACAACGAAGGATACTATAAGCAAGGTTAAAAGACAACCCTTATAATGAAAGAAAATAATAGCAAATGAAACAAATGACAAAGAATTAATCTCCAAAATATGCAGATAATCATCTCTTAAAAAATATGTCCTTTCTACTTTGGGAAATAGACTTTAGCTCCTTGAGAGAAAACTTCCACGCAGCTCAGTTGGTATGTCTTTTATTTGACTCACAATAGCAGTCTTTGGTTTAAAAAAGGACCCTGAGGACAGGTTAGATTTTGCCCCCTCTCTGAACCTTTTGAATTTGATGTTGCAGTGGCCATAATGACAGCATTAACTACATTACCCAGGAGATGCAGGGTATAAGTCAAGTACAATATGCATACATTACAGCTTTATTTCAGGGATTGCCATAATGTACAGTAAAGGCGGAGAAGATGTGACTCAAATTCACCTCTATTCATTTTCTCTTATTAAGCCCCCTACCATGAATAATGCTGCCATATTATTACCGATGTATAAACAGGCAAGATCATATAGGAACAAAATACTTGAAAATGAAATAAAACTTTGCCGTGATAGTGTCCAGAAAACTAGTCAACACAATGTATTTTGTCTTGTCCCTGGAGTAGTTTCATTACCATTCATCAATCTCAAAATACCTGGGGAATCAAGGGTAAGGTTTTAATGTATTTCTTATCTTCTGCTGTTCTTGGGACACACTGGTGAGTGACAGTGGCTGAGAGACCAGCACAGAAGCTTCGGCACACATGCATCTACACAAAACTGTGGTTGCCTAAGCATAAAGAAGGGGTGGCCACCATCCAGAAAAATGGTGTATGCTCATGGCATTTGAAGAATATGACATTTTAAATATGTTCTCTTTCACAAAAAGACAGATGAATTAGTATTTTGTTACACTTGCTTTCTTTACCCCATCAGCTCTTATTTTTGCTAAAACACTTTAAACATTCATGTCATTTAATGAAACATAGGAACCTTTTCTTCTTGACTATAATTATTAACAAAATTAACAATACGTTTTGAGTTGTTTGGTGTCCAATTCATATTCAAATATCTATATCGTTGGGGAATATTTTTGTAGAAATCAGGTTCAAAACAATGTTGGTATTGCAGGAGGTGATTGTTTTTCTAATCCTCTATAATCTCCAGCTGCCCTTTCCTCTTTTTTTTTTTTTCTATCCCATTATCTTATTACAGAAACTGGGTTTATGGTAGAAAAGCTGAACTTCTGGATTAATCTGTTAGTGTCCTTGAAATGTCATTTCACTTGAACTGTTTCTACATCTCTGTATTTATAGACAATTGAAAGTCATCTCTAAAGACAGGAGAAAATACCTGCTCAAACTTTTTTTTCCCTTTCTTTTTTATAGGAATCCTTCAAGCTGATGCTTCCTATCGCAGTGTATTAAGAGTTTCAAATGTCTGGTTATCTCATTCTTAAGGCTACTAAGGCTGTTCAGAGAGTCAGGGAGTGATGTTTGCTTCCTGCTTTGTAAAGCCCATATTACATTTTTTTTCTAAGGATTTGCCTACTAATGATATTTACCTGAATAAAATCTTTCATCAAAACTGAGATGTTTATTTCTCACAAACCTATACTCCAAAAAATTTGCTCTATCTCTGCATTAAGCACTAGTCATGGTTTCCCCTTTCTTGGTTGTTTGGAATAACACTCTATTTGCGACCACAGCCCCTCACCATGTATTTCATTTATCAGATAATCAGACATGCACACAGCTGATATCTGTCAGGGACAGAGCCATTTCAAATCTTTAAAATAGAATAATATCTTTTGCCACACTTGAAATAGAGACTTATTGTCTTCTTAGATATCCCATCCAGAATATTCACATGCCATTTTATTATCTGCAAATTGCAATCTCACAAATTGGACCTTAGACAAGGCTGTATTGACACTGACTATTTTGACACATTTTTATAACCTTATGGAGAAATCTGTGATAATACATGTTGAACTTTCTTTTGCCTTTGATTCTCTGTATAGCAATAATTTATCAGCTAAGGGGCTTTCAAATATCTTGCCTCTCAATACACATAAATACTCCCCCCAGATTGGGAGTATTTATTAGCTTATTTTTAGCTGATTTACTTATTAGCTTAATTTTTAGTTGGTTTAACTAATATTATTGAAGCATTTATTCTATCAGGAACTGGAAATAAAATGATGAACAAGGCACAGTCATTTTCTTATCGCAATGGAAGTGGCTGACAAGTGAAGAGGCAATTTAATACCAATGTGATAAGCACTATGATAGGGACAAGAATCATTTGTATTATGACACCTAAAAGAAGCACTTATTTGACTTTAGGATATAGTGAGTAGTTTTCCGAGAAGGTAATGTCTAAGCTAAATGTTTAATTGATTAACAAGTTGAAAGGGTTAGAGGTGGCAGTACAAGAAGAGAGAGTTGCCAATACAAATCCATGCACTCTGCATGGCACGTGCTTTATGAAACATCAAATGGTTTGACCAGTCTTGCTGAACTCTGAGTAAAAAGTGGGGCAAAATGAAAGATGAGGCTGAATGAGCTGAGTGATTTAATTTACTTTTATGTGGCAAGGTGGACCATCAAAACATCTTAGAAGTTAGTCCAGTTTTTATTTGAGGTAGGGCTTCCCAGGTGGCGCTAGAGGTAAAGAACCCATTGCCAATGCAGGAGACACAGAGACGTGGATGAGATTCCTGGGTTGGGAAGACCCCCTGGAGAAGGGCATGGCAACCCACTCCGCTATGCTTGCCTGCGAATCCCATGGACAGAGGAGCCTGGGGGGCTACAGTCCATGGGTCTGCAAAGAGTCAGACGTGACTGAAGCAACTTAGCACATAGCACACTATTTAGTATGTGAACAATTTGTACAATTAGGAACTATAGCTTACTTATTTGAGGAAAAACACACTATTTAGTATGTGAAGAATTTGCAGTTAGGAAGTAGAACTTAGCTTAGTTGACAACTAATTATAGTAAGTGCTACCAAAAAGCAGGTCTATAGATGACGTATTTTCAAACAAAATAAATCTGATAGCCATCTACCTTTAGTCAGTTTAAAAGAAAAAAAAAAAAAAACACAAAGACTAATACTATACAGTGAATTAAGATATTCAATTAAATAGACATATACGTTATGATGCTGTCAGCTGGAGAATATGTAAATCACTATAGAGATCAATGTGAACATATACTTCACAATGATAATCTGAAAATTATAAAATTATAATTATTTTAGTTGTTTCAAATTTTAATGTATTTTTAACAGCAGATACATTTACTGATCTCTTTCACATTTTTCTCAACATTAATATTATGGTTTTTATTTTTTAAGGCTTTGAATCTTGAGGTCTTAATCATGCTTAGACATACATTGTATATAAACCCAAAGTGAAGTTGAAAGTGAAAGTCGCTCAGTTGTGTCCAACTCTTTGTGACCCCATGGACCATATGGTCCATGGAATTCTCCAGGCAAGAATACTGGAGTGGGTACCCTTTCCCTTCTCCAGGGGATCTACTCAATCCAGGGATGAACCCCAGGTCTCCCAAATTGCAGGCAGATTCTTTATGAGCTGAGCACCAGGGAAACCGGTGTGTAAACCCAAATACCTAGTTTGTTTGTGTGTTTTTGATTGAGAGATGTATAGTACATATCTTTATATCACTCAAGAATTGTGGTTCCAAATACATTACCTCTTTAAACAGACTAATAGCTTGACAGTGATAATATATGAAAGATTAACTAATATCTAGTCATTTATCTTAAGAAATGGCACATATATTTTATCTCATATGAAACCATTTTGTGAAGTTGCTCAGTTGTGTCCGACTCTTAGCGACCCCATGGACTGTAGCCCACCAGGCTCCTCCATCCATGGGATTCTCCAGGCAAGAGTACTGGAGTGGGTTGCCATTTCCTTCTCCAGGGGATCTTCCTGACCCAGGGATCGAACCCAGGTCTCCTGCATTGCAGGCAGATGCTTTAACCTCTGAGCCACCAGGAAAGCTCCTCAGAGTAGTTATGAGAAGGGTGATGAGCAAGGCTCAATTTCAGAAAATAATAGAGAGGACGGATGAACAAATTTTGTATGAAAAATATATTTGTAGGTGAATGGACTACATGCTTGAGTTTTCTTATTTTGAAAAGAGAAAATTAATTTTGCTGAATTTGCCTAAAACCTGACGCAGTTGGCACTAAGGAACAGGCATTTCCAAGAACAGTTCTAGGTGACTCATTGCTATATTTATTGGAAGAAAGTTAATGAGAATGCTGTTCAGACAATATTGAGCTTCATTAAAAGCCCGTGGAGAAATGTCCTCCTCAAATGCTTGCCAGGAGTCACTTGGCTTATCCTGAGTAATGAAGTTGATTTTAGAAACCCTGTGAATGCTTATAATATCTCCTATCTTCAATTTTTACTGTTAGACATTTTTAAAGATTTTTGTTTGTTTGTTTGTTTCAATCCTAACAAACTAATAAGGGAGTTTTGCAAAATTATTTTTGTCTTTTGACTTCATTCTTGATTTTATTTTCTATTTCTTATGCTTTTTTGGGTCTTTTTTATGTTTTGCCTTTCCTCATTCTTTCAGTTCTTATTTTATTTGTGAGTGAGTGTGTGTGTTTTTATGTGTATATGACCTTAATTTTTCCTGAAAGAAGAATGAGATTTTAATAAAAACTCAGTTTTTAATAAAATTTAGTAAAATTAGTAACTTTTAAATTCTTAGGAATTGTGGCACAGTCTTTTTTTTTTTTTACATAGCATGAGTTTTCATTAACTCATACTGAAAAAAATTAAGTACTTATTTTTCAGGCACTTTCCCAAATATTGGGGACCTCCATGATAACTCAGCATGTAAAGAATCCACCTGGAATGCAGGAAACGCAAGAGAGAAAGGTTTGATCCCTGGATGGGGAAGATCCCCTGGAGAAAGAAATGCAACCCACTTCAGTGTTCTTGCCTGAAAAATCCCATGGACAGAGGAGATTGGTGAGCTACAGTTCAGATATTGGTGAACGGACCGTTAACAAGAGAAACAAACCAAAAAACAGTAAAAAGGTGACAAAAACGAAAAAAAATGACAAAATAAAAAGGAAAAGATAAAATGAACTTTGTAGGAATCATATGAGTGATTTTGTTTTAATTTTTATAACAACGGATCCTACTTGATTGAAGTAGACATGTATGTTTCTGTTTAAGGGATCTAGAGAAATTGAAACACCGTGAAAGCAAAATCTGTTCCTTTGATACAGAAATTCATTATTTTAAATTAAATTTGCTCTTTCCTAATGGAGGGTAGTTGCTTTATCACACTGTGTTGGCCTCTGCCATCCAGCAATGTGAGTCGGTCATGCACACCCTCCTGTGGGCCTCCTTCCCTCGCCCCCCCCAGCACACCCCTCTGGGGGGTCCCAAGCCTTCAGGCTGAGCTCCCTGCGTCATAGGGCAGCTTCCTGCTAGTTACCTATTCTGCACATGCCAGTGTGTATATGTCAATGCTACTCTCCCAATTGGTCCTAGCCTCTGCTTCCCGTGCTGGGTGCAAGTCTGATCTCTACATCTGTGTCTCCACTGCTTCTCTGTAAATAGCTTCATCAGTGCTACTTTTCTAGATCCCATATACATATATATATATATATATATATATATATATATATATGTTAGTGTATATTTGCTTTTCGCTTTGACTCACGTCACTGTATTTAGCAGGCTCTAGGTTCATCCATCTCACTAGAACAAACTTAAGTTTGTTCCTTTTTAAGGCTAATAGTCTATTGTATCACAAGTTCTTTATCCATTCATCTTTTGATGGACATCTAGGTTTCTTCAGTGTCCAGATTATTGTAAACAGTCCTGCAGTGAATATTGTGGTACACGTGTCCTTCTGAATGTGGCTTTCTTAGGTTATATGCTTAGTATTGGGACTGATGGGTCATACAGAAGCTTTATTCCTATTTTTAAGGAATCTCCATCCTATTCTCCAGAGCGGCTGTGCCAATTTACATTCCAACCAAAACGCAGTAGAACTCCCTTTTTGCCACACCCTCTCCAACATTTATTGTTTGTAGTTTTTCTGATGATGGCCTTTCTGATTGATGTGAAGTGATACCTCATTGTAGGCTTGATTTGCATTTCTCTAATAATCAATGACGTTGAACATCTTTTCATGTGTTAATTGGCCATCTATATGTATTCTTTAGAGAACTGATAGTTTATGTCTTCTGTCCATTTTTTGACTGGGCTGTTTGTTTTTCTAATATTAAGCTATAGGAGCTACTTATGTATTTTGAAGATTAATTCTTTGTCAGTTGCTTCATTTGCAATTAATTTCTCCCATTATGAGGGTAATGTGTTCATATTGTTTATAGTTTCCTTTGTTGTCCAATAGCTTTTTAAGTTTAGTTATATCCCATTTCTTTTTGTTTTTATTTCCATTACTTTAGGAAGTGGGTCAAAGAGAATCTTGCTGTGCTTTATGTCAAAGAGTATACTGCCTATGTTTAAGAGCTTTATAGTTCTGTTAACCAAAAAGGTGTGTTGAAAGGTATTTCATTTAGTAAGTAAAAATTATGCCTATATTAAAAGAATTACTAACTAACTGTGAAGTAACATTATTATGAATATAAAAGCCTCTCACTCTTGGTGTACTTTTGGTTTGCTTATTGAAACATATAAAACATAACTTTTGAAATAGTGCTACTTATTAATAATGCAATCATCATATCACATTATGAAAGAAAAATCTATGAAATGCAGTGCTACTTTGGGGGAATTTCTACTTGGTGTATAAAGATTCTTATGGAGAAGATTGAGGACCGAGATGTTCAACTTGCCTTTTCAATTCAGTAATTATCAAATTAGCACTCAATCAGGTTATGTCCAGATTCTCTGGAAATAGCAGTTCAGTTCAGTTCAGTTGCTCAGTCGTGTCCAACTCTTGTGACCCCATGACCTCCCTGTCCATCACCAACTCCTGGAGTTCACTCAAACTCACGTCCATTGAGTCGGATGCCATCCAGCCATCTCATCCTCGGTTGTCCCCTTCTCCTGCCCCCAATCCCTCCCAGCATCAGAGTCTTTTCCAATGAGTCAACTCTTCATAGGAAGTGGCCAAAGTACTAGAGTTTCAGCTTTAGCATCATTTCTTCCAAAGAACACCCAGGACTGATCTCCTTTAGGATGGACTGGTTGGATCTCCTTGCAGTCCAAGGGACTCTCAAGAGTCTTCTCCAACACCACAGTTCAAAAGTATCAATTCTTCAGCACTCAGCTTTCTTCACAGTCCAACTCTCACATCCATACATGACCACAGGAAAAACCATAGCCTTGACTAGACGGACATTTGTTGGCAAAGTAATGTCTCTGCTTTTGAATATGCTATCTAGGATGATCATAACTTTCCTTCCAAGGAGTAAGCATCTTTTAATTTCATGGCTGCAGTCACCATCTGCAGTGATTTTGGAGCCCCCCCCCAATATAAAGTCTGACACTGTTTCCACTGTTTCCCCATCTATTTCCCATGAAGTGATGGGACCAGATGCCATGATCTTAGTTTTCTGAATGTTGAGCTTTCAGCCAACTTTTTCACTCTCGTCTTTCACTTTCATCAAGAGGCTTTTTAGTTCCTCTTCACTTTCTGCCATAAGGGTGGTGTCATCTGCATATCTGAGGTTATTGATATTTCTCCAGGCAATCTTGATTCCAGCTTGTGCTTCTTCCTGCCCAGTGTTTCTCAGGATGTACTCTGAATATAAGTTAAATAAGCAGGGTGACAATATACAGCCTTGAGGTACTCTTTTTCCTTTTTTGGAACCAGTCTGACCACTCCAGTATTCTCATCTGGAGAATTCCATGGACATAGGCGCCTGGCAGTTTACAGAGAGAGCATTTGAAAGAATGAAATTTATATGCGTCAAACTTGGTATTCAAGTTTTAGTCATGGCCTCCATAATCTATACTTTTGGATGAGTAGATTAACTACAATGAAAATATTTTCTTTATTTGCAAAACAGATTGATATAGTATGTGATTGTATCAGTAATCAATGTAAACAATTTATACATTATCTGACGCATAAACTCTCATTGGACTCAATCCCTAGTGAATGTAGATGCTTTCTTTTCCAAAACTCCTGATTATTGGCTCCTACAGAAATTCCCAGCTCATGCAAAAGTGTAAATTCTGGCAGCATGTGCTAAGATGCAGAATGATGGTGTTAACACGCTGGAGGTTTCTGCAGCTTTGGCTGCAGGGGTCTGTGAAAATATGCACAGTGGCAGCATGGCAAGCAGAGGAAGGGCCAAACCCCGCCACTGTGCTCTGGGGAGTTTGACTGGTGACATCTGCCTTTTACATGGAACGGCACTCAGTGGACATGGACGGATAACAAGCCAAAGAGTCAAAGTAAACCCACTGCACAATCTTATTTTGTTGTATAATATTAGCAGAACATTTTCCTGACCTACAAGGATGATTTTGTTGTTTGGAAGGAAATTCATAATTGAGGCATTTCTCTCTCTCTTACTATGTAAGATAATACTTAGCTTAACTTTATTTGAAAGTTGATTTCAAATACAACCCAAATATATATATTTTTACTTCAATTATTTCATATTTTACCTGCATGGAAGTGAAAGTGAAAGATGTTCAGTTGTGTCCGACCTTTTGCGACCCCTTGGACTGCATGGACTTCCCTGTGGCTCAGACAGTAAAGCGTCTGTCTACAATGCGGCAGACCTGGGTTTGATCCCTGGGTTGAGAAGATCCCCTGAAGAAGGAAATGGCAATCCACTCCAGGACTCTTGCCTGGAAAATCCCACAGACAGAGGAGCCTGGTAGGCTGCAGTTCATGGGGTCACAAAGAGTCGGACACGACTGAGCAACTTCACTTTGCTTTGCTTTCACTTTTGGACTGTATAGTCCAATGAATTCTCCAGGCCAGAACACTGGAGTCGGTAGCCTTTCCCTTCTCCAGGGGATCTTTCCAACCCAGGATCAAACCTGGGTCTCCCTCATTGCAGGCAGATTCTTTACCATCTGATCCACAAGGAAACCCCAAGAATACTGGAGTGGGTAAACTATCGCTTCTCCAGAGGAACTTCCTGAGCTAGGAATTCAACCAGAGTCTCCTCCATCGCAGGCGGATTCTTTACCAACTGAGCTATAGGGAAGCCCTTACTTGCATAGCAGGAATATAAATAAGATTCTTAAAACTAAACCATCTAATGGTACACTGAACTGTTACTTAAAATTCCAAAATTTCCTTTTTGGTTTCATTTCAAAGCTCAAATTACGTAAGTAACCTCTACTTTGTAAATGTCAGTGTTTCTTAGGTTAACATTGAGCATATAATCAAAAGTCTATTCTTGCTGTATTATAAATGAAGTTGATGGTAACTTTAATCTTTCACACACTTTTCTTCATCTTTCCATTGTTAATTAGAAAGGACTTAAGAACTGTGTTTACATACAGACTTGAATTATTTTATCAGAGTAAAAATTAAATAATCATATATGATGTGGAGAATCGCTTGATGATTGTAACTTCATGCTCACTGAGTTTGAAGAATATTTCCTGTGTCTATTGAGGAGCAATATTGCAAAACCAGATGAAAGTTATTACCATAGGAGTGATCGTATAATGGTTGAAGTTAGAGAAATAATTCATTATTTGATCAAAATAAAATTTTCATTTGTATTTCTAATATAACAACTAAATGAAAACCTGTCCTCATTTTTTTTATAATATTGCTCTTGTGCTAGCAATTTATTCAAACATGAAGTTACAAGCTGAACCTTGAATTTTGTACCAAAGATTATTCTGTATGACGAATTGCAAAATTATTGCTGTTGTTCAGTCTCTAAGTTGTGTCTGACTCCTTTGCAACCACATGGGCTGTAGCCCACCAGGCTTCACTGTCCATGGGATTTCCGAGGTAAAAATACTGGAGTAGGTTGCTGTTTGCTTCTCCAGGGGATCTTACTGACCCAGGGATTGAACCCACATCTCCTGCTTGGCAGATGGATTCTTTAACACTGGGCCACCTGGAGAGCCCTGTAAAGTTATTGCTTTGAATAAAAATGCAATTTTGCCTTCCAAAAACTAGTAGCTATTATGTCAATACAACTATCTATAATAATATAGTTCTTTTTTCTACCCCTTAGTTTTATTTCTTTTTACTTCTTTTTTTTCTGGCATTATATCCTTGAAAATCTTTATTTCACAAAAATCACCCATATTTTAACAAGTATGTGAATTTTCTTATATTAGAATACACTCTTAAGTGGTTTTTACAGTGATCATATGAGCATTTTTATTTATTTTATTCAAAAAGTTTGCACTAAGATATTTACCAAAAAAAAGCTGTTGTTGTGATTAATTGATTATATATTGAAAATGACAACTAAGTAAAACTTTGGAATGATGGATAGTCAGTCATAAAAGTAACATTATGTGCATTTGTCTCCTAACACATTTCAGAGCAAAGAGGGACGGAACTGGTAAGCAAACAATCTGAAAATATTGCTTCAGGAGGAAGTGAAAGAAATCATTAAGAAATTCTTAGTTACTCTAAATGTATTTAATTTCTACTCAAGTTTACTTTGCATATTGGAAACCATCATGTCAAAACTGGGGAAGTAGAGTATCTATCTATTCATTTTTATCTTTATACCTTTGTGTTTGCAAATTGTTATTTTGTTCAATTATTGCCTTTGTAAAGAAAATAATATCAAAACTATTCTCTTTCCAACAGACAGGAGTTTATGATTATCTGTAGGAGATGCATTCAGAAGAATTACTAAAGTTAGGAAATTGCATTGTTACTTTTTTAAAAGTCTCTTTTCTAACAGAAGATTTCAATATACTAAGTTTCTTTTCTCTGAAAAATAATAGCAGCAGAAAGAAGAAATTTTTCTATGGTGATTGGTGATGTGGTTACTTATTTATTCATTACTGTATCTAGCCAGAAACTGTGGGGATGATGGTTAGTAAGACAAATCTCCCAGTACTTAGCTTGTTCACAATATGAAAGAACAGGAATATGACAGAACTGCATAAAATATTAAAAATATAGCCACAATAAAATGTATTATGCAAATATTACTTGCTACTTTTTAGCTTGTTAGTACATAGATATCAGGAAAAAAAGGTTAAAATAATCTTCAACCTTATTCATGCATGCATCTTTACTCCAGGCAAAACTACAGAGTAAGAAGTGCTGGAGATAAACAAGACATGATACATTTATCTGATTTTTAAAAAGCAAATAGGAAAAACATAGTTTGACTGTAGCTTATTAACGAACACATTTAAGGAGCGCAAAAAGCAAAAGGGGAATAGTCACTAGAGAACACCAGTTGTAGTAGAGCTTCTCTGTATCTGGAACCTCAGCTGAGCAGATAAAGCCATTCCTGTCCCCCGTTACTTGCACTTGAGTGTTTTTCTTCCACACTCGTCGTCGTGACGTGCTGGTGCACAGACTCGGTCTCCCTGGCTGTGTCACAGCTCTCCCCACGCTGCGGCGCGGCACCCAAATGCAGAGGGCACTCAGTTAATGTCGAACCACTGACTGGTCAGTGAAGACCCGGTTATAGTCTGAAATCAGCAGCACTGAACCAGACCAAATATCTAAGTACCTTTGCCCTGAATCTGAGCTCACTCATACAAACTCTTGATTAAAGTGTGTCTTCCTATTGCATTCTTTTAGGGTTGAAAAAGTCAAAAGCTGTATACACTATGATGATCAAGTTTATCTGTTAGCAGAAATACATTGCAATAATAGTTTGTGCACCAAGCACCTCTAAATTTAGTTGAGGTAAAGAACATTGTGAGAAATAAAGCATCTCTGCTTGCAGATTCACAGGACTAAATCTCCTCTTGTATGTACAGATTCAAGGACCAGTTCTGGAAGTTTTCTAGCAAAATATTATCAGTCTTGAGGGCCCTGATTCATATATCAGCTTTATCATACATATATGGGGTCAATCGCTATTTTGACAACCTGAAAAAAGCTCATAAAACTCTCATTAGGAGAAAAAAAATAGTGTTCCTATACATATACACGTATGTCCATTTAAGTGTGTTTGTTTGGAAGGCTTTATACATTTACTGACTATGAAGTGAAATCGCTCAGTCGTGTCCAACTCTTTGCGACCTCAGGGACGGTAGCTACCAGGCTCCGCCATGCATGGGATTTTCCAGGCAAGAACACTGGAGTGGGCTGCCATTTCCTTCTCCAGGGGATCGAACCCGGGTCTCCTGCACTGCAGACAGATGCTTTACCGTCTGAGCCACTAGGGAAGCTCTTACTGACCATAGTCTACAGAAAATTCTTGATGCAACATCTTAGATAATTTCATTATCAGAAATGAGGGTAACTTACTTATGAAGGTATCTTGAATTATTTGTATCATTTCAGCTGCCTACAGTCTATCCTCATTTTTATCTGATGAATGGCCCTTTAAAAACAGTAATGTCTCAGCACTGTAAAACACAATGTAAGTATGAAATCTGGAAGTGATTTAGTATATTGAGAAAATAGAGAAGCCAGTGTGGATAATAAAGAATAATTGTTTTCCAGTCACAAACTCCCCTCTTGCCAACAGTCAACACCAGCTCTAATGGTAGCTGATCTAGAAATTAGATTTATTGATTTTATTAAATAACACAGTCTATATAGAACCAATTTAAGTTCAATGAATGTGAAATTTATTAAATTAAATATATATAGAATTTATGGAATAAACTGAGTCCCCATTCCCCAAATTTATAAATTAATGTTCTAATCCCCAGTATTTCAGAATGTGACAGCATTTGGAAATAAGGCTTTTAAAAATATAAACAAGACAAAACAAGGTCTCATGAGCTCTAATCCAGTATGGCTGGTGTCCTTCTAAAGACAGGATGTTAGTACACAGATGCTTGGAGGAAAGACGATGGGAAGACAGAGTGTAAAGTTGGCTATCTATAAGCTGAGAATAGAGGCCTGTAGAATTAGACCAACCCTAAGCCAACCCTGTTAATGCCTTGATCCAGAACTTCAAACCTCTAGAACTGAGAATAAGTAAATTTATGCTGTTTAAGCTCCTTAGCCTGTAGTTGTCAGTTATGTCAGTTATGATAGCTTCAGCAATCCAATTTGATAGCTTTTTCTTATTAAAGAAAAAAATCATAACAAATTTTAACAGAGGATTATTCTATCACTAAATTTGATCTAGCTATTCAAATAGTTTATAAAGCAGCCTAATATGTGTTCACTGGATATGGAATATTTACAAGTCATAAGAAGTGTAAAAATTCCACTCCCCAAAGGTAATAGAGTATTTGTATCCATTCAAGGGTATAAGAATATAGTGGATCCTTTTCTTTGCTGCAGTGGATTCCTTCACCAGGACTTCCCTTGAACGCAATATCCAGAAACATGCTGAGAAATGGAAAAGCAGGTTTATTTCTCTGGAGTCAAGAAAATGCCTTTCTATGTGCAGGGTAAAGGTGAAATATTACCATAGAAATTGGCTGGAAAAAAAAATTGCTAGCCTTTAAAGTCTCAAGACTACTTTCTTCACTATTTTCTTGTAGATCTCTTCAGACAAATGGGAATAAGGAGGACTTTATTGGTTTGCAATATTTCTTTAGGTTTGCTACTTTGTGTGGTTTTAAATCTGTCCTCTAACTTATTTATGAAGGTGTCTTGAATTATTTGTACCATTTTATTTGCCTACAGTCTATCCACATTATTTCAAGGTTAATCTCTCTGAATTCATTAATGTTTGTGTTCAGAATAATCATTTTTGATTTCCCAGTTGTAGCCAAAGAGCTGTACAGTGTCTTAAAGTCCATCAGTTTTAGATTCCTTTCAGGTTTTCAGGAACTACTAAGAAGACTGAAAATAGCAATGATTGTAGTCTTCTCTAACACTATTCGTTGCTTAAGGAAGCATCTTCAGCTAGTAGACATTCCAGTTTTTCTAGGTTACCTGCAAAGAGTATATTCCAAAGAATAATTTATCAGTTTCCCCGGATGGGTTGAAGATATGCATTTAATATTTAATACTTGCATTGATCTTGCACATATTTACTGAATGCCATTTTTGCATGAGGTACTCGGTCATGAAATAGCAACAGAGGAAAACAAGCTCAGTGTCTGTCCTCAAAGAACAAAACCAACAGAAAGGCAACAACCAACTGTCTGCCACTGTTTTGAAATATTGTTACATTCAAATCATGTGTCACACTATTAAAATGCAGGAAATGACTTTTTCCAACAGTCTCTCCAACTTTTTGTTTGTTCTTAATAAAAATATTATGAGCTTTCCAGTTGGCACTGGTGGTAAAGAACCAGCCTGCCATTGCAAGAGATGTAAGACACCCATATTCAACCCTTGGGTTGGGAAGATCCCTTAGAGAAGGGCACAGCAACCCACTCCAGTATTCTTGCCTGGAGAATCCCATGGACTGAGAAGTCTGGTGGGCCACAGTTTAAAGGATCACAAAGAGTCAGATACGATGGGGTGACTAAGCACACACACAGTGCTAATTACTAAGTAGGGTTCCCAGCCAAAAAGGTACAGTTTTAGTAGAGTTTTGTTTTTGCTTTTTGCGGAAATTTTAGATTCTACCCTCTTCTATGAGCCTTATGAAATAGATTATAACCTACAGGATAGAGTCTTGCGATAGCATTGTTTTGCGATAGCAAAAAGACCATTGTAGGGTGGGCACTTGAATTTATGCTTAAGAAAATACAAAATAGTAGTAATAGGGTTTCATGTAGGAAATAGCTAGGTTAGAGGTTTACAGAAAAACTGACAACTGGAGGGTGAAAACTATATTCTGTTGGGAAAGGCAACCTAATTATTTTATTTTGGGACTCTGTTTTCCAAAAAAATACATTTGGGAAAATTCTAAGCTGAAGGAAATAAACATGCCCTGTGGAGAAAATTGTACTATTATCTGTCCAGGATACACTGGTGTGTTTATAAGTATGAGGGTAATAGGAATGAGGTGAAGAGGTTTCTTCCAGTTTGGTTTCCAAGCTGTAAACTTTTTCTGGCAGTTTCAACAGAAGTAGAGGCTAGCAATTTAAAGTTTTACACTGTGTCAAAAAAAATCAATCCTAAGTCAGGTACCAGGTTCAGAGAGGGACCGTCTGAACACAGCAGAGCAGTGCAGCGCTGATCACTTACTGCTTAGAACTCGTTTATAGATTTCCTCTTCAGAGAAGTAATCCCTGATCTCCCTACACCAGCATCCCTCCCATCAGTTCACTTCAGTTCAGTCGCTCAGTCGTGTCTGACTCTTTGCGACCCCATGAATCGCAGGACGCCAGGCCTCCCTGCCCATCACCAACTCCCAGGGTTCACCCAAACTCATGTGCATCGAGTCGGTGATGCCATCCAGCCATCTCATCCTCAGTCGTCCCCTTCTCCTCCTGCCCTCAATCCCTCCCAGCATCAGAGTCTTTTCCAGTGAGTCAACTCTTCCCATGAGGTGGCCAAAGTACTGGAGTTTCAGCCTCAGCATCAGTCCTTCCAATGAACACCCAGGACTGGTCTCCTTCAGAATGGACTGGTTGGATCTCCTTGCAGTCCAAGGGACTCTCAAGAGTCTTCTCCAACACCACAGTTCAAAAGCATCTGTTCTTTGGTGCTCAGCTTTCTTCACAGTCCAACTCTCACATCCATACATGACACCTGGAAAAACCATAGCCTGACTACACGGATCTTTGTTGGCAAAGTGATATCTCTGCTTTTTAAGATGCTATCTAGGTTGGTCATAACTTTTCTTCCAAGGAGTAAGCGTCTTTTAATATCCCTCATATATGGACCCATAAAATCCTGTCTTTTTGCTCCTTGCGTTAATTAAGCTTTATTAGTAATTACCTGGAGAAGGCAATGGCAACCCACTCCAGTACTCTTGCCCAGAAAACCCCATGGACAGAGGAGCCTGGTGGGCTGCAGTCCATGGGGTCGCTAAGAGTCGGACATGACTAAGGACTTCACTTTCACTTTTCACTTTCATGCATCCGAGAAGGAAATGGCAACCTACTCCAAGGTTCTTGCCTGGAGAATCCCAGGGACAGGGAGCCTGGTGCGCTGCCGTCTATGGGGTCGCACAGAGTTGAACACGACTGAAGTGACTTAGCAGCAGCAGTAGCAGTGTAATTACCTATTGATTACTTTGTAACCTGCCTTGAAATGAATCGCTGGGGAGGATAGGGCAACTGAAGCTGGGAGTACGGGTGGAGGTTGTTTCTCTCCGGGAGCTAGATGATGTCAGTGGAAAGTCCTAGGGTTGCCCCCCTCCCCTCCCCATGATTCTCACGGTGTTCATTACCTCCGTGTTATAGACATGTGCAGTCACTAAGGCTAGTGTCTGGCTAGTAAGGAGCAGGAATGATCGCCATGATAAGCAGCTGATGAAACATTTCTGCTCTTGAGCATCGCTTCCACACTGTCTGGCTTGAAACCCCAGGGTTCACATATCAAAATTCAAGTCCTCTGTCCACTCTCCTTATTGCATTTCCTGGTGGTATAAAGGCAAAATCCTATCCTATCTATAGTTTTGACTGATAGGGTAGTCATCAACTGTTCTCTGATGCCTGGGACACGTTGCCTGAGAGACAATAATTAAACACTTTCAAACTCACTGGAAGAGACAAAAGCTGGACTAGTCTATCTTTTAGTCCTTGTACAATATTTATTCTTTACAAAGTAACCAATGCTCTGAAGAACTGTGATCTCAAACACAGAAATCCTAGATAACCCTGAAGTGCAATGAATGTATGAGAGATCCACATGCTAATTAACAGTTGATAGAAATAATGAAAGTAATAACATGGTGATTTTAAATAAATTGTTCAGATGTATAGAAGGTAGGATATTAACATGTAACAAGAACAAGAATCTTTAAAGAAAAACTAGGTAGAACTCTTAGATCTGAAAAATATGAGTTTAAAATAAAATTTTGAGTTTAAAACTCAACAAATGAATACATACCAGGGTAAGTATAATTTATATTGGACACTCTGTATTTAGCACTTTAGGATTCACTCTCCACAGTTACCTACCTTGTACTTATTCCATGATCTGTGCATTAAGAGAAAACCTTGTGAGGAATGCTCGTGCACTGTTAATGCGTGTGTAAATTACTACAGCCACTATGGAAAACAGTATGGAGGTTCCTTAAAAAACTAAAACTAGAGTTACTATACGGCCCTGCAATCCCATTCCTGGGTATATATCTGGAGAAAATTTGAAAAGATATATGCAATCTGATATCCATTGTAGCACAATTTACAATAGCCAGGACAACCAAACTGTCCATTGACAGATGAATGGATACAGAAGATATATGCTGCTGCTGCTGCTAAGTTACTCCAGTCGTGTCGGACTCTGTGCAACCCCACAGACGGCAGCCCACCAGGCTCTGCCATCCCTGGGATTCTCCAGGCAAGAACCCTGGAGTGGGTTGTCATTTCCTTCTCCAATGCATGAAAGTGAAAAGTGAAAGTGAAGTTGCTCAGTAGTGTCTGACTCTTCGAGACTCCATGGACTGCAGCCTACCAGGCCCCTCTGTCCATGGGATTTTCCAGGCAAGACCTCTGGAGTGGGGTGCCATTGCCTTCTCCACAGAAGATATATATAGGTATATATATATATATGCATATATATACACACACATATATGCATACATAAATGAGTATTATTCAGACATAAAAAAGAATGAAATAATGCTATTTGCAGCAACATGGATGGCTGTAGCGATTATCATTCTAAGTGACATAAGCTAGACAGAAAAAGAACAAGCGTGTGACATCGCTGGTGGTGGTGGTTTAGCTGCTCAGTCGTGTCCAACTCTGTGCGACCCGTGGACTGTCGCCCGCCAGGCTCCTCTGTCCACGGGATTCTCCAGGCAAGAATTCTGGAGTGGGTTTTCATTTCCTTCCCCAGGGGATCTTCTTGGCTCAAGTATCAACCCCGGGTCTTCTGCATTACAGGTAGATTCTTTCCTGTCTGAGCCACCAGCGAACCCCAATCACAGTGGCTCAGCTGAGCCGTGTCTGAGTCCTTGTGACCCTATAGACTGTAGCCCATGAGTCTCCTCTGTTCATGAAGTTCTCCAGGTGAGAATACTGGATTGGGTTGCCATGCCCTCCTCCAAGGGATCTTCTTCATCCAGGGTTTGAACCCAGGTCTCCCGCATTGCAGGTGGATTCTTTACCATCTGAGCCATGGGTCTTCCCTATCAATGTTGCTGATCTACAAATCACAAAGCTGTAGAGGAAAAAGTCTATATGTTCAAAAATTAGAGATGTTAAATTGTAACTTTCATTTGCAATATGTTCAGTTTCTCCTTCTCAGAAGCTCTCAGGAGACAGATGCTTCACCACCACATTACAAGAAAGGGGCTCTAATGAAACAACAACATTTTTGGAAGGCTCTTGGGTGGTGGCCTCTGCACGCTGACTGTTGGATGGAAGATGCCGCAGTGAAGCTGGACTCCCTGATGTCGATGGGAATACAGAGAAATAGAGGCCTAGTGGCTGCACTTGGCCATCAGAAACAAGTCACGGGGCCACAGTCTTTTGACTGAACGAAGATCTGTGGTAAAGGCTATTAAATTATAAGTCCCTTAGAAATGAACCAGACAGGCTGGCGTATATTAGCAGGAAAGGAGGTCTGGGAGCAGACGTCTCCCTAAACCTGGGTTCAGGCTTCTAACTCAGTTTCCAGGAATAAGTACAACCCCTGACTAGAGGACCTTGAACCTCTGATGATAATCCTGAAACTCTTCAAGTTGCAATTTTAATGTACTTTTTATAGCAAATCATTGTTTTTTTTTTTATTTTAAATATAGCAACATTTTCATGTCAATCCCAAACTCCCAATCTATTCCAACCCCCCCCACACCCCCCTCCACACACACTTTTTCCCTTTGGTAACGGTATTATACAATCTCCAAGTCTGTGAGTCTGTTTCTGTTTTGTGTATAAGTTCATTGTATCATCTTTTAGATGCCATTTATAACCAATATCATATGATACTTGTCTTGGTCTGCCTGACGTCACTCAGAATGATGATCTCTAGGTCCATATACGCTGCTGCCAGTGGCATGACTCCATTATTTTGGTGAGTGAGCTCTTTCCATTGCAGCTGTGCCCACACCGTGCTCCTCTGTCAATGGGCATTTAGGTCGTTTCCACGTCTTGGTGACTGTAACCTGTGCAACAATGAACACTGAGGTGTGCGTTTGCTTTTGAACCAGACCTTTCTCCAAACGTATGCCCAGAAGTGGGATTTCTAGATTACATGGTAGCTCTATTTTTAGTTTTTAAGGAACTTCCCTACTGTTTTCCATAGTGGCTGCACCAATTTACATTCCCGCCAGCAGTACGGGAGAGTTCTCCTGTTTCTACACCCTCTCTAAAATTTATTGTTTACAGATGTTTTTGATGATGGCCATTCCATCCGGTGTGAGGTAATATCTCATTATAGTTTTGATTTGCATCTCTCTAAAGAGAAGTGGCGTTGAGCATCTTTTCCTGTGCCTATTGGCTATCTGTATGTCTTTTTTGGAGAAGAGAATAAAATAAGGTCTTCTGCCCATTTATTGATAGGGTTGCTTGTTTTTTTGATATTGAGCCAGATGAGCTGTTTATAAATTTGGGAGTCTAATCCCTTTTTGATCACATAGTTTACAAATGTTTTCTACTATTCTGTGGGCTGTCTCTTCCTTTTGCTTATGTTTTCTTTTTGAATTTAATTTTAATCTAACTCCATTTAAAGCTAATCTAATCTCATTTGTTTAATTTTGTCTTTATTTCCATCACTTTGGGAGATAGATCAAAAAAGATAACTACTCTTATTTATGTCAAAGA
This sequence comes from Oryx dammah, assembly GCF_014754425.2. Taxonomy (NCBI): domain Eukaryota; kingdom Metazoa; phylum Chordata; class Mammalia; order Artiodactyla; family Bovidae; genus Oryx; species Oryx dammah. Next base: position 91,321,339 of record NW_024070203.1, on the reverse strand, counting down.
GTGTTCTGCCAATGTTTTCGTCTAAGAGTTTTATAGTATTCCACCTTACTTTTAAGTCTTTAATCCATTCTGAGTTTATTTTTGTGTACATTTTTAAAGATTGTTCCTGTTTAATTTTTTTTAAACATGTAGCTCTCCAAAATTCTGAAAATCATTTATTGAAAAGACGTCTTTTCTCCTCTGTATAGCCTTGCCTTCTTTGTCATAGATTAATTGACCATGTGTGTGTGGGTTTATTTCTGGGCTTCCCATCCTATTTTATTGATCTATATTTCTGTTTTTGTGCAGTACCATACTGTTTTGATGACTTTGGCTTTGTAGTATAGCCTGAAGTCAGAGATCCTGAAACTCTGCTAGAGGTATATTATGTGACTCTTTTGCCAAAGTCTCCTCAGAAAGATCAGTTCCTATCTGCTACCGTGACTTTGGACTAGAATTAGGGAAATGCTCAGACTCTCTGAGAGTGCATAGGTAATTACTCTGTACTATGGCTAACTCTGGAGAAGGCACTGGCACCCCACTCCAGTACTCTTGCCTGGAAAATCCCATGGATAGAGGAGCCTGGTAGGCTGCAGTCCATGGGGTCGCTAGGAGTCAGACATGACTGAGCGACTTCCCTTTCACTTTTCACTTTCATGCATTGGAGAAGGAAATGGCAACCCACTCCAGTGTTCTTGCCTGGAGAATCCCGGGGACAGGGGAGCCTGGTGGGCTTGGGGGCCGCACAGAGGTGACTTAGCAGCAGCAGCATGGCTAGCTCCTTGAGACCTGTGCTAGATTTTAGGCTACAGATAGAGTCTTAGACAGCATGTACCTCAGTCTATGAAGTAGCAAAAATCCTACCCCTTTATTTTGCCAGTTCTAGAAATTATTGTGCACACACACATATATGTACACACACATTCTGAATAGATTATCTGGAATGACCGCTTCATTGATAACAGCTGACATCCAGAGAGACAAGCACCAGGATGGGAGGAGATGATGAAAATCCTAGAGAGAATTGCAAACTTACGCACTGACAAGATGCACAGTCTCACTTAATTTGACTATTTGTTAAGTTCAAATATAAGATGAGACTTTGAAATGATTATAAAGTATTATGGACATTAATCAGAGAATGCTTGTTTTCACTGCCATTCCACATTTATCTCTTTCCTGGAGCAAATCAAAGAACCCATTTCAAGCAAGTATCACCCTATAAAGTGCTTTGTTTTTAATTCCCAAGAATTGAATTAAATTCAAAACGACAATCAAAAAACACTTTACTCTCTTGTGTTAGGGTTTACAGTATATCTTTGTTATTATATATATATATATATATATATATATTTTGTTGTTGTTGTTGTTAAGTCTTTTCTCTTTCACATAAAAAGTCAGGAGGGCTGTCATGATTCTTGAGTCAAACAAACTGTTCTGATCACAGAAGTGGAGGCGGTAACAATTATGTCTAATGTAAATGCATTATCTTACTTCCCTTATCCCCCAATAATGGATATACAAGCACAGCATTTTAAGTTTCAGCTGAGAGCATAATTGATTTATTGTTAGTGGATGATGATATAAGGACAGATAGGGGTTAGTGAGCTTCTTGTGTTGTAAATACACATGTTCATTGGATGAAAACAAGATAACTATTGAATGTTTAAAAGTTGGCCTATGCTGAATAGTCCCCATTGGTGAATTTAGATCTTCTTTCTGATCTTCTCTACCTTAAAAAAAAAACAAAGGAAAACTAAACAATGATGTATTCAAAAGATTATCATGTGTGTCTGTCCTGTGCATTTTGTGTTTGCTTCCTCCCAGTTCTTGCCTGGAAGATTCCATGGACAGAGACACCTGGTGGGCTGCAGTCTATGGAGTGTCGCAAAGAGCAGGACACGGCTGGGCCACCAAGCACAGCACAAAAGAGTACAGGTCACGGCTGCTGCAGAGACTTTTGTGATCACCCCAATTTGAAGTTTTCCAAAAGAAATGAATTTAACGACTTACCTTTTCCTCATCTTGGCGGTATCTCAGATATCTCTACCTCAATGGATTACTTAAGAAATTATCTTTACTTGTAGCATATCCTAATATACATATCTACTATAATGCAATATAATATATATTTATGTGTGTATAGATGCATATATGTGAGGAAGGGATAGGCTACCCACTCCAGTATTCTTGGGCTTCCCTGGTGGCTCAGACATAAATAATCCACCTGCAGTGTGGGAGACCTGGGTTTGATCCTTGGGTTGGGAAGATCCTCTGAAGGAAGGCATGGCTACCCATTCCAATATTCTTCCCTGGAGAATCCCCATGACAGAGGAGCCTGGTGGGCTACAGTTCATGGGGTTGCAAAAAGCTGGACACAACTGAGTGTCTAAGCACACAGCACAGTAGCTGCTTATATGTAATTTTTTAAGACTAAAGCTGGACAATATGTGGATAAGTAGGCAATAGCCATGGTATCTAAGATTGCATGTTCAAGCTTTGAAGATCATAATTGAATAAGGGAATTATATAAGCAGCTCTTCTATGTTCTGCAACCAATTTTAAAATATTGTGGGGGTGATTGTGAGGGTAGTTTCCTCACACCTCCCACAAGCAGTTCTCGGGACATCAGCTGGAGATAGCATCAGATTCCAAAGGTTAAGAGTTCAGTCCTGCAAGACTGCACTACCCGCATCCTACCAGCCTCACCACCCCACCTTACTATCCCCTGCACCTCAATCAATTGCAAGCCCAAGTTGTTATATGCACATCTCTCTACCCAAGTATAAGCCAGAAGTTCCCAAGACCCCCTTCCTTGGGGGTCTAGAGTGGCTCATAGAACTTAGAATAGCTATTTAGTCCCTGGATTACTGATTTACTGTAAAAGGATACAACATAGAAATAGCCAAGCAGAAGAGATGCTGAGGGTGGGATATATGGGAAGGGGCGCCCATGCCCTCTCTAGGAATGCCTGGCTCCACAAATTTCCCTGTGTTCACCAATCTGGATGCTCTCTGAACTCAGTCCTTTTGGGATTTTATGGAGGTTTCATTGCATAGACATAATTGATTAAATCATTAGCCATCGGAGAGTGATTCAACCTTCACCCCTTCCCCCTCCCTGGGGACCAGGGGAAAGGGTCTGGAAGCTCCAACCCTCTAATCACACAGGTGGCTCCCCTGGTGGTCGGCCCCCATCATTAGGTGACACATTAGCATTCCAGAAGCAACTTCATTAATATAAAAAATGACAGATTTATCGTTCGCATCACATAAGAAGTTTCCAAGACTTTAGGAGCCCTGTGCCAGAAAAGAGGACTGTAAATCTAAATATATCTTCCTTGTTTTAAATCACAGCATCACAGCAGGTAAACAAACCATCTACATATGAATCATAGTAAAGCAAACACAATTCAATTATTTTTAGTTATTATTCCATACAGAGTATGTGTACTTAAAGCAATTAAATTAAATCTCTTATGCTAGAAATTTCAGATAACAGATTCAGTTAAGAAAAAAACTATATATTGGTTTTACTTAAAGGTTATAACTTTAAAAATATGCTGCAGAGTCTGAAGAAAGAAAATTTACATCTATGGAGTTTAGAAATAAACCAACATTCTTGTAATCACCATAGGGGATGTTTTGTTAATCTTGTTGGCAGTAATCATAGTGTTCTCAGTAATGTCTCTCCTTGTCTTTGCTTTCAGTCTTCATATTAAGTTTTTAATAGAATTCGAGTAAGAGTGTACATAGTATTGGTTTACCAGGTGGCTCAGCAGTAAAGAATCTGCCTGCAATGTGAGACATGCCCATTCGGTCCCTGGGCTGGAAGATCCCCTGGAGAAGGAAATGGCAACCTACTCCAGTCTTCTTGCCTGGGAAATCCCATGGACAGAAGAGGCTGGCAAGCTACAGTCCATGGGGTTGCAAAAGAGCTGGACAAAACAACTAAATGAGAACACTGTAGAGAATATACCTTTGGCATCAAATTGCTTGGGCTCAGTTTTTGTCTCCATGTTACACTGTGTAACTGAATATATCCTTTACCCGTTTCTCTGGCCTTAAGTTTCCTAACTGATAAACGGGGATAATGATATTGCCTAAGCAGGTTTGTTTGAAGAATCAATGAAAATACACGGAAACACTTAAGACAATGTCTGACACAAAAAAGGCGCTCCGTAAATCTGCATTTTGTGTGTCGTGATATCTGCTATTAACGCACAGATGAAAACATTCCCATGGAATGGAATTCCTAAAGATGGAATAATTCCTATTCTCCATAACGACAGATTTGAGCTCTTGGAGAGCAAAATACATTGCCAGCATGTCCCAAGATACTGAATAGAGAAAAGCAAATTTGGGGAAAAGTCTGAGTTAATATTGAACTATTATGCATAGCTCTATGGGAAGTTTTCCTGATATAAAATAAGACAAATGAAGAGGCCTATGCTGAAAACAAGAGAGACAGAAAACATTCTTATTTCCTGTAATTATTTCAAGAGAAGAAAAGGCATTATGATGAACAACAAGCTGAGGAAAATTACTTTTTATTTTAAAGATAAGCCATTCGAGCCATGTTTTTGCTGGTTGGTGTAATTCGTTTGAAAAACTTGATAGAAAATGCCGTGCTCCACAGTTCCAAAGAAACATTGTTTTATGCATTTAAATCTTTTTCCAGCCCTAGAACTTAGTGACTTAGATATAGAAATATGTTACTGATGGCCAAAATTTTTCATAAATAAAGGCTCCTTTTTATTATTTCCATATTTTTGTTAAATATCTTTTGCTCACAAAGGTAATTCATGCTGATTAAAAAAAATCAAACAACACATAAAGATTTAATTAAAAGATAGTTTAATTTTTTCTCTTTTTTCTCCCCCAATATTACTCTATTACAATAATGGAGATCAATATTTTATTATGAAATCTCAATTCCTTTGTATAAGATTATGAAAGCATTTGCAAGCACAGACATGTAGAGAATAGTCATATTTGGGTATGCATATTCATAGTACTTGCTTTTCTTTAGTTTCACTGATTTGTTTTTCAAAATTAGGGTTTTACAGCAGAATATGTTTTCAAAATTTGTGGTATTTCTAGGTTAATGCACATTCAGACTTGAACATGCTATGCTATATTCTTTTTTTTTTTTTCCTAATACCAATCAGAGCTTCCAAATAACACGAAGTAAAAACTGTAACTTTACCAAACTGATACCATCTGGTCAAAAGCAAAATCATTTGATATTTAGAATAAAAAGTTTCTATCATTCTGGCTTTTAGAAATTTTGAAAATAGTGTGAAGGCCATTTTTAAGTCTTTAGCTCATAGAGGTCCATAAACTCAAACAATGAATTACTAGATTTATCTTTTTTACTCCTGAAAAGTAAGATGAATAACAAACACTGGGAAAAGATGCTGTTAACTTTGAGAATTCTGTTAGAACTTCTATTGAGCAATATAAAAATGTTAAATGTAGCATGAGTTAACCAAATGCTTTTGAATAACTTTAATATGCATTTCACTTAAGTTATTTGCTAGAATATAGCATAAAATTCTAGGATAATTTTTTCATTTAAAAAAAAGATATTGATATTCAATTTTGAAATTTTGTTTATTTAAAGTTTAAATATATAAATTAAATACAATCTGACTCTATAGCATTGTATATATTTAAAATGTGGATAAAAATATCCATATAGCTTTCGGAAACCATGATTTTAAGTCCTGGATTGTCAAGAAAACATGAAGAGATAGACTGTAAAATCATATCCACAAATTTGGGAACATATACACTATTAGAGCCTTTCCTGATAGCTAAGTTGGTAAAGAATCCGTCTGCAATGCAGGAGACCCCGGTTAAATTCCTGGGTCAGGAAGATCTGCTGGAGAAGGGACAGGCTACCCACGCCAGTGTTCTTAGGCTTCCCTTGCGGCTCAGCTGGTCAAAAATTCCGCCTGTAATGTGACAGACCTGGGTTAGATCCCTGGGTTGGGAATATTCACTGGAGAAGGGAAAACTTCCCACTCCAGTATTCTGGCCTAGAGAATTCCATGGACTGTATAGTCCATTGGGTCGCAAAGAGTCAGACACAACTGAGAGACTTTGACTACAGTATTAGAATTTACTAATAATTCTAAGGATATAGAAAGGCAGAGACACAGAGACATTAAGAGGTTTTAGACTACTAATGTTAATTCAAATACTGTTTTGATAGTATCAGGATTCATTCTGATCCTGATTTAACACGAGATCTTTAAGTTTATATGTGAGAACACCAATACACAAACGTGAATTATTTCTACCATGAGCTATCTACATCTGATGTTAGAATAATTGAATAACATAAACAGTATTTTCTGGGAAGTCATACCTCTAAAACCATAGATTTGAATTTGTGTGTTACCTGCAAAATTAAACAGACCAGGATCATTCTGCTAAAGTATTCCAGAGTTAATGACACTCTGACTAGTAAAGACTATTGGTGTGGTTTCCTGGAAGTCTGTCATTAGCATTTTATGACTTAACGACTTAGGTTTTGACTTACTCACATTTCTTTTAATTCCCAAATGTGAAAAAACTGTAAACTCCATGATCATATTTACTTTTAAAATGAGGTTCTTCAGTAGCTTGTTCAGTATTACCTGATGTCAGCATTACATTCAGCAGTTTAAAAGATTTTTGAAGCCTATTAGAAAAGTGACCCAAATTATTAATATGTGCCAAAGTCATGTCTAATTTCTTGACTTCTGTTTCAGAGGGGTGATTTGACTTAACTTTAAAACTGAAATAATTTTGGGTCTGGTTCTTGTAGTATTGCATGAAGCAAACATATACTCTATTTCAAAGACTTCTGGAAACTGTTCCTAGATGATAACGGTGATCATTTTTCCCTAGGTTAATGGTACATGGTCATGCAACAGGAAGAATAAAATGATAAACTTTAGCACACTCCACTGCTGCTAGTCAAGTACTTAGTTGCTATCATATCCGCCTCTATCTCCTATTCTGGATGCAAAGCACATTCAGCTAGCAGTCGCCTCTGCAGGCCTCCATTACTGACTTACTGGGGAATGCCAGGCTGTCAACCCTGTGTTATGAGTTCCCACCCCCCATGAGCTTCCAAACCACGTGTACTCCACTCAGCTACTGATACACACCAGGCCGGGCAGCAGGGTAACAGTGACATCAAGGTGAATCACCTGGATGCCAGGTACATTTATTTCAACAAATTTAGCAATTTACATGATGGGGAAAGGCCTAGAAAAATATTTATTACATTCAGCAGTTTAAAAGATTTTTGAATTACTTATTACAAAAGTAAGTCAAGAGGAAAAATAATCTCAATATCAGTTCAGTTCAGTTCAGTTGCTCAGTCGTGTCCAACTCTTTGCGACCCCATGAATTGCAGCACGCCAGGCCTCTCTGTCCATCACCAACTCCCAGAGTTCACTGAGACTCACGTCCATCGAGTCAGTGATGCCATCCAGCCATCTCATCTCCAGTAGCATATTGGGCACCTACTGACCTGGGAGTTCCTCTTTCAGTATCTTATCATTTTGCCTTTACATACTGTTCATGGGGTTCTCAAGGCAAGAATACTAGAGTGGTTTGCCATTCCCTTCTCCAGTGGACCACATTCTGTCAGACCTCTCCAACATGACCCACCCATCCTGGGGTGCCTTGTGGGCATGGCTTGATTTCATTGAGTTAGACAAGGCTGTGGTCCTAGTGTGATTAGATTGACTATACATAACAATAAATAGAATTATTATTTAGAAATCTTTTTCTCTCCTCCCAGTCAACATACATACAAAGAAATCGATGGTTAGATACAATTAAGTGGGGAAATTTTATCAAATAAGTAAAGAAGGAATTATTTCAATTCATAAAATCTTTATAAAACAGAAACTAGACCACTTCTCATTCTATGAGGCCAGTATTTTGATTTTAAGGCTAGACTAAGACTTTTCAAGAAAGAAAAGCTTATAGATGAAAACCTCTGGTGAAAATATATACAACAATACTCACAAAGATTTTTAAAAGATCACACTAACATAGAAATTATTCCACAGTTTAATGAAGTGGAGATTATCCTAGAAATTCAAGATTGGTTCAATATATAAAATTAATTAATATAAAGTGAAGTTGCTTAGTCGTGTCTGACTCTCTGCTACCCCATGGACTATAGCCTACCAGGTTCCTCCACCCATGGGATTTTCCAGGCAAGAATACTGGAGTGGGTTGCCATTTCTTCTCCAGGAGATCTTCCCAACCCAGGGATTGAACCCAGGTCTTCCGATCTGAGCCACCAGGGAAGTCTAATTAATATAAAAGATCTATTAATACAATAAAACATTCAAACAAAGTTTCACCTTAATGTTTAAGGAAAAAAAAAACAAACATTAGAACAAAATTTAAAGCAGATTTTGACAAAAACTCTTAACATAGTATGAATAAAAGGAAACTTCTATAACCTGATAAAGGCACCTAGAAGTCCATAGCTAACATAATGCTTAATAGTGAAAGACCAGATACTTTTCTCCTAACACTGGAAAGATTTTGCTTTCTTCACTTCTACTCATAATTGTACTTGAGGGTCTAGAAATTAAACAATACAGATTAGAAATAAAGTAAAATTGATTCATTTGTAAATGCCTCAACTTCATATGGAAAAGCCCATGGAACACACACACACACACACACACATACACACATACACACACACACCCCCATACACACACATACACACACACACACACGTACAACTAACAGATGTTTCAGCAACTCCACAGGATGCAAGATAAACATACAAAGTCAACATACTTTCTATACACTTAGAAGAAAAAATCTGTCAATAAAATTTAGAAGATAATTCTTCTAACAATAACATGAAAAATCGAAACACACTGAAGTACAAGTTTAACAAAAATTACAAAATGTTGGTGAGAAAAATGTAAAAGTTAAAAGTAATATAAAAACGTACCATGATGATGCGTTAAAATACTCAATTTCAGCAGGATGATGATTCTCTTTGACTTAATCTATAGTTTAAATCAAGCCATATTAAAATCAAGTAGGCTTCTTTTTCCTAGGCTATAATTTATGTCAAATGCAGAAACTTACAATTACCAAGCAATTTAGGAAAGAAATGTGGCATGACTTGGAAATTTTATTTTAAAATTCATTATAAAGATGTAGTAATGAGGTATGATATTGGCCAATATAGAAATATTAAAATTCGGATCTAAGTATACTTTGCAACAGGAGTACAGAATTAATTCAACTGGAGAATATTCTCCTCCACAAATGTGTAGGACCATTTGGACATCCACATGACAAAAAGGGATATTGTTCCTCACCTCAAATCATAACAGAGATTAGAAATAAAGTTCTAATTCCAAATAGATGGCAATATTAAATATAAGAGCTAAAACCATAAATCTTCTAGAATAATCATAGGAAAATGTCTTTGAATCCTTGGATTTGTCCAAAAAGGTACCATCGGACATGATCCAAAACATTTAAAAAAATAATTTGTGTGACTTTATAAAAACTAAAATTTGTGCTTCAAAGACATCAATAAGATGATAAAAAAGACAATGACTGGAAGAGAGTATTTGCAATCATGTATATGATAAACGAATCATATTCAGAATGTATAACACAAATTAATAAATAGAGGACAAAAAACAATTAAAATAGGCAAAAGAACAAAATAAACATCTTGAAAAATGATCTCTATCATTAATAGCACATGCAAAGATGCTTTAATTTATTAGGGAAATACAAATTTAAATCACAACGAGATACCAGTACACATTTCACTATATTGGAGATATATGTTGACATGTTGTATGAATATATATATGTATATGTATGTATATTAGCATACACCCTCAAATAAGCATTCCATCCGCTTGTGAAGGTGTGGAAAAATTGAAACCATCATACATAGCAGGTGTAATATAAAATGATAGTCATTTTTGAAATTTAGAAATTTCTTAAACACTAAATGCATGTTTACCATTTGACCCAGCAATTACAGTGGTAAAATCTAGCCAGGAGAAGTGACACATGTCCACGCAATGCTTTGTAAAAGTTTTCCTAGCAGCATCATTCATGACAGCTAGATAGTTGAAGGAAATCAAGTGCACGGCTGCTGGTGAATGTAGAAACAAAACGTGGTGTGTGCATACAACTGGAGTAGGCAATGGCAGCCCACTCTAGTATTCTAGCTTGGAAAATTCCATGGACGTAGGAGCCTGGCAGGCTAAAGTCTATGGTGTTGCCCAGAGTTGGACACGACTGAATAAGAGCACACGCACACGTACACAATAGAGTTTATTGAGCAATACAAACAAGCAAAACGCCAATACTTGGCCCGAAGTGAAACAATGTCAAGCTACTATGTTGTGTAAAAAGTATTAGCTGAAAAAGTCAACTTATTGTATGATTTCATTTATATGGGTTGCCTAGATGCCAGGAGCCAGCGTGAGGAACCCCGCCCGTGGCAAAGGTCATGAGGAAGGAGGCTTCGGCATACGCAAAGGCAGGATTGAGCCTCCGGAAACCCCCTATTCCCAAGCATCTAACCCCAAAACCAGAGTCTGCCTACTTTACTGCTTCATGCTCTCACCTACACCTCTGACTTTACGGGAAGATATCCCCCATCACCTCTCTCGGAGAAGGAGTTAACCTACAGCTCCAGTTAACAAAAATTCCTGGGTGTGACAAGAGTGTTTTGACTTACAAACTCCTCTGAAGGTTCTCTAGCCTGCCTGAACAGGTTCGTCTGGCCACATGTGATTGTTTACAGCCTCCCAACCATGAGAGGCATGAGATGTTTTAAACTTTCTAAGGATAGATTCTTTTAGGGAGTTAGAAATTATTAGTATAGTGGGTTGACTAGGAATTATATTGGTGAAGGGTTTTTCATTTATTGGGCCAATGCTTGCTGCTAAATCTCCATATTCCCTGCCCTTATAATGAATATAACTAGCATATAGTAGAAATAAGTATTAACATTTAAGATTAATCATGTTAACCTTAGGCTAAGTAAATTCCTTTCTTAATTGTAACCCACTACACCCTCACCCTATAGGAATGCAACTTTATCTGGTACCTTCAGAGGGTGGTGCCTGGTTTAAGAAAAATCACCCCTGGAAAATAAGTTTCTGGTTGACTGACCGTTATTAGAAAGAAAGGATCATAAAATGTTAGCAGGCCCCCTGGCCAGAAGATGATGTAAAACCCCTACGACCTTTTTGTATACATTTATATGAAGCATCTGATTTTGATAAAGGTCAGGACTGCTGACCCCCGCGTGACTTTAAAATTTCCATTTGTCTCTATGTGTAACAAAAGGTATATAAGCAAACCTGAAAATAAAGAAAACGGATCAGTTTCTGGAAAGACTGATTCCCCCGTGTCGTTCTTTCTTTCCCCTTCTGGCTGAATTCCCATCTGGAGCATGGATGCTCGCCATGTCTACTTACTTGCCCTGGCTTCTAAGACCCACGTGAGAGGGAACCCAAGGCGGAGCACCCTCCACTATTCAAGTGGGCGCCGGTGGCCTATGTAGTTGGTGCAAATTCCTTGTCTTGGAGTTTTATTCATATTCCATGTAAACCAAGTTATTTAGCATCTTTTTCTCCACTAGTATTTTCCTACTACACTATTTCTTTCTAATCTCCCTCCATATCTTTAATTAAGCAATTAATTCCTAGGGTGCTGACTCCGTCCCCACTTCGAATTACCCTGGATCCACCAGGGCTGAACCCCAGCACCTAGCAAAACAAGTTTATATAATAAAAACTTAGATCATTGGCTGCCTAGGCCTGAAGTGCTTTAAGAGACAAGTTCAGAGAGGCACAATCATGAAAGAAATTTTAGGGCTGATGAAAATCTTCTAGCACTAAGCTGAGCTGAAGGTCATATGAACTTATATGTTTACTTAAGATATTGAAGTGTACAGTTATAGTTGGTGAAATATTTCTCTATAAAGCTGTTAAAAAGTTAGGTGTATATGTTATAAACATTTAAAATCTGCTTTTTTGTGAAAATATGTGTAATCTATCTACATCTAAACATATTTAAATTTTCAGATAATAAAAAGTAAGACTTGTTAGAACAATAAAGAGCAGAGCAAGGAAGCTAAATTTAATGTGAATTTATATGCAAAGTGTCAGCTATTGAAAAAGCTGACACTATAAAGCTATATAATATTCCAAGACATCATCACTATTTTCCTTGTTGTTAAACCTTTTTTTTTTTTGCTATTCAATTAGTTTACTGGTGATTGTAAATATGAGAAAAATAGCTGATGTAATACAGAAATATGATATAGTGGCACAAAGATATTCCACTAACTCATTGTAATTCAAGAACAGGAACTCCAGGACTGAGCACCATAAAAGAATCAAAAGATTCACCTCCTGCTTTGTTATTATTATTTTTTAATGTTAATTTTCATTCCCACCACTTTAAAAAATTTCTTCACCACCAATGACTATTTTCTTCTCTTTCTCACTATACAACAGGCTTATTATTTATATGCATGCCAACAATTGTCTTCCAATAGCACTTGAGTTAATATGCGATGACCCACCTAGATGACTCCTGAATTGACACAGACTCTGTCGAAGTCCATCCTCTTTGAGAAAGTATGTAAGGATCCACCATTGGGTTAAATAGCTAAACTAAAATGGTAAACTACAGCTCAAAGGATTAGGGAGTGAAGTTTCTCATGTTTGAACATATCTGCTCTCAGTGAAACCAGAGATGTGGGTGGGAGTTCTGATCACAAAATAGAGGTAGGAGAGGCTATCTGTTAAGTAATTAACACTGCAATATTTGTAGATGTTTCTCTAAAAGACAGAATTTAATTGGATCATCTTTATTTATGGAATACAGAGGACACTCGGGAGGATATGCAGAATATTGTAAAAACTAATAGGAAACACCTGGAGACTCCCTCAAAAGAGCACTATTATCTCAAGAAGAAAATGTTTCTGCTCAGTTCCTTCTTCTTATTGTCGTTTACTTTATTTATCAAATAAATTACAAAAATATTTACACAAGAGCAGTACTTTTCTTACTTAAGTGAGAACTGGTCTTAATAATGCACATTGTTGCCGTTAATATTGGCTTAAATAGCGCACCTGGTTTCTATGAGGGGACCCTTGTATAACTTCACACTTAACAAGAATTTGGAGATGAAATGAAGCTTCACAATTAAGTTTTCAAGATAAAGATATGTGAGGGGACAAAATTAGAAAAGTCAGGAAAATGTACAAATGTCTGTAATATAAATAGATCCGTAGATAAGTCAGACTCATGACAAAGGCTCTAAGTAAAATATTTATTAAATCTTATTATTATTATTGTATTTAGTAGCTAAGTAATTCTACAGTTTCTGACATATCTGGGGTAGTAATAAAAAGCTTTTGGTGATTCTTTTTAGTGCTCTGACAGCACCCTTAATAGAACTGTGAGCTCAGCAACTGTGAGCTCAGCAACTTTGGTTTAGTCTTTGCAATTTATACAAATGCTGAAGTCTCCATTTCAAAGGAAAGGGCTCCCTTGGGGAATTCACAGATGCCAAAACATGCCATTTGGGATGGATAGATTATACTTTCATGCTGAAGAAGTCTAGAAACTTCTCTTCAACATAATTTCCATTCCCAAATCCTGACCCTTTCCTGGACATAAGATATTTATGGAAGGCATCCCCACTAATTAGCAGCCTTATGTCAGCAATCAGAGTAAGGGAGGGAGGAGAAACAGCAGCTCAGTTGAGAGTACTTTTCCCAGCAATAGTGAAACTTCTAATAGGGAGGTGAAAGTGGGGACTGCCTCAGAGATATCTGTGAGAGGCTGTTCTAGAAAATTGGAATGGACATGTTCATAAGATTTGTTTTTGAATTCATGTAGTCAAGATTTCTCAAATTGTGAAAGCTAAAAGCTTTTGAAATCCCAAAATTCCAGAATAGCATCCTGTCACTTTTACTAGATTTTTATTCCTTAGGAAAAAAAAATTCACTAGCTCTCATCCATACAAATGGAATTATAAAAAGAAGCAAATTCCAGGGGTGTCAAGATTACCTGGAAACCCGTCTGCTCGGAGCTATCCTTTTTCTTCCCTACTCTCTGAGAATAAAATCCAAAGACCTGGCCTTGACCTCCGGGAGCCTTTATGACCTCACCTTCACACCCGCCGGCCACCTCTCTGACTACACCTTTCACTTCTTTCCTTCAGTAGCATCATTCTAGCCATTCCATCCCCTCTAGTCTTCAAACATTCCAATCAAGCTTCAACCACAGGAGTTCTTCCATTAAAATTTCTCTGCCCATAAATTCAAATTATTATTTGAATTATTATTTCTTTTAAGATTTTTCTCAAATGCCTCCTTAGCATAGAAATTCTCCTTGACTGTTCAATAGAAAGTAAGCATTAATAGAAAGACCGCAATCTCTCTCTACCTCACTTACATTGCTTAATTTTCATGATGGACACAACGACAAAAATACATTCTGCTTACACACTTCTTAGGAGTAATAGCGACTTTCTAATCTTTAAATGTCACCTGACTTCTTTCTTCTTCTAGTCCCATTTTCTTCATTTTCTCTTATATACTTCGGAATACTTCATTAATTATACTTTGCATCAAATCCTTTTCCAACCTAAAATATCTAAATTGGTTCTGTTTTCCTGTCCAGACACTGACTGGTGAAATCCTTGGTCTCAGGAATAGTTCCATTTAATAGACTTTCAATGATGGGAATTGCTGCTTTTGTCCTGATATAGTGGATGTACTGATAACCACATTGCCATTAGTGAGATGATGGTATCTCATAGTGCAAGAGTGGACAAGAATTCACTGGATTGAAATGAAGTACTTGCTGAAAACAAGATTTGTGGACCCCAAATGGGTGCAGCAAGTGCCACCCTTTGAGGAGCTGCCACTGTGCGGGTCCCAGTGGTAGCACCTGGGAGCTCACAGAAATCTCTGTGGAGCTAAGGATTATTAAAGGATTACCTAAGGATTTCTAAATCTCTGTGCAATACATGGTCTGGAAACTGGCAATTTCGCACAATGGCCCCCAAAAATGAGAATGATATAGGAGTAAATAAGACCTCAAATATTTACCCTTGAATAGAATTCAAGAATGTATTTCCGTGTGGCTCAGTGGTAAAGAATGTTCCTGCTAATGCAGGAGACAGGGGTTTGATCCCTGGGCTGGGAAGATCCCCTGGAGAAGGAAATGACAACCTCCAACAATATTCTTGCTTGGGAAATCTCATGGACAGAGGAGCCGAGCGGGCTACAATCCATAGCGTTGCAAAAAGTTGGACACACTGAGAGACTAAACAACACTTTGAAATGTCTAGTATGTTTTTCAACATTCCATTTGACAGTTTAAGGTCAATGATGTTGGATTCATGATCTCCAAGAAAAAGGTTTGGCTTCGGGACCAGGGACCAGGCTTGATCACTCCAAAGCTTTTGTGTGGCAGAGTTTATTAAAGTGAAAGAGGAGATAGAAAGCTTCTGACAGAGACCTCAGAAGGAGGTAGAGAGTGCCCCCTGCTAGTCTAGCAAGGCAGCTCTATACGTTTTCACTTGGTTATTACAGTAAATCAAAAGAATGTCTCAGGGTTGTAATGGTCTTACTAGACCCACTCCTACAACATACATTTTAAGATGACAGGATTAGTTAGAAGGTTCTCAAGGAGAAACATGTCCTCATGCAGGATACATTGTCCTTATATAATCCTTAGTATAGAGTTTAAGGGAAAACATAGTCTTGAGTAAGATGAGTTGTTTTGTTGTGCAATCATCAGATCTGGGCGTAAAGGAAAAAAAAAAAAAAAGTTTGTGCTTTTCTCCTCCTTGAGAGCCCCAAGAGTCTCTCTCTCTTCCTCGGGGACTCCAGACTTCTAATCAACCTACCTAGGAATTAACTCTCTCACATTTGAATGATGAAGCCAAGAAATGAGCAAAAAGTTCTATTGTATTGCTTTCAACAAAACTGAATGAAACGTACGTCAGCTGATAGAGCACGAAGGTAATTTTTGAGGATAGGGCATTGTGATTATTTGCATGTAACTCAAAGGAGGCTTAAAAACTGGGTAAACTTCAATTACGAAAATACATTTTCACTTGCTTATTTATATAAGCAAAGTATATGATCAGTTACATGTATAGAAACAATAACAGAAAATGAGTCTAGGCCCCAACATTATTCTAGAAATAAGCAATTTTGATCATGGACATAATATATTTTAATAGATAAAATAAATTAACATTTTGATATTTTCACTGTTTATAATTGTTATTTACCAACAATTTAAACTCCATTTATGTTGCTTTGATCAAGTATGTACTAAGGATCGTGTGATAATTAAAATGTAAATATGCAATCCTTAGAGCATACATCTTCAATGAAAATTTTTAATATTATGCAACCTTGTGCTGCAAAGAAGTATGATAAGGTAATTGCTAAAATTTGTTTTTATCATAAAATATGTTACATAAGAAAAAATACATAGAAATTTGGAATGTATATATAGGAGTATGTACATTTTTATAAGAATAATGACATTTTTGTTACTAAATAAGTAGATCACAAAACTATTCATTAAATTGTGGATATTAAATCTACATAACATTCCCATTCTAATGAATATCTTAAAAGGCTTTTTAAATTAATATTTTCTTATACTGTAAGTTACATACTTTGAAACTTTTAAGCACATAATAACTATTTTAATTGTCAATGTAAAAATGGTGAATAGATATATGGTTTGAAAATATTTGAGTTGTGTTTTATCAAGGATGATTGAAGAAAATTGATGTTTATTGTCTATAATCTATTTGATGGAGCTGTAGAAAAAAAGCTTGAGATGCTCAATTTGAAGTCTGTCAAAAGTAGGAGGAAACACTAGAATGATATATAAACAGGAGGTGGAAAGAAGGAAACTAATTCTAAGAACCACAGAATATAGTAATGTATGAATAATTTAAAAGCCTACTGTTTCCAGTAGCTCAACACAGTTAGAACTTGAAAGGTATGTAGCTGTACAAATTTTTTTTCTTTTTTTTTTAATTTAAATTTATTTAATTGGAGGCTAATTACTTTACAATATTGCATTGGTTTTGCCATACATCAACATTATTTTCTTCTTTTTAAACATATGTATATGAAGACCCAAATTTTTATATGCAGACCCAAGAATGCCTACATATAAAAATAACCCTTATTCAAATAGCATTTTAAAATATTCTTACTGACTCATCTTAAACTTAAAAGACTTAAACTCATCTTCCTGTTGATCACAGGACAAGTCATGCATTATTATTTATATCATCTGATAAAAGCATCCCAATGTGGATGTTTTCTAATTTTACATAGAAAAATGCCTCCTTGTGTGGTACCACAGCTGAGGATGGTCATTATCATGGTTAGTGGCTTTATGATGAAATGATTATAAAACCAAACCTGTATCTATTCAAAAAACAACAAAGTAACTGTTTAAAAGAAATAATGATGTGATGTTAAGTTAGGGACAGGTACTTTGCCGACTAAGGTCCGTCTAGTGAAGGCTATGGTTTTTCCTGTGGTCATGTATGGATGTGAGAGTTGGACTGTGAAGAAGGCTGAGCGCTGAAGAATTGATGCTTTTGAACCTTGGTGTTGGAGAAGACTCTTGAGAGTCCCTTGGACTGCAAGGAAATCCAACCAGTCCATTCTGAAGGAGATCTGTCCTGGGATTTCTTTGGAAGGAATGATGCTAAAGCTGAAACTCCAGTACTTTGGCCATCCTCATGCGAAGAATTGACTCGTTGGAAAAGACCCTGATGCTGGGAGGGATTGGGGGCAGGAGGAGAAGGGGACGACAGAGGATGAGATGGCTGGGTGGCATCACCGACTGGATGGACGTGAGTCTGAGTGAACTCCGGGAGTTGGTGATGGACAGGGAGGCCTGGCGTGCTGTGATTCATGGGGTTGCAAAGAGTCGGACATGACTGAGCGACTGAACTGAACTGAATGATTCTTGGACTTCCTTCATAGCTCAGTCAATAAAGAATCTGGCTGCAATGCAGGAGACCCAGGTTCAATTCCTGGGTTGGGAAGATCCCCTGGAGAAGGGAATGGCAACCCACTCCAGTATTGTTGCCTGGAGAATCCCATGGACAGGGGAGCCTGTCAGGCTACAGTCTATGGAGTCGCAAGAGGCAGACACGACTTAGCAACTAAACCACCAACCACCACCCCCAGTGATTCTTCGTAAGAATAAACACCAGCCTCCTAGGAATCAGCAAACTAAAATGGACTAGAATGGGTGAGTTTAATTCAGCTGACCATTATATCTACTACTGTGGGCAAGAATCCCATAGAAGAAGCAGAATAGCCCTCATGATCAACAAGAGTCTGAAATAACAGTACTTGGGTGCAACCTCAAAAGTGACAGAATGATCTTGATTTGTTTCCAAGGCAAGCCATTCAACTTCACATTAATCCAAGTCTCTGCCTCTACCACTGATGCCAAAGAAGCTGAAGTCGATGAAGTCCTAGAAGACTTCCTAGAACGGACACCTAAAAAGGATGTTCTATCCACCATCAGGAATTGCAATGCATAAGTAGGAAGTCAAGATATACCTGGAATAACGGGCAAGCTCAGCCTTGGAGAACAAAATGAAGCAGGGCAGAGACTGACTGAACTCTGCCAAGAGAAAGCAGTAATCATAGCAAATACATTTCTTCAACAACACAAGAGACGGCTTTACACATACATGGATGTTGACAAACGGTCAATACAGAAATCAAATTGCTTGCATTCTTTGTAGCCAAAGATGGAGAAATTGTATCCAATCAGCAAAAATAAGACCTGGAATTGACTTTGGCTCAGATCATTAGCTTCTCATAGCAAAATTCAGGCTTAAGCTAAAGAAAGTTGGGAAAAACACTAGGCCAGCCAAGTATGACTTAGATCAAATCCTGTATGAATTTGTAGCAGAGGTGATGAAGAGACTCAGGGCACTAGATCTAGTGAGCAGTGTAGCTGAAGAACTGTGGACAACATCCAAAATATTCTACATGTGGTGGCAAATGAAACCATCCCGAAGGAAAAACAAGAAGGCAAAGTAGTTGTCTGAGGAGGCTTTGCAAATAGTGCAAGAATGTAGGGAAGTGAAAAGCAAGGGAGAGAGGGAAAGATAGATCAGGTCAAATACAGAGTTCCAGAGAACAGCTAGAAGATACAAGAAGGGCTTTTTCAATGAACAGTGCTTAATAATACAAGAAAACGACAAAAGGGGAAAGACTGGAGAGCTCTTCAGGAAAACGGGAAACATCATGGGGCCCCAAAGATGAGCCCAATAAAGGATAAAAATGGTGGAGACCTAGTAGACACTGGAGAGATCAAGATGAGATGGAAAGAATACACAGAAGAACTGTATAAAAAAGGTCTTAATGAACCGGATTGCTGTGATGGTGATATTAGTCACCCAGGGTCAGACGTTCTGGAGTGCAAAGTCAAGTGGGCCTTGAGAAGCACTACTGTTAATAAAGCTAGTGGATGCGATGAAATTCCAGCAGAACTATTCAGATCCCTAAAGGATGATGCCATCAAGCTTTTGCGTTCATTATGCGAGCAAAGTTGGAAGAACCAGCAATGACCACAGGACTGGAAAAGGTCAATCCTCATCCAGTTCCCAAGCAGGGTAGTACCAAAGAATGTGCTAACCATCGGACAATTGTACTCATCTCCCATGCTGGTAAGGTCATGCTTAGAATCTTGCATGCCAGGCTTCAGCTATATGCAAGCCAAGGACTTTCAGATGTCCCAGGTGGGTTTAGAAAAGGAAGAGGAACTAGTGGTCAAGTCGCCAACATTCACTGGATTACAGAGACAGCAAGAGAATTTCAGATAAACATCTACCTCTGTTTCATTGACTACACTAAAGCCATGGACTGTGTGGATCTTGACAAAGTGTAAAAAGCTCTTAGAGAGATGGGAATACCAGACCATCTTACCTGTCTGCTGAGAAACCTGCTTGCGGGTCAAGAAGCAACAGTTAGAACCCTGTGTGGAATGACTGATTGGTTCAAGATAGAGAAAGGAGTAAGACAGGGCTGTCTGCTGTCACCCTGTTTGTTTAACCTATATGCCGAACAGCACATCGTGAGAAATGCCGGGCTGGATGAGTTACAAGCTGGAATCAAGATAGGTGGGAGAAACACTGACAACTTCAGATATACAGATGATACCATTCTAATGGCAGAAAGTGAAGAGGAACAAAAGAGCCTCTTGATGAGGGTGAAGGAGAAGAGTGAAAGAGTCTGCTTAAGCCTAAAGATAAAAAGAAAACTATGATCGTGGCATCCAGCCCCATTAGTGAAGTCGATCAGTCGTGTCCGACTCTTTGCGACCCCGTGGACTGTAGCCCACCAAGCTCCTTTGTCCATGGGATTCTCCAGGCAAGAATCCTGGAGTGGGTTGCCATTTCCAGCCCCATTACTGCATGCCAAATAGAAGGGGAAAATGTAGAAGTAGTGACAGATTTCCTCTTCTTGGACTCCAAAATCACTGCAGATGGTGACTGCAGCTATGAAACCAGAAGACATTTGCTTCTCAGCAGGAAAGTGATGACGGAACTAGACAGTGTGTTGAAAAGCAGAGACATCACTCTGCCGACAAAGGTCCATATAGTCAAGGCTATGGTCTTCCCAGTGGTCAAGTAAGGTTTTGAGAGCTGGACTGTAAAGCAGGAAGAGCACCAAAGAAATGATCCCTTCCAACTGTGGTGCCAGAGAAGACTCCTGAAAGTCCCCTGGACAGCAAGGAGATCAAACCAGTCAATCTTAAGGAAGATCAACCCTGAATATTCACTGGAAGGACTGATGCTGAAGCTTCACTATTTTGGTCATCTGATTCAAGCAGATGATCTGTTAGAAAGATGCTGGGAAAGATTGAGGGCAGAAAGAGAGGAGGGTGTCAGAAGATGAGATGGCTGGACAGCATTACTGATGCAATGTGTGGGGGGCGCTCTGCAGAAAAAGAGAGGCAGTGGAACTTCCCTCAGCAAAGCTGAGGGGTCCCGAGGAGAGGTGAGACTGCTGTACGCCAACCCAGCCCCTCGGAGAGAGAGAGACAATCAGACGCGACAGGGGTTCCGTCTAAGCAGTTCCGCTTTATTGCCACAAGCTCTTGGTTTATATAGGCAAGCAGGGGGGTTTTGCAAGGGACTTTCCATAATTGCACCAATCACGTTAAAGGTCAAATCGTAATATGCCATAGTTGCACCAATCATGTTAAAGGTCAAATCGTAATGTGCCTTCATTATAACAGGAGTCTATGTTGATCACGCACTGTCCACGTGCACAGAAATCAAGAGAGCCAATCAAAAACTTTACCATAGACCACGCCCCTATCTCTTCCGCCAGGTGCCATCTTACTTTCCGACTGCAAAGCTAACCCATCTTTTTTAAGGTTTCCTGTTTAGAGCCCCACATCTCCCCCTTTTTTATTTTACTTAAGCCCTCGAGACATTTGTATTGATGTTCTGTAGAGCAAGGCGTAAAGCTGTAGGCGGCCAACCTCCAGCCTCTCCAGCCCCTCTCGTGGCTGTGCCTGTCTTAGTTTGCCCTCCTCTGAGGGTCTTACCCGTCATTGGCTATCCAGCCGCCCCTTGGGGGCTGGGCGGAATCTCTCTAGATGATGGACATCTAGAACTCTTTTTATTTATCTGTCTCAGTTAATCTCTTGAAGGGCTAAATTAATCCAGGGGTTTTGTGGATGCCCAACGTGGGGCTCCTTTTCCATGACCTGGGCAAGCATAACTATTTTTTTCTGTAAACGCCTATTGCAGGCTGTGAGATTTTTTACCTTTAACATTACAACAAGCAGAATAACAAAAACAAGCAAATAGAAGGCATTTTTAAACCAGGTAAATGGACTTTGTACCCAGTCCCATAGATCCGTTGCTCCCTTTTTCACCTGTTAGAGTCTCATTTAACACTGGAAAAGCTGTCAGACAAAAGCTGGGGTATCTCACATCGCAGTCTATGCGCACCAAGACACTCAACGTCTCGATCACTCTGGCATGGAGATCAAGCCATTGTTGGAGTCCCGTTATGGTGGATCTCAGGTGTTCGAGCTGGTTTGAAATCCTTGAGCAGAGGCAGTGGATATGTTGTTTATAACCGCGATGGTCTGAGCTTGTTGAACTCCCAGCACGGATGCTGACACTGTTGTACCCTCATGGTTGATGGCCTTGTGTGTTGTTAAACCCAGGCTTCAAAGATTCTAAAAACTGTTGCACAGCCATGGCAATGACGAAGGTCAGCAAGGAGAGGATAGGTAGTCCGAGGATCACCAGGAGCAGTGTCCACCAGGGTCGCTGCATCGATGATCTGAAAGGGAAAAAGATCACCTCAGGAACTTTTTGTTCTTGGGCTCAGTATGTGAGTGTCTCTTTAACCTGTGTCAGATTTTGAGATTTGACCTCTCTCTTGTGGTGTAAATTTAAGATTCCTTGCTGGCACCCATATAGGGCTGGGGTCCCCAATGGGGAATATGCATCCGAATCCTCTTCCCATTGTAAGGAGTGGATCGGGCCCCTTCCACTGGCCAGTGATGGGGTCTTTCCATCTCACTTGTATTTCAGGTTTTATTTCTTGGTTAGACCAATGTTTATGAAAACATGGGATCGGTTCATTTTTTGAAAAATTTAAAATGTTTAGAGTAAAGAGTGCCATTCCAAGTTGCTGGTGAGGGCTTATTCCCCCTTTTTGTTTTTGTAATTGAGCCTTTAAATTTTGATGGTGGCACTCAATTATGGCTTGTCCCTGGGGGTTATGTGGGATTCTGGTGTTATGACGAATGTGCCATTGTTGGAAAAATTTCTGTAAGCTCTGGCTGAAGAAGCAAGGGCCATTATCTGTTTTTATTTGATGGGGAAGGCCCAACGTCACAAAACATTGTAAAAAATGGCTTTGAGCATGTTTTGCTTTTTCTCCTGTGTGGGCAGTAGCCCAACAGGCATGAGAGTGTCAATAGACACAAAAACATACTTGAGTTTTCCAAAAGGGGAATAATGGGTCACATCAGTTTGCCACAGCACATTGGGTTTTAGCCCTCGAGGGTTTACTCCTGGGGGCTGTAAAGGCGGTACTTGTAAATAAGGAAGACAGGATTTACAAGTATGTGCAATTTTCTTTAATTCTCTAATAGGGATCTGTGGATTTTATGTAGCTCTCTCCAATTTATATGAGTAAGATCGTGAAAATCATAGGCATCTTGTAAGTTACAAGCTTAGATTGTAAGGGAGGCCACTCTATCAGCCAGGGTATTTCCCACTGAAAGCAATCCAGGTAAATTTTGATGACCCCTAAGATGGTGTACATATATGGGGTTAACCCCTTCAAGTAACAGGGTATGGGCTTGTATCATAAGGGGGGGTAATAGGATTGTTATCTAGCCATATGTGAGAATTTAGCAATCCTAAAAGCAAGTTTACTACATAAAGACTGTCAGAAAACAGATTCATGGGTTCAGGGACTTTTGTGAGCGCCATGACAACAGCAAATAATTCTTTAAACTGTGCAGACCCCTCACAAGGCCTAAAATATTTTCGTATATGTTGATCTGGCTGTTGTGACTGCTCTGGCGGCTGGAACACGACGGCTGCTGCACCATTCTTTCCTCCATCAGTAAAAACATTGAGGGCATCTGGTATAGGCTTAAAGAGAAATAGTGGGGGTGCCCTCCAATCTAAGCGACCAGAAGAAGTAACCCATTTGTGTGGCCCATAATGACAGTAAAGGATGCCTAGGTACCCCTCCAGGGCTAAAGCTATTCTCCCATTGTTTCTTTAATCCATTCAAAATCTGATAGTCTGTGTGGGATAACAATCTTATGACTGCGATATCTCTTCCCTTCTGTATTAAGTCAGCCATTTGATCTATACAGGTATAGACTCGGGGAGTTCCCCCCAAGGAGATGTGAACCCATTGTAGAGGCTTTCCCCCCTGGACCAAGGCTGCCATAAGTAAGGACGCACTAGGCAGGACCCACAATTGTAGACTCTCTTCAGGAGTATACCTGGCAAGCTGGGCCCCATTGAGGGCCCTTTGAATGTCTTGAAAGATCTTTTTGTGGGAAGGTAGAAGGGTTATCTCATCATTAGGCTGTCTATCTTTTAATAGATCAAAGAGGGACAAGAGTTGGCCTGTCGAAACAGGGATCCAGGGTCGTAGCCAATTGAGTTCTCCCAAGACCCATTGTAGGCCAATCAGGGAGTAGGAGTCTTGGATGTATAGCTGAGGTTTTAGGGGGCTCACACCTTCTAGGGAGAGCTGAGATCCCAGAATCTTAAAAGGCGGGAAAACCTGGACTTTATCAGAGGATATATGGAGTCTCCCTTTTGATAGACACTTTCATAAAATTTTATATGCTTCTGTCAGCTGTTCAGCAGTAGGGGCACCCCAGATGATATCATCCATATAAACATACAATTTAATATGTGTCAGATCTCTAACTGGCTGGAGAAGATCTTTTACATAATTTTGACAATAGGCAAGACTGTTTGCCATCCCCTGTGGTAAAACTGTCCATTCAAAATGCTCATCAGGCCCCTCGAAGTTAGTGGAGGGTACCGAAAAGGCAAACTTTTCACAATCTTGGGATTGTAGAGGTATAGAAAAGAAACAGTCTTTGATATCTATTACCATAAGACATAAATTACTGGGAATAGCTGGTATCCAGGGTAACCCCCTTAGGGGTGTCCCTTGGATGATCATTCTCTCATTGATCTTTCTAAGATCTTGTAACATCCTCCATTTTCCCGAGGATTTTTTTATTACAAATATTGGGGTATTCCAAGGGCTAGTAGAAGGGTGGATATGTCCCAAATTTAGTTGTTCAGAGATGATTTCTCTAAGGGCTTGTAGCTTAGTGGATGGAAGAGGCCACTGCTCCACCCATATTGGGGGTCCGGGTTTCCATTGTATAGGAGGGACCTGGGGGGCAGTGGCCCTTAGGATTGGGGGGGCACCTTCCATCGGCTTAGTGGCTCTCCCTTGCGAAGTTTATCAAATTCAGGATCTCCCCTATAGTTTGGTATGGGAAAATATTTATAATGTTGTTGATATTTTTCCTCATCGAGGAGGTCATCATAAAGGCCCTTATAATCAGTAGTAATACATACATCTGCTTGTCCCTAAGTATCCTGGCCAAGCAGATCTGCATTTAATCCAGAAGCTATCAGGGGCCGAACCTCTCCTGTAGAACCATCAACATCTTTCCAGAGGAGCCACTCAGCAGTCTCCTTAGATCGAGTGTTCCCCCCAACACCCAATAATTGAGGCCCAGGGACCAATTTCCAGCTAGGTGGGACCTCCTCTGCCCTGAGGACGGTCCAATCAGCTCCTGTATCGATCAGACATCGAAATTTCTTTCCTCCTATGGTAATATCTATTTTAGGCCTTAATCCAGGCACAATAGGCACAGTCCAATTGGCTCTGGGGGGCTCTTTGGCTTTATTGATCCCCATTAGCCTTGTAGGGTGTCAGAGCGAGCCGCATCCGGGGAAGGGTTTTTGAAGGAACTTTTCAATATGATCTAGTAAGAAACGAGGTCCCCCTTGGGGTGACGGGTCTGGGGGTTGCCCCTCATCTAGTTTAAAGGCTTGCCGTCTTTATCAAACTTAGATTTGCACTCTGCCTTCCAGTGATATTCCTTCCTACATTGCGGGCATGGAGTAGTGGGGGGTCTCCGACCAGTAGGTCTTCCCCTGCCTTGAGAGCACTCCTTCTTAAAGTGTCCCTCTTGTTCGCAGCCAAAGCATCGACCCGATTTTGGGGGGACTAGGGGGTCCCTTGGATGTGGTCCCGCCAGAGGCAGTCATAGCGGAGAGGGCCTTGGTCATCGCCTCGGTAAGGGCTTCAGTCTGAGTCTGAAGGACAGTTGAAATAGAGCGGGTCTGATGGCTCTGTGTCCCCACGTCTTTGGTGGCTATAATCCATTGCTCCATAGAGCGGTCTTTCTGTCCTGCACAAGCCAACTTATGGTCTGAGTTCATCCCTTCCCAGACTAATAGCTTAACAAATTGATCTCTCAGGGGCCCCGGAGGGAATTTTCTCTGTATACTCTTTTCCACCCAATCTATGAAGGTGGAGAGATCATCATTATTTTTTTGAGTGATGCCCGATATAGGGGGCTCACTGGGGCCCTCCGCAAGCTTTTTACAGGCGGCCAGGCATATGGCCCGTATCTGGTCTGTATAAGGAGCAGGAATGGTGGCCTGTTGAGGTCCCGTACTCCATTGATCTGCCGTCCCTGACAACATCCCAAAAGTCACTGGGATAGCAGGGTTGGCAGCTTGATTTCTTTCTGCCTGAGCATGACACTCTTCCTTGAAAAAGGCACACCATTTGATAGAGGTGTTGCTGGGGAGCACTGCCTTACATAGCATCTTCCAGTCTTGGGGTGTACAAGGTTGATGAGCCAGGCCCTGGAGAATAGTTTCTGCCCACTGGGAGTTCGGGCCATCCTCTGCCACTGCCTTTTTGAACTCTTTTAAATCATTGTCCTCCCAGGGGTACCAGGCTGCCGGCCTATTGCCCCCCGGGTTAACGTTTACAGGAAAGGCTTGAGTCAGGCTGGTAAAGGGCAGCGAGGATCCCCAAGGGTCCCCAGGATAGGTTCTCCCTTTTCCAAGGTGACCTCATTGTCTTTCCCACCCAAGGTGCTCCTGAAACTTCCTCAAATTGGGGAGGCAGGGAGGGGCACAGATCTCTCCCCTGGGCTCCCGGTCTCGAGGCATCAGAGGGGTCTCTATTCTCTTCTGCCCCTTTATCATCCGCGAAAGGCTCCCATGGCCCACTATTTGCTCTAGAGTCTTTATTCCCTACAGTCTCTTTTGCTATATTTTGGTCCAACATGACTTGTTCCTCGTCAAACTTTTCCCATTGTTTTTCTGGTTTTGAATTGGGGGTACCCATATCAGTGACATGCTCCTCGCTCCGTGAAAAGCAGAGCTTGAGGGCTGAAATGGTCAGACAGAACCCTAAGGGGGGCTCCTCACTGTATTGAGCCTCTCGCTGCCTAGCAAGGGTTTGTACTCGATCCCAAGTGTCCCAAGAGAACAGATTGGCGGAAGCAACCCAGGGGGCCAACTGTACAATGGTCCCCCAGACCTTAATGGCCTGAGCATCAGAAATCTCAAGTCCCCTGCTCATGAGCATCTATCTCAGTGCCTTGAGTGCGGGCTCATCAGATTTCCCAATGTTATTTCCCATGCTGCCAAGGGAGAATAGAAAGAAAAGTCATTGAGGACGACCACCAAAAATCCTACCGGGAATGGTGGCGGCCAGAAAGCTGGGCTTATGGTATGCTTTTGAAACTGTTTATGTGCCTGCATCATTGCACAGAAGTTTTCTTGCTGGAGGCGGGCACCCTAGAGGTTTCTAGCCCATTCCGTGACCCCCTTATCCTGTCATGGGAGTCTTCAAGTGGCAGGCACCCTAATGGCCTTTAAGTGCCTGACCCGTGCCCACAGGGAAGATTCTAGGCCACGTCCTCAGTTAAGAATGATTAAAGGGGAGTTTCGCCTGGTTGGGCTCTAGTTACTGAGGCTTACCTGTTGTGGGGCCTTCAAAGTCTGCCAGAGAGTGGCCCTAGCCAGGACTTATCAATTGCCTCCACAACCGTTCGCCTGTTCACTGAAACTCCCGAAAAAGGAATTAAGGACAGATCAGAAAAGAAGAGGAGAAGGAAAATAAGTCAGGAGAGTTTTTTGCCACTTCCCTCAAAATGGAGGGGGGCTCACCTTGAAGTCTGGCTTACCTCGGGCGATACTCCTCTGAAGCGGAGCGCCGTGCTGCGACCAGCCTAGGGTCCTTCGTCGCTCCTTCTTTCAGAGCCGCACAGTGTCACCACCTCCATCCGTCCGCTTGGCGCCCCACGTTGGGCGCCAGTTTCTGAGGGGGGTGCTCCGCAGAAAGAGAGAGGCAGTGGAACTTCCCTCAGCAAAGCCGAAGGGTCCCGAGGAGAGGTGAGCTTGCTGTCCACCAACCCAGCCCCTCGGAGAGCGAGAGACAATCAGATGCGACAGGGGTTCCGTCTAAGCAGTTCCACTTTATTGCCACAAGCTCTTGGTTTATATAGGCAAGCAGGGGGGGGTTGCGAGGGACTTTCCATAATTGCACCAATCTCATTAAAGGTCAAATTGTAATATGCCATAGTTGCACCAATCACATTAAAGGTCAAATCGTCATGTGCCTTCATTATAACAGGAGTCTATGGTGATCACGCGCTGTCCATGTGCATGGAAATCAAGAAAGCCAATCAAAAACTTTAACATAGACCATGCCCCTATCTCTTCCGCCAGGCGCCATCTTAGTTTCTGACCGCAAAGCTAACCCATCTTTTTTAAGCTTTCCCATTTAGGGCCCCACAGCAATGGACTTGAACTTGGGCAAACTCCAAGAGATGATGAGGAAAAGGGAGGGCTGGTGTGTTGCAGTCCATGGGGTCATGAAGGGTTGGGCCCTACGGGGTGACTGAACAGCAGCAACGGCTCCTGGAGAATCCCACCAAAAGAGGAGCCTGGAGGGCAGAGGGTCACAAGGAGTCAGACGTGACTGAAGTGACTTCACACGTACACACACAGTAATCGAAAAGCCAATAATGATGAAGAAATAAGATTTTTTGCAATTTTATTTGGAATAAAAGAGACCTTCCCCATTTGTTGGTTTTAAAAATATGCACTATGTTTGTAATATTTCTTTTTTTAATCACATTATGATTCAGTGCATTGCTTATGTGTCTGCTTTCGACTGCACTGGGCCCTGGTTGCTGCAGGCAGTTTCTCTGGTTGTGGGAAGCAAATTCCAGGAGATAGTGAAGAACAGGGAAGGCCAGCATGCTGCTTTCCCTGGGGTCACAAAGGAGGGGACATGACTTAGCAAACTGAACAGCAACAAAAGCATTGTAAGCATTCAATTCTAGAAATTCACTGTGAAAATGAGAGCTACTCAGCCGTGTCCGACTCCACAATCCCATGGACTATACAGTCCACGGACTTCTGCAGGCCAGAATATGGAGTGGGAAGCCCTTCCCTTCTCCAGGGGATCTTCCCTACCCAGGGATCAAACCCAGATCTCCCGCATTGCAGGCAGATTCTTTACCAGCTGAGCCACAAGGGAAGCCCAAGAATACTGGAGTGGGTAGCCTATCCATCCCTTCTCCAGGGGATCTTCCTGATCCAGGAATCAAACCACGATCTCCTGCATTGCAGGTGGATTCTTTACCAACTGAGCTATCAGAGAAATTCACTGCAGGCATCTTTTAAGAGATGAATAAAAGAGACAGTGAGCCTTCCCATCCATAAGAATAGTTTCTAATCTCCCTCACCCAAGTTACCCCACATACCAAATTCTCTATTTCACTAAAGCATCTGACAGATTTGAAAGTGTGCTTTCAAATTTTCCTAATACATATTCATTAATTTCAAAGTGAGGCTAGCTTTTCAAAATTGTTTCCAGAAGAAAATAGGATTTTGAGTAGAGAAAAATGCAAATCTACATAGAATAACCTTGAAATTGTTTTGTTGTTTTATAGACATATTCATATACAGAAAACACTAGAAGTCAGTTTCTAAGTCCATGCAAACACAGCATTTAATTAATTCATTACTACCAAAAAAAAATAATTTCACTGCACTATTTTTTCAATAGTGGCATTTTATTTCCATAGAGAACCTAACCAGGTAGTTCATATTACAAATGACAAATTTATGTTATTGAAAAATAGTCTTATTCAAACTGATGATTTTTAGGTGGAAATTCTACATTATGTTACTGACCGTAAGAATTTTCTTGTTTCTTTTCAATCCTTATTTTTAACAAATGCCACAAAATAGTATAAATTTACCCTAAAGCTATATATTATTACTGCTGCCATACATTTTCTATGTTAATACAGATGAAACATGGCAGGTGTTGCATTATTAAGTTTTGTATTGCAAATACTCTCACTTGTCTATCTTACAAAGGGTCACTCGGTACTCCATGAGGCAAACAATTCTGCCCGTCAGTTTACCTTACAGATCTTGGAATAATGAACACATCAGACGCTGACCTCGAGCCTTATTCCTTCTGGTTTGCTCCCTTTCACAGCACACTTGGGTTATGCCCCATTACGTCCCATGCGTTGTTTCATCTCATGCTTTTCTCAAAAACTGAAGGTGTGGGGAGAGGGAGAAAGAGAAAAAATGATGGATTTTCCAGTAATAGAACAATTGCTTTCAATAAAGACCAAATATGTTGAAAAGCAAAATCTGTGGAAACTCTTTAAATAAGAGGTGGAGCCCATCAGTTTTTCTAGACTTCTGTGATCCTAATATCCATTTACTCTGCTCCTTTCTAATCTAACCCACAAGATTAAAAGAGCTGGTGGCCCACACTAATAATTTTTGTCTCTTTGTTTTATATCTGCTGCTGCTTTCTTGAGCTAGGAAAGTCAGCCTTACTACAAAAATAAATGCACCATATGAAAATAATTTTGAGAATTATTAAATCAAAGACACTTCCTGCATCAGTTTCTTGAAAATGTTATTAAAATCTTTAAGTACAAGTGTATTTTCCTCATGATATATGTGTTTACTATTCTTTAGGAGCTAAAATATTCAGTTCTGTCTTTTGCTTGTTGTTATCCTTTCTGTTTTCATTACGCATGTATTTTCCTTGCCTTATTGTTTGTCCCTATGATTCATGATTACCTTCCAGGAGTAGAGTGTATTAGAAGCCAATAAAATTGGATGATCCAACTCATAAGTAACATAAATCAGAAAAAAGAATATGGTAGTGTAGATGAATTTTTGCCTTTTGGTTTTATTCATCAATACTTCATATTAAATTCCTTATCTGTTTTCAATTTTCATACAATACTGAATCCAGTGTTAGTTCTAGCGCATAAGAAAAAAACTTAGCTCATAAAAAAAAAAACTTTTTATTTTCAAGCACAATATCCTGAAGACACTATAATTATTAACATTATAATGTACAACTTTTTTTGTTTTGAACTGTATTGTTTTGACTTTTAAATTGATACATGAGCTTTATTCAACTTTTTAACTTTAAGTATTTTTATTTTTCTTTAACTCAATAAACATATTGTTTTAAGTATATGTATTATAGTCATGAACCTAAGTGTGATAAATCCACATAAAACATGTTGCTAGTGTATTCAAAAGTAGGTCCAACTTTGCTTTACAGAAAAGATAGATCTGCAAAATGAAAAAGCAATCAAGCTAAGTATTTTGGTCATCTGAAGCAAGCAGAGAACTCATGGGAAAAGTCCCTGATGCTGGGAAAGATTCAGGGCAGAAGGAGAAGAGGGTGTCAGAGGACCAGATGTCTGGACGGTATCACCAATGCGATGACCTTGGGCAAACTCTGGGAGATGGTGAAGGACAGGGAGGCCTGGCGTGCTGCAGTCCATGGGGTCCCAAAGTTCCCACACGACTGGATGACTGAACAAGGACAACTGAAAGGCTCTTTTCCTGGTCCAAAATCATACAGGCTGGATTTAAATTCAGTTCTCCTGTCTGACTGAACCATTCATTCATGTATCGCTGTAAGCAGGGTCCATCAGGATATGCTTATTTGGCAGATTCTCCATACCCTGTCTTCTGCTTAGTTAGTGCTGACAGTTGCCATAGAGGAAGACAGGGACCCGCTCTGGGGGGGTCGCTGTCACATTGTGACTCATCTTATAGTCGTCCCTATCAGATCGTGACGGCAGAGGCTACTGTACCACAATCAGTTCAGTCGCTCAGTGCCGTCCGACTCTTTGTGACCCCATGGACTGCAGCACACCAGGCCTCCCTGTCCATCACCAACTCCTGGAGTTCACTCAAACTCATGTCGACTGAGTTGGTGATACCATTGTACCACCTTATCTTCTGTTGTCCCCTTCTCCTCCTGCCTTCAATCTTTCCCCACAATATTGCTATTGCAGCAATAGCACAGTAAAAAAGAAAAAGAAAGTAAATAGTATATATATGTATGTATGTATTTATATGCATGCCTGGGTGTTAAGTCCCGTCAGTTCAGTCGTGTCCGACTTTTTGAGACCCCATGAACTGCAGCACACCAGGCCCCCCTGTCCATCACCAACTGCTGGAGTCTACCCAAACCCACGTCCATTGAGTCTGTGATGCCATCCAACCATCTCATCCCCCCTCATCCCCTTCTCCTGCCTTCAATCTTTCCCAGCATCAGGGTCTTTTCAAATGAGTCAGCTCTTAGCAGCAGGTGTCCAAAGTATCACAGTTTCAGTTTCAACATCAGTCCTTCCAATGAACACCCAGGGCTGATCTCCTTTGGGATGGACTGGTTGGATCTCCTTGCAGTCCAAGGGACTCTCAAGAGTCTTCTCCAACACCACAGTTCAAAAACATCAATTCTTCGGTGCTTGGCTTTCTTTATATTCCAACTCTCACATTCATACATGACCACTGGAAAAACCATAGCCTTGACTAGACGGACCTTTGTTGACAAAGTAATGTCTCTGCTTTTTAATATGCTGTCTAGATTGGTCATAACTTTCCTTCCAAGGAGTAAGCATCTTTTAATTTCATGCTGCAATCTCCATCTGCAGTGATTTTGGAGTCCAGAAAAATAAAGTCAGCTACTGTTTCCACACCTATTTGCCATGAAGTGACGGGAACTGGATGCCATGATCTTCGTTTTCTGAATGCTGAGCTTTAAGCCAACTCTTTCACTCTCCTTGTTCACTTTCATCCAGAGACTCTTTAGTCCCTCTTCACTTTCTGCGTGTCCAAGTCTGTGCAGCCCTATGGCCTGTAGCCCACCAGGCTCCTCTGTCCGTGGATTCTCCAGGCAAGAGTACAGGAGTGGGTTGCCATGCCCTCCTCCAGAAGATCTTCCTTGAACCAGGGATTGAACCCACATCT
This sequence comes from Oryx dammah, assembly GCF_014754425.2. Classification (NCBI taxonomy): domain Eukaryota; kingdom Metazoa; phylum Chordata; class Mammalia; order Artiodactyla; family Bovidae; genus Oryx; species Oryx dammah. The sequence continues at coordinate 91,288,369 of NW_024070203.1, read as the reverse complement.
CTCATGTTTCCTGAACTTGCAGACAGGTTCTTTACCATTAGCACCATCTAGGAAGCCCATGTATGCATGTATGTGTGTGTATATATATATATATATATATATATATATAATTATATTTACTACCACATTATATCTACTATTGTGGACAAGAATCCCTTCCTTAGAGGAAATGGAGTAGCCACCATAGTCAATAAACAGCATGATCTCTGTTCATTTCCAAGTCAAACCATTCAATATTAGAGTAATCCACGTCTATGCCCCAACCAGTAATGCTGAAGAAGCTGAAGCTGAATGGTTCTTTGAAGACCTATGAGACTTTCTAGAACTAAACAACCAAAGACGATGTCCTTTTCATTATAGGGGACTGGAATGAAAAAGTAGGAAGTCAAGAAACACCTGGAGTAACAGGCAAATTTGGCCTTGGAGTACGGAATGAAGCAGGGCAAAAGCTAATAGAGTTTTGCCAAGAGAACACAATGGTCATAGCACCCTCTTACAGCAACACCAGAAGAGACTTTCCATAAGGACATCACCAGATGGTCAACACCAAAATCAGAATGATTATATTATTTGCAGCCAAAGATAGAAAAGCTCTATATAGTCAGCAAAAAATAAGACTGGGAGCTGACTGTGGCTCAGATCATGAACTCCTTATTGCCAAATTCAGACTTAAAAAGAAAGTAGGGAAAACCACTAGACCATTCAGATATGACCTAAATCAAATCCCTTATGATTATACAGAGGAAGTGAGAAATAGATTCAAGGGATTACATCTGATAGAGTGCCTGATGAAGTATAGATAGAGGTTTGTGACATTGTATAGGAGACAAGGATCAAGACCATCCCCAAGAAAAAGAAATGCCAAAAAGCTAAATGGCTGTCTGAGGAGGCCGTACAAATAGCTGTGAGAGAGAAGTAAAAAGCAAAGGAGAAAAGGAATGCAGAGTTCCAAAGAATAGCAAGGAGTGATAAGAATGCCTTCCTCAGTGATCAGTGCAAAGAAATAGAGGAAAAAAATAGAATGGGAAAGACTAGAGATCACTTTGAAAAAATTAAAGATACCAAGGGAAAATTTCATGCAAAGATGCGCTCAGTAAAAGACATAAATGGTATGGACGTAACAGAAGCAGAAGATATTAAGAAGAGGTGGCAAGCATACACAGAAGAACTATACAAAAAAGATCTTCACAACCCAGATAATCACGATGGTATGATCACTCACCTAGAGCCAGACATCCTGGAGTGTGAAGTCAAGTGAGCCTTAGGAAGCATCACTACAAACAAAGCTAATGGAGGTGATGGAATTCCAGTGGAGCTATTTCAAATCCTAAAAGATGATACTATGAAAGTGCTGCAGTCAATATGCCAGCAAATTTGGAAAACTCAGCGGTGGCCACAGGACTGGAAAATGTCAGTTTTCATTCCAATCCCAAAGAAAGGCAATGCCAAAGAATGCTCAAACTACCCCGCAATTGCACTCATCTCACATGCTAGTAAATAATGCTCAAAACTCTCCAAGCCAGGCTTCAGCAATACGTGAACCGTGAGCTTCCAGATGTTCAAACTGGATTTAGAAAAAGCAGAGGAACCAGAGATTAAGTTGCCAACATCCGCTGGATCATTGAAAAAGCAAGAGAGTTCCAGAAAAATATCTATTTCTGCTTTATTGACTATGCCATAGACTTTGACTGTGTGGATCACCACAAACTGTGGAAAATTCTGAAAGAGATGGGAATACCAGACCACCTGACTTGCCTGTTGAGAAATCTGTACGCAGGTCAGGATGCAACAGCTAGAACTGTACATGGAACAGCAGACTGATTCCAAATCGGAAAAGGAGTATGTCAAGGCTGTATATTGTCACCCTGCTTATTTAATTTATATGCAAAGTACATCATGAGAAATACTGGGCTGGAAGAAGCACAAGCTGGAATCAAGATTGCCAGGAGAAATATCAATAACCTCAGATATGCAGATGACATCACCCTTATGGCAGAAAGTGAAGAGGAACTAAAAAGCCTCTTGATGCAAGTGAAAGAGGAGAGTGAAAAAGCTGGCTTAAACTTGAAAAAGCTCAACATTCAGAAAACTAAGATAAAGGCATCTGGTCCTATCACTTCTTGGCAAAAAGAGGGGGCAACAACGGATACAGTGAGAGAATTTATTTACCTTTTTTTAGGGGGTGGCTCCAAAATCACTGCAGATTGTGACTGAAGCCATGAAATTAAAAGACATTTACTCCTTGGAAGGAGAGTTATGACCAACCTAGACAGCATATTAAAAAGCGGAGACATTGCATTGCCAGCAAAGGTCCATCTAGTCAGTTCAGTTCAGCTCAGTCACTCAGTCATGTCCAACTCTTTGCGACCCCATGTACCACAGCGCGCCAAGCCTCCCTGTCCATCACCACCAATGGACCCAAAGCCATGTCCATTGAGTCGGTGATGCCATCCAACCATTTCATCCTGTGTCATCCCTTTCTCCTCCTGCCTTTAACCTTTCCCAGAATCAGGGTCTTTTCAAATGAGTTAGCTCTTCTCATCAGATGACCAAAGTACTGGAGTTTCAGCTTCAGCATCAGTCCTACCAATGAACAGCCAGGACTGATCTCCTTTAGGATGGACTGATTGGATGTTCTTGTAGTCCAAGGAAATCTCAAGAGTCTTCTCCAACACCACAGTTCAAAAGCATCAATTCTTTGGTGCTCATCTTTCCTTATAGTCCAACTCTCACATCCATACATGACCACTGGAAAAACCATAGCCTTGACTAGACTGACCTTTGTTGACAAAGTAATGTCTCTGCATGACTTTTCCAGTAGCCACATATGGATGTGAGAGTTGGACTATAAAGGAAGCTGAGCACCGAAGAACTGATGCTTTTGAACTGTGGTGTTGGAGAAGACTCTTGAGAGTCCCTTGGATTGCAAGGAGATCCAATCAGTCCATTCTAAAGGAAATCAGTCCTGAATATTCATTGGGAGGACTGATGCTGAAGCTGAAACTCCGATACTTTGGCCACCTGATTGGAAGAGCTGACTCATTTAAAAAGACCCTGATACTGGGAAAGATTGAAGTCGGGAGGATAAGGGGATGAGGGAGGATGAGATGGTTGAATGGCATCACCACCTCAATGGACATGAGTTTGAGGAAGCTCTGGGAGTTGGTGATGGACAGGGAGGCCTGGAGTGCTGCAGTCCATGGGGTTGCAAAAAGTCGAACACGATTGAGTGACTGAACTGAACTGAACTGAATATGTATAACTAAAACCCACACATGGATAGATGGATAGATAGATAGATGATTCAAGAATCAGGAGTGGATGATAAAGTGGGAAGAAACAAGCTATTTAAAACCTGAAATCACTAATTGCTCAGAAGCTAAACAGATGGATCATTGATGGTGGGCAACAGCAGAAAGGGATTATGGGTGAATCAGCTGTGGTCTATCTGCTGTCCATGTCACTTATCTCAGAGGAAAGACTGACATTAGATAGTGAGCCAGGTTAATGCTGGCAGCCTACATAAGAATATATTCATAATTATCTAAAAACAAATGAACTAAGGCTCAACTGACAATGATTCCCTATAGCTTTCAAGATAAAACTTTGAATCCTTAAAGTTGGTAAAATATATACGTTGTATGAGCTTTAACTTTCTTCTTCACTCTCTACTTTCACTGAACTCTACCTTGAACACCTCATTTCCATCAGTAATGGGCTATTTGTGATTCACTGTATCGAACTTTCTCTTATTTCCTAGCATGTGCATTTTTTTTTTCCTTCTGACCTTCTGCAGAGTTTGGTTATGTCCTTCAGATATTTTCCTTTGGAAATGTGTTTTATATGTATTTCAACAATGGATTAAATTTAACCATTTATTGCATGTCATCTCCACTAGACTACTTTTCATTCTATCTATCACTTTTCTCCATCATTCAGTACTGTTCTGGAATATGATAGGCACTTGTATATATATGAAATGGTGAAGACTATGTAGATAGGAAGTAGCAAAGTGCATAAGTTATTGACAATATAAGAGACTTTCTTCTTGAATGCTTGTCTCTGAAACCAAGATTAATAAAAGATCTGTGACAGTATGGCATTTCTGCTAGTATATAGCTTTCAACATTGCAGAAAGACAACACTTGTTGATAGGTTAATAATCAAATTCATATCTGGAACCCAACAGCAGTGGATTGCATAGAATCTCTAGGTTCCAGAAAACAGTAACCTACTTTATCCAGCACATCCAATCTTTTTGTTCCCAGCTCCCATGCATCTATGGACACAATCAAGCTCTCTTATATTAGGAACTTTGTACCACTTTTGACAATGGATTCTGCAGATTCAATATTTGTCCTATTAGCCATTTTATATATTTTGTACTTAATACATTAATCAGAGAAGGCGATGGCGCCCCACTCCAGTCCTCTTGCCTGGGGAATCCCATGGATGGAGGAGCCTGGTGGGCTGCAGTCCATGGGGTCGCTAAGAGTGGGACACTACTGAGTGACTTCCCTTTCACTTTTCACTTTCATGCATTGGAGAAGGAACTGGCAACCCACTCCAGTGTTCTTGCCTGGAGAATAATTTTTCAACATTTCAGATCTGATTAAACTATCAAATACATTAGATACTCCCTGCACCTTTCCACAGATAAACAAAGACAGAACAAATAAACAAAACAACTCAACCAAATGCCAAATAGAAAAGTTATTTCATGGAGTGTTGTGAGTTGGGGACATGATACATAACTATAGAACTAACTAAATACAGAATTCTAAGGGATCATAGAACAACATCAAGTACTTTGTAAGAGTTGGCTTAAACACAAGCTAAAAAATGATTTATAGATTTTAAACTTTAGTCTCGTTTCCCCTTTCTTCTACCCAAAAGAGAATGGACTACATTGGGAAAACTCTCTTAAAGAGTGATACAAGATAGCATTAGGTTGGTGCAAAAGTACTTGCAGTTTTGGACCGTGAATTTTAAATCATCATAACTAGACTCAAACATATCTTTATTAGTCAAAATAGAAACCATTAAAATCAACACATTTTTGCCAATGAGAAATAAGTTTTTTTCTCTCGCATAAAAATTCATGCTTCAGGATTCAATGAAATCTTGGAAAGCATTTTCTGCATTCTACTGGTTATGGAAGTGTTTTCCCTGCAAAAAGTTGTCAAGATGCTTAAAGTGCTGGTCAGTTGGTGAGAGGTCAGGTGAATATGGCATGTGAGGCAAAACTTTGCAGCTCAGTTCGTTCAACTTTTGAAGCATTGGTTGAGGGACTTGCAGCCCAGCGTTATTGTGGAGGATTGGACCCATTCTGTTGACCAATGCCAACTGCGGACCTAGTTTTCAGGGCATCTCATCAATTTGCTGAGCATACTTCTCAGATGTAATGATTTCACTGGGATCAAAGGGATTCAAAAAGCCGTAGCTTTACAAAAATACAATAAAGAAGTAAGCAAAGAAAAAAAAAAATAAAGAGCTGTAGTGAATCCAACTGGCAGCAGACGACTAAACAGTGACCAGGATCCTGTCTTTGGTGCACGTTTACGTTTGGGAAGTGCTTTGGAACGTCTTCCCAGTCCAACCACTGAGCTGGTCATCACAGGTTGTTCTATAGAATCCACTTTTCATCGCATCTGACAACCTGATCAAGACATGGTTTGCTGTTGTTGTGTAGAATAAGAGAAGGCACTTCTAAACAACAATATTTCTGCTTTGCAGTCAGCTCATGAGGCACTAACTTACTGAGCCTTTTCACCTTTCCAGTTTGCTTGAAACACCGAATGACCATAGAAAGGTTGACGTTGAGTTTTTGACAACTTCTCATGTAGTTGTTAGAGGACAAGCTTCGATGATTGCTGTCAACTGGTTGTTGTCAACTTCTGATGGTCAAACAGTATGCTTTTCATCTTCAAGGCTCTCGTCTCCTTTGCAAAACTTTTTGAACCACGTCTACATGATGTGCTCATTAGCAGCTCCTGGGCCAAATGCTTTGTTGATGTTGTGAATTGTCTTCACTGCTTTACCCATTTTGAACTCGAATAAGAAAATCACTAGAATTTGCCTTTGTGTAACATCATTTTCACAGTCTAAAATAAATATAAAATAAACAGAAAGTAACAAGCCATTAACAACAACAAAAAAAAACATACAGCAAGAAATACACATTAAAATGATGCACAACATAACTACATTTCTTTTAAAATGTATTCCAAGACAAAAGGCAAATTTCAACAATGCAAAAACTGCAATTACGCTTGCACCACATAATACATTTTTAAGTGAGTAATTTAATAAGACATCATTTAAAAATCACAAATTCTGTAGAGTAAAAGTTAGGTTATTCGAGTTGTTTTAATATTAATAATTATTTGGCAAGAACTTGTTTAATACAAGTTGTAGTGACAGCAGAAGGAACTAAGAATAGTAAATCCTTAGAATATAAAATTTAATCCAGCTTTTGAGATACTTTCTAGTCTACCAGAGTACACGAAATAAATGATTTCGGGTTAGAAAATCTCATTATCTGCCTGATATATGATGTTTTTATTAACGTCATCATTCCTCTAATTTACAATTCTTTTAAAAGTATCATAGGTCTAGTGAGTTTATGAAAAACTCGTACCTTCACTGGTTACCATACCCTTATTTGGTCAGATCAGAGAACTGATCCGATTCTTAGGTTTTCACGTGTTAGATGAGGCAGTAAAATATGGCATAAGCATGTGTGGGAAGAGACATATAAACGAGGCACAGAAGGATCTGAAAACTGTGTCGATTCAAGCCAGACACATACCTTGGTGACAGAAGACACAAAGGAAACCTGGTGTCTTGTAATCACTGAAGGATGCTGTGTCATGAAAAGGAATGAGTTCCTGCGTGTAGCTCTGAAATGACAAGTCAGGCGAAGGTTGTTAGAGTTAAATATAAAGGGCAGTTCTCTGATAACTGATGCCACAGGTTGACTCAGGGGCTAAAGATGTGTTCTCGGGAAATTCACTACCTAGGTTTGAATCCATGCATCTTGATCTATTAGATCTGGACAGACAAGTATTTTTCATCTTTATGTATATAAGATAAACAATGGCAGCAAGTATCAAGTCATAGAGTTAGAATTTGGATAAATGACAGAATATAATAAAACTTTTATAAAAGTATTTACAATATGTGGAATTGGTGGCTCAGAGGTTAAAGCATCTGCCTGCAATGCGGGAGACCTGGATTCGATCCCTGGGTGGGGAAGATCCCCTGGAGAAGGAAATGGCACCCCACTCCAGGATTCTTGCCTGGAGAATCCCATGGGCGGAGGAGCCGGGTGGGCTACAGTCCACGGGGTCGCAAAGAGTCGGACACGACTGAGCAACTTCACTTTCACTTTCATTATTGTGACTTAACTGATGATTTTTCCATTGTAATAAAACCTATGTCACTTTTAGAAGAAATTAGATGTGGTGTGGAAGAAATTATTACCAGACTTAAGAGACTTGAACCATGTGACTTCAAAGATAATCAGAATTCAACCATCTAGTATTTTCTGGGTAAATGCTCTAAATGAAAGTATTCCCTTTAGTTGACTAGTAAATATACAAAGTCATATGGACTTACATTAGTTATTAAGGTCTACATAATTCAAAAGTTTTCAGTTTAGTGAGATGAGTAGGATAAATATCAGTGGGCTTTACTAAATTGTCCTTAATTACACTAAGTGTAAGGGGCAAAATACCATAATATTCTAACGTAATATGTTCTTATTATATGTGTAGAGTTATTATTAAATGTTGTAAGATAAATTGGGAGAGTCAGAGCTTTGCAGTCACCTTTAATTTTAATCTTGAGTGGTATAATTTTTTGTTTTCTTCTGTCCTCCTCAGAATCCTGAAACAATAGGCCAGTGGCACTTGCAGTGAGAATCTAGACATTTTACACTGAAGTCAGTGTGAAACTCAATAACCTTATTGAGAGAAAACAACCAGAAATAAATTGCTACAAAACCAATTTCCACAGAGAAAAGCTATCAGTTTCCTATGTAGCAAAGTAAAGAAAATGACAATGAAGTTTTCTCCCCATTGTAGGCTAAGCTTGCTGTTTCTGTAAGTTGTTTATTCGCTCATTAAAAGCTTGGATGTTAATACTTGGTCCAACTCCATTTTTTTTTACCTGAGAAAATGAAAATTCACTTTATTTTTGATTCCATTTATAAAATCCACTATGCAAATATTTTAAAAATGGGAAATTTTATACAGAAAAAGAAAAAACTATTAAAAAATGAAAATGTTAGTGAGTTCCCTATAATTTTGAGATAAGATTTAAATAAAAATGTAATTCTTCACATCCTAAAAATATTAATAAGTCACCATTTTCATTCATTCAAACTGATGAAAAGAGTGGGAGCATTTCAGATTGGTAAATATTATTAAACATTTGAATATCTAAACAAAACAAAATAAGGTCTGAATCTTGATTGTGTGATCTGCTTTTCCCCCCTCTTATTGGATTTTTTGAGGTCTCAAATAGGCAATTACATTATTTCTTGCACAAGCTTTGGAAAAACAGTCCCACACAAACACTGAGAAACAACTTAAAATGCAAATTTGTCCAGGCTTTTCTTCCTAGGGAAAGAATGAACAAAATTATTGATTCTTGTCCAGTGTTCTTACCTTTGCTGAACATCAGTTGTTTCCATGTAGTATTAATAGGATCTATTACAGAGCTTTTATTTCCACTTTAATAAATCTTTCCAATGGGAGTATGTATATTTTAGGAGGTCAAGCAATAATATTCTGCAAATGACAGTGTGTAAAATATTTTCTGATAAAAACAGTTAAATCAGAAAAGCTATAATTGTTTAGATAATCAGCTTTGACAACAAAAAAGATCAACATTAATTATTGCCTAGATTTCTAAGCAATAAATATTACATTTCCATTAATGTTAATGGGGATTTTATGTTTTAATTTTCACTGCTTTGAAAATATATTATTATGTAATGCATGTTTCATTTTATTATGATCACTAGGTGTTTTTTTTTTTTTTTTACTTTCAGTATCATGAATCAAAAATATATAGACCTTGGTAATATAATCCAACCAAGGAAACTGAAAAACTTATTTTCTATCATAACACTAGAAAATAAAGAATAAAGAGAAAATGCTAGTAAAATAATCAATGCTTTTACAGACATGTGTGCACACTCATAGTATAAAGCAGGTAAATCGGTTTAAATGTTATTGTTGATACCCATAGTAAATGAGTTAGCACAGTTAAAAAGTCATTTCAGATCATACATTCATAACCTCTTTATTCCTTTGAAGGCAAAAAATACATAAATATGTCCCACACACCATATGTGTGTGTGTATATCTCTATCTCTATCTCTATCTCTATCTCTATCTCTATCTCTATCT